>NW_028258372.1:40864619-41167925 GCF_053883595.1 Heterocephalus glaber
TGTGGCTTTTGGCTGAGAGTTCTTTCTCTGAGCAAGTTTTGGGGATTCATGCACAGCGCAGCCTGTAACGGCATCCCTCCTTTTTATGGCTGCATACTACTCCACACATGCAGCAAAATGGTTCTCCCCGTTTGTCTGTGATGGACACTGGGTCTTTTTCTGCCTCTGGCTCTTTCGATGCCACTGCTCTTCACAGGTGTGCATGTGAACTCTCAGGGCACAGGCCTAGGGTAGAACCGCAGGGTCATATGGCAATCTCATGTTTGACTTTTGAGGAACTTCCAAACTATATATTTCCTTTTAAAGTAGCAGCTTTAAAAACTCTGGGACTGTTCAATTGTGAGTTAGGAAGCGTCCCAAACAATTGGGCTTTTTTTTCCCCCTGCCAGTGCATTTCTGGTTAATGACTAGCTTCCAGCTCCCTAGTTCCATCAAGATTCCCAAAATAAAATCCCTCCTGGTCACTTGCTGTTGCTTGGCAAGGCCTGAGCGAACCATGGTGGTCGTGGAGCCAAAACAGCTGTCCACTGTGCTCCGGGGGAAAGCAGTGCCTTCCCGTGCGGCCCTTGGGCGTGGTGAGCGAAGAGGCGTGAGCGGACTCACGGGAAGACAGCGTAAGGACATCTCATAGTCAGAAGGAAGAACCCAAACTCCCGTGATGCCCTCTACCCAGAGGGTCCCTCCCTGGGAGTTTGTCTGCACTTACAACCCTCATCCAGCTGGGTGGCTTCCTGGCCAGGACATAGCGTCTTCGGTGTGGGGAGCTCTCCCCGACCAGCTGACCGCTTTCCTACTATGGTGCCCAGTCCCGCAGGTGCTCTCTCGTGCCACCTAGTGGTTTTCTAGGAAAATGAATGGTTTTTTAAACCACTCACTCTAAGGGGCTTTTCATTCAATTCAATTGTTCTTTTGTTCATCCATCCGTATTTCTATCTGTCACATATTTTTGAGTGCCTGCTATGTCTTTGGATCTATGATTGATTCTAGGAACAGAAGCATAAACGAGTCAGAGCACCTTCCCTTATAGAGCATCATTTGTTGGGGGAGACAATTAAGTGACTTGGAATGAATACAAAGTGCAAAGTGCCATCATGGGGAGGGCAAAGGGTGTGCAGGAGCCCAGTGGGAGCACACGAGTCGTACCTGACAGATACTAGCAAGAGAGGACAGACTCGGAGTGCCCTGCATGAGGCTAATCTGTGCAAAAGCCCACGCTCCAGACCCAACACGGTGCTTAAATCCCTGCTGGAAGAGCAGGTGATCATGTGGGAGGAGCCCGAGAGGGGCACAAGGTGCGGGCACTGAGCCAGGCAAGGACGCAGGCATTAACTCTCCAGCAGCAGTGAGCTGCTAGTCAGTCCAGGGGAGAGGCACGCTGACATTTGCACTGCAGAAATGACAATCTGGTTGTGGATGGAGAATGAATCAGGGACAGGGCTGGAAGCTGAGAGACTGCACAGGAAGTGTTGTGTGATGGATATGACTGAAACCAGGGGGAGGCAGTGGGAAGGGAGCAGGTGATGGAGCCCAGACACACATGTGAGGCTGGGGAGGAACTGCTGAAATGTGGGTCAGAGTCCTTCAGCTTGCCCTGCGCCCTGCACAGGGAGGCACTGATCAGTGAGCCACTTCTCGCTGCAGGTCTCCAGAAGGATAGCCTTGTCCAGGAGCTGTTCCCCTGCAGTGTCCTCTCCCACCTCAGTCAGGATGGACGGGGGACTGGGCACGCACAGTGGGCAGTGGGCTTCAAGTTGCCGCAAGATGAAGCAGAAGCAGGAGAAGCATGGCGCATTTGACAGACAGCTGTTGGTCCAGGCAAGCTGAGTTCTGGACATAGCCGCCTCTGCCTTCCACTTTGACTCAGCTACATTGTAGAGGAGTGAACTGGACCATGGTTTCAGACTCGATTCAGAGCCTGGGCAGTTTAGCACTGTGTTTGATTGCATCTCAGCTGCAGGCCACTCTTGGGAGAAGCAAGGGGAGGAGGCGGCCCTTAAGGATGCCCTTGAGCGCTTCTGACCCTCTTCCCCGAAGCCCCACGATGATTGCTTGTGCTTGATCTGTCATAAATGCAGTTCATGCTGTGGGCCACCCGAGAGCCCACTTCCGCATCACTGTCCCAGTGCTGCCATTACCTTTGAAGGGACAACATCAGGGCCACACACCTTAGCTGCACAAAATATTTAAAGAAATCATTCCTCGAAACAAAACAGCCTGTTTTTCAGGTCTGCTCATGTCCCTTGTCCCTTTACCCTGGGATCAGAAGAGATCACTGGAATCTTGCCTTTCTGCCCCTGCTCCAAACACTCTCAGTCCCAGACACACTCAGCCGTGGCTCAGGGAGTCCAAGGGCTGTCGCATTTCTTACCAGTCTGTGCATGACATCCTCTGGATGCTGGGCCTGCAAGCCAGTGTCTGCTTTCTTAACTGATCTGTGCAGAGTTGTCTTTCCTTGTACAAAAGTAGTTCTCAGTTGGGGGTGGCTTTGTCCTCCCAGGACAGGTGGCGATGTCTGGAGCCATTTTTGGTTGGAGGCAGGGGTGGACTCTGCTGGCATCTGATAGGCAGAGACCAGGATGCTATGAAACATCCTCCAAAGCAGAATTATTCAGTCCCAAATGTCATTGTTCTAGGACATCCCCCTGCTCTGTGACCAAGGGGGACTGAGGGGACCCAGAGCTTCTAAGACCCTGGAGGAGTACTAGAGCAGACACAAGTTCACGAAAAGCTTACTTGCTGTGTGTTTCCTTCCCCAGCTGAGCTCTGTACCAGAGGCCCACGTGGAGCAGCTGGAGACAGCGAGACCCCAAGGGCTGGGGAGCGGGGAGCGTGGCCTGGTGCCGAGGATGGCCAGGCAGCAGCTGCCGCCCTGGGCCCAAGCAGCCTTCCTCCTCCTCTTCCTCCTTAGTCTCGGCGGGGCCATCGAGATTCCTATGGATCGTGAGTCTTGCCCCATCCTCTCTCCTGTTTTGGGGTAGAGGAGTGGAAGGGAAGGGGAGGTGGGGGAGAGTTAAGACCACTTGAGGAAGATTGGGGAGAGGGTGGCGGTGAGTGACTCTGAGATTCAAAGCTGATTTTCTGTCCAGTGAATGAACACAGGCTCGTTTTTGGAAATCTGATACTGCAAGTTGCAGGGCTGATCTCTAGGGCTGGGTCTTTAAGATGATGCTTGGGTTTCCCAGGTGGCAGGGATGGAATTCCGGGAGCCGCTTGGCATTCATCCCTCTGCTCACCTCCTTTGGCTCTCTGTGGTCTTGACCTCCTAAAAGCAGTTCCAAGGTGAAGTGCAGGGGCAGCTCTTATTTCCCTTTCTAACGCTATGTCCAGTTTTAGTGTATGTGCTGCCGAAGCGAGCACATCTAATGCTGTGTCCAAAGCTGAGCCCCTTGGTCCCTTGGCTGGAGGGATCAGGAGGAGAGGTGGCCTGGGAGAGCTGAGAGGGCGATTATCTTAAAAGGCCTCATTAAATAAGATATTAAAATGAAGCCCCATCGTAATGGGAGAACCAGGCGTGGATTCCTTCTGTGTCCAGCTTTCCCCCAGTTGTGTTGGGAAGTGAAATCCATGGCCTTATGCTTCCCTGGTGGGGGCACTGTCTGACCACCGGAATCATGAAGTGAGGAGTTGAAAGTGTCACCGCATTCATAGATGGCCTGCTGATCGGCAGCCACACTTCTCGGTCCTGTGTCAAGGAAGAAGTGGGACTGGCATGACACCAGCGCTGACGAGGGCCCTCCCCGTTGGCAGATGTCTGGGAAGGGGGCGGCAGAGTAAACGGCCTGCAGGAAGTCCCCACGGAGCGCTCCAAAGCCAGGCCCTCCCCCACCCCACGTCACCCCTAATATTAGTGCCCAGGGGAGTGGGCACTGGGATGGCAGAGGGCGGTATAACTGTAAACTGGACCCCAAAGCAAGACGGCCAAGGCCGCTGTGCCCCAGTACTGCAGCCAAGTCTGTGTGCGTCCCTTCCGGGTCCACACACGAGGCTGGCAGGGAGGAGAGTTGTGGGAGGAACCGTTCCCATGGCGACCGTCTGCCGCTGGCTCAAGGAGAGTTCTTGTTAACAGCCCCAGGCGGACAGTCTAATAGGAGCGCGATAAGGCCTTGTCCCTGGAGAGGAGGGGGTGCAGAGGAAATTGGGTTATCGAGAAAGTGGTGAAGGCTCATTTCTCTTTCTCCGCTTCTCACTCACTCACCTGCCACTCTGATCCCCAGAACTGGGCCTGGGGGCTCCTGTGCTGTGGACTTAGAAAGCGAAGCTCCAGCCCAGCCTGGGCTACTGAGCAAGACCCTGTCTCAAAATAAAAATATACTAAAAGGCAGGGGCCATAGCTTAGTGTGAAGGCCCTGGGATTGATCCCTAGTCCTAGGAGGAATCTGGATGTGTGTACTACTGTAGACAAAGACACAGCCAGGAACCCAAACACTCAGTCTCCTGGAATGACCACACATGGCAGAGAGCAGAGCACCCTAAACTACCCAGCACCTGTCTCCATCCTGGGGTCCCCAGAGGGCCAAGAAGGAAACCACCCTTCTGTGCTGTGTTCAGGGAAACTCAGGACCTTGCTTGCTTGGGGTCACATGACAAATAGTAATGGAGTTGAAAAAGGGCCCGGATCTCTGGACCCCCAGTGTGGCAGTCAGCAGGCCCTACCCTCCCTTGTAACCCCGCCTCCTCTCAGTCTGTATTGGACACTGCTGAAGTCACTCAGGCCTGGGCCAGGCAGAGAGCTCTACACCTGGCATCTCTCCACACACGCTCTCCCAGGAACGGGGAAGCAGGTATTCCCCTTAGCTGACAGATTCTCAAGAAGGCAGAGAGGCAGCAGAGCCAGGACGCAACTGACCCCTCTCTGGTGGAGAGGTGAGTCCTGTCATGCGTTCCGGGGTGGAGTTCTGAGGTACAGCACAGCCCCAGCCCCTGCAGCGTCTCCAGAGGCTGCACACATGGCAGCCCAAAGCAGAGGGCCCAGCCAGCTGTTCCTGAGCCCGGTGCTGCGGGCCCTGCTCCCGTATTAGCCAAGCCCACTTCCCATCTCTGGGCTGGGGGAATATGTGCCCTAATACCCCACCACCACCCCACACCCCGGCCCAGGCCTCCGTGACTCTGTTGGTGTCCTTCTCCTGCTTCCCCTTTGGGGACAGTATGCCTGGAGGGCAGGGATGCAGCCTGTGCTCTGGGGAGTTGGCCCAGCAGCACCCTGGAAGAGCGCCCTGGCCACTGCACAATCCCTCATTCAGGCAGCAGTGAAGTCACACCCCCCTGCCCCTCCAGCCCCAGGGAGAACAGTGTGACCTTTGAGACAAGCAAAGGGTCATCTCATCAGCCAGAGGGGGTTTGCCAAAAACCAAGTCTGCTGGAAGCTGCCCCTCGTCCCTCCCGGTACTTTTGTCCTAGGAACTTGCAGAGGATGCCCAAGGAGCGGGAGAGGCACTTCCTCCCCACCTTCTTCCCACACTGAGCCTTGGGATGGGCTCTGACACCCACAGCCCTCACCTTTCCCCCAAGGGAAGAGTGTGAACCAGAGAAGAGAGCCAGCGAAGGGAGGCACCTGTCCACCCCCTGCAGGACCAGGGCAGAAGGGTTTGTGGCCCCTGGGAGCAAAGAGAGCAAATTCATCCCTCACTTGACATCATCAGACAGCAAGTCCCGTAGAAGGAGAGGCGGACAGGAGGTGTGGCGCCTGGTAAGAGCTCAGCTCTTATCCCTGGACAGCCTGTCCTGCTGTCTTCTCCCTGGGGCAGCTTGTCCTCTAGGGAGACTCTGTCCCTGTAATAAATTCCTCGGGAGCACAGTGGTGGCTGCAGATGCCATTGTCCCTTTAGGCAAGTAGATTTTCAAGAGGCTCCTGGCCAGATAGGCCGTGTGCAGGCTGGACACGGTGGTGCACAACTGCGATCCTAGCACTCTAGGCGGCTGAGGCAGGAGGACAGAAAGCCTGAACCCAACTTGCAATTTAGTGGGACCCTGTCTCAAAATAAAAAATTAAACAAGGGCTGGGGATGTAGCCCAGTGTGAAGGCTCTAGGTTCAGTCTCCAATACAAAAAAGCAGTGGCTGGGCATTAGTAGAGCAGGCATCCACTGGGCTCTGCACCTCCCACGGGGTCTTAATGGAGTGACTTCCGGTCGCTGGAGCGAGATCCCCGCCCCCCCCCCCCCATTGTCTAGGGCTCTTCCGCTCTGTGAAAAAGAAGCTCGGAGCCCATCCAGGTGAGCAGTCCTGTGCCAGGCTTCCCGGGGTGAGGCCAGAGCCCCCTGTACGTGAGGACCCGAGAGATGCCGGCTATGCCTGGAAATGAAAAAGCCGGGGCCCGGGGTGGTGCTCAGAAGGATTCGGCCCGCCTGTCCTGAGAACAGCCGCTCCGTCCTCCTCCCTCCCACGCCGCCCCACTGGCTTCCAGTTTTTCCGCAGTCTCCTTTCCTGGGGCCCGGGGGGGAAAATCGTGGACAGATGCTGCTGCTGCTGTGGGCAGCTCCACGGAGAGCTGCAGAAACCGGACATTTCCCTCCCTCCCTCCCATCTGCTTCCTGGCCCAGGAGCCCTGGGCACACGGGAAAGGGGAAGGGAAACGCCGTCCATGGGCCGCACCACCCTGGCCCACCGTGAGCCCTTTTGCCCGTGCTCTCAGGACTTTCTTGCCAGACAGTGCGCGTGGGAGGGCTCTCGTTCCTGCCACGCCCACCCCGCCTCTCCGGGCCCTTGTCCCTCTGCTTCCGTGACCCTTTCTGATCTCCCCTCCAGGCCCCCTCTGAGCACCCACACTCCTCTTCCTCCCCTCCTCACTCTCGCGGGAGAGCTGAAGGCATCGAGGTCCCCATGGCTCTGCCTGGTGCCCACTTCCCTGGGTCCCCCTTAGCCTGCTCCCTGACATGGTGCCGGTGTCCTCCCGCGTGCAGGGAGAACACAGTGCTGCTCTCCGAGCATCATCAGCAAGGACATTCTGAACAGTTTCAGCAGCTCACATTCTCTTTGCTGCAGATGCATTTTAACCAAGACTGTCCCCTCAAGAACACAACAGCCAAACCCTTCCTGTCCAAGCTGCACCACGGACCACCGGCCTCAGCATCACCCGGGCACGGGTCAGAAATGCAGAATTTGGGCCTGGGTGTAGCTCAGTGATAGATCACTTGCCTAGTATGTTCGAGGCCCTGGGTTTGATCCCCAGCAACACACACACACACACACACACACACACACACACACACCTGAACGGGAGCCTCCTGTACTCCAGCAGGAGCACCTTCCAGGCACGACTGGGGAAGGTTTGAGCCACCCGCCTCTACCCGCTTTGTGTAAAACACAGCAAGGAGTAGGAGGTGCTGTCATGTCCTCAGTCTCCTTCAAGAGCAGGATTTCCCCAGGGCGCCGTATTTCTGCCAGGAGGAGGGCCACGAGAGTTCAGCTGTCCCTAGGCTCCCCGTGTGGCGTTGGGCTCCAAGGGAGGCAGCAGCTTCCCTATAAAGCTCCTGCCCAGTCTGCTCCCAGCCTTGCTGGGTTCTTCCCTGAGCTCTGCAGCTGGGAGGAGAAAGGTTGGGCACAGCGCTGTCCCCAAGGCCACCTCACCCCTCTCCTGCATGGTGGGCGTGAGGACACCTGGCAGCCAGCCGTGTGCGGTAACAGTGTTCTTCTTTTCTCCCCCCGCAATGCTAACCCACTGGAACTAACAGCAAGCATTCAGAATGAGCGTAAGTCCCATGCGCCACCCCGCGCTTGTGTCTCCAAGGCGGGAGGGAGGGCAGAGGGGCCGCAGAGGCCTGGGGTCAGCGGCCTCTCTACCGGCCTTGTGGTGAGGCCCCAGCCACCTCACAGGGAAGAAAGAGCTCAGTTAGCTGGAGGCGCCCACTGCCCGGCAGGCGGCCAGAGGATGGATGGAAGCCGAAGTGCACCCCGGCTGCTCCTCCATCTCTGGTGGCTGACATGGGACCCTGGCACGGAAGCCTGGGGCTCAGGACCCCAGTGGGAGGATCTGACAGCCCCTGGGAAGCTCTCTGGGACGGAAGCGTCTCTCAGCTCTTAGCTCACCGCAGTGTGGCACGGGGCTCAGAACACCATGGCCCCTGAGTCCTGAAAGGGCAGCTGCTTTTGTTCTTGCGTTCGCCTGGCACACTCTTCCGAGACTGTTGTGCGCTGTGGCGGGTGTGAGGATATACTGCTGGGCATAACAGAAGCCCGGCTTTCGGCCTCTCCCAGGGACGCTTCTTCAGGGGATTCTCTGCCTCGCCCCACGGCACCCACCTCTTCTAGGCCCATTTGAGAAGCTGGGTCTCTAGAGCGGGGACTCACACTTGCCTGCACGCCCCATAGCTCCCCAAGCTTGTGGTTTTAGCTGTCCCCCGAGCCAGGGCCCGGCAGGTCCCCAAGGCCCTGACTACCCCCTGGCCTCCTGTTGCAGTGACCCAGCCTCCGACCATCACCAAACAGTCAGTGAAGGACCACATCGTGGACCCCCGAGACAACATCCTGATCGAGTGCGAGGCGAAAGGGAACCCAGCCCCCAGGTGAGTGGAGGAGAGGGCCTGCGAAGCCCCTGCCTCCAGGCCTGATGGTATGGAAGCTAAATTCAGCCGCTGACCAGGTAGAAGGCACAATTTGGGAAGCAGGAAGCTTACCTGGTAAGGAAACTAGGGGCTTGTCTGCGTTCTCCATGAAAAGCCAGGACTAGGCACCGAGTGTCCTGACCTCTGGGCTCACGTTCTGCCCTCAGCCTGCTGTTGCCATTGTCCACTCCCGTTCAGCTACAGAAGTTCCCCTTCCTGGATAACTGGAGCTTTTCAGCCTGAGCTCTCTCCGCTCGTCTGCTCATCAGGATCAGATGAGGAGCCCAAAGCCTGCCCTTGGTCCCGTTGTCTCTGCTCAGCCATCCACCTCCCTTGGGCAGGGCCGATGCCCTCCTGAAGAAGAGGCGAATGGAGGAGCAGGGATTTTAAGCGCCTTTTCCAGTCATTCCCCAGGAAAGGGGCAGAAGCTGCCTGTGAACCCAGCCTCTGAGCTCGCAGGCCCAGGTTTATTTCTGCCAGATGGGAAGCCCTGGGGACCCGTCCCCACCTTCACGCTTGCAGCCAGGGGCTCCGGCAGGGCCAGCCAGGGTGTGTGTCATAGAAGAGCCAGGCGGGCCGAGGCTGCGGGCGTGTGTGGCAGCGCTGCTCTGCCTCCGGGTTTCACGGAAGGGTGTGACGCAGAGCTGTGATCCCCGACCCAGCAGCGACTCCCTGCCTGACGGGGGACTCACCCTGGAGGGCCGGGGCTGGGCACTGATGATGGTGCCTCTGGGATTGGCCTTTTCCCTCAGTTCCCCTGTGGGGGCAGCGACTGACCCTGAGCAGCCACTGCTGCCTCTGCGTCTTCTGCTTTTACCGCCTCTGTGGTGAGCAGTGGAGGGTGTGAGGCCCTGGCTGCACCCTCCCAAGAGAAGCAGGGCACTTGGTCTTTGCTTTTTGCAATTTTTGTTTATTTTGCAGTGCTGGGTTTTGAACCCAGGGCCTCATGCTTGCCAGGCAAATACTGCACCACTGAGCCACAGGCCCAGGCCCGGAGGGGTTACTTGGGGCTTCGCACCATCTCTTGATGCCATCATTTCAAAGCCATTCTTTAAAAGCTTCCCCTTCAGGAAGAGGAAGGGCTGAAAAAAAGAGAGAGAGAAAAGAATGAAGATGTGTTGTGTACGTGCATCAACTCCCCACGATGCTTTGGGATCGTTACGTACTGCAAACATGTACTTACAAAAATAGTAAATGAGAAATGAGAAAATGAAAGCTGGGCCTCCAGTGCGGCAGTGTGGCCATGTCTCATCCCTCTGCAGAGGCCCAGCCAGGCCCTTTCCCTGTCCCTTGGCACCCTGGGCATGGAGGGCGGTGACGGGCTGAGAGCGATGGAGCCCAGACCTGGCCAATGGTCACGGTTGGTCCATCCCATTGTCCACAGCTTCCACTGGACTCGAAACAGTAGATTCTTCAACATCGCCAAGGACCCACGGGTGTCCATGCGGAGGAGGTCGGGGACCCTGGTGATCGACTTCCGCAGTGGCGGGCGGCCCGAGGAGTATGAGGGCGAATACCAGTGCTTCGCCCGCAACAAATTTGGCACCGCCCTATCCAACAGGATCCGCCTGCAGGTGTCCAGTGAGTATGACGGGGCAGGGGCAGGGTGTGGATGGTCATTGCAGGAGGCCACCCCTGCCCCCACTCAGAAAGATTCCCAGAAAGGGAACTTGCAGACCAGAGGTGGCCCCCAAGTCACAGCCACCCTGGGCCCCAGAGGAGGGAACAGGAAAGGCCTTGGAGACCAACATCCACTCCAACAAAGGCCTCGGTCCTCCTCCCTCACAAGGGCTGCCACGGCTCCAGCCCTCACCTCACTTTACCCTCCTTGTCTCTTCCTCCCCAGAATCTCCCCTGTGGCCCAAAGAAAACCTGGACCCTGTTGTGGTTCAGGAAGGTGCCCCCTTGACGCTGCAGTGCAATCCCCCTCCTGGCCTCCCGTCCCCGGTTATCTTCTGGATGAGCAGCTGTAAGTCTCGGGAGCCTGGTGTTTTGTCGAGAGTCTAGTCCTGGGGAGTGTGAGATGGGAGGCTGAACTCAGAGCTGGCCATGTGGCCGAGAACACAGCTCTGCAGAGAGGGTGGTTTTGCTGTGTGCTCTTCAGCAGGTCGCTTAACCTCTCTGGGTCTGTTTCCTCCTCTGGGAAAAGCACGACCGACGGCCGACTTATCTAATGATATTACTGTAAAGATCAGTGAGCTAACCCAGCTGAAGTGAGGAGAGCTAGGCCAGACACACCAAAAGTTCTTAGTGCTGTTTGTGAAGGTGAAGGTCAAGAATCACAAAAGAAAAAAAACAGTAAGGAGGAGAAGCCGCATCTGTTGGGAGGCCGGTTGAAGGTGGTTGACCCCAGCATCCTCTTTTGCTCCTTGGTCAGCCTGGGCTTGCTCCACCCATTCTTCTAGTACAGAGGGTGCACCACGGAATGAAGTCTGGTAGAGGGGTGAGGAGGAGGCGGGGCATCCAGGGCAGGGTCTGGGGGCCGTGTTCAGAGGCACCCGGAACGGTTTGCACTGGGGCTGATTTAACCTCTCAACCTGAGTTTCCCACATTTTCAATGAAGATGGGGGTGGTGTGGTAACTGGAGCCCGGTGTCACTCTGTGCATACTGCTGACTTCCCTCCCCTCCTTCCATCCCTCCCTATCCGTCATCCATCCCTCCTGCCATCCCTCCCTATCCATCATCCATCCGTCCACCCATCCATCCATGAGTGTACATATCCACCGCCCTGCCTGCCCATCATTCATCTTTCTGTCATCAGCTCACTTCCGAGAGAGGCTGCCATGCCGAGGAGGCAGCATTTCGAGCTGTCTCTCGGGGTGAGTGTGGCTCTGTGCTCCTCATTGTCCTTCTCCGCCTTGTCACACTCGTTTGTGGGATAAGCTGCCCAGCCACAGGCAGGCTGTGGGCTGACCTGTTAGTTCCCAGTTTCGACTCTCCTCTCCATCTTCACATCGGAGTTTGTCACCACGCTGTGTCCGTGCCACCTCTGGAGCAGGTCTCACGGCCCTCTGCTTCTTTCCCTTCCCACTCCAGCCACCGCCAGCCTGTCCAGGGTTCCAACCCGTGACCGCAACAGGCCTCCCCAGTCAGATGCTTAAAGCCCTTCATTGGCTCCTCCCTCAACTCTCCCGCCTCGGGAACAGTCTGTCTGGACCCTTTCCCGGCCGGTGCCTCTGCCCCCTCACCATTTTCCCACCCTGCCCTGCGTCCCTCCGCTCCATGTGGCCTCTGCTCTTAGCCTTCAGCAGCACTCTGGCCCTCGAGAGCCCCTGGTGCTCCTGTCTTTTCTGCCTGGTATAAGACACGCCGCCTTCAGGATTCAGCCCAGACCCCCAAGTGGCCTGGTCCCTTCCCTGCAGCCTGTCACTTCCTCCCCGGTGTACTCCCCTCTCCACACCGTGTCGCAATGACTTGTTTATTTGCTGTCCTTTCCACTAGACTGGCAGTGTGCTGAGGGCAGGAACTGTCTTTCTTGCTCATCATTCATCAGTACCTGGCATAGTTCCTGGGGCATAGTGGGCCTACAACACACCTCTGAAGGGTGCCTTGAGGAGCCCATTGTGGAAAAGTTGGCATTGCTGATCTTGTGCTTTAAGCCATGGTGATTTAGAGAATTGTGGAGACAGGAAGGAGACAGCTATGTGTAGTCAGCCTTAACTATATGTGAACAGACCTAACAGCCTGAAAACCTGGTCTTTTGCATTACATCAATGCTGGAAAAAAACATCAATAATATAGTTTGCAGCCCCAGCCACCCCTATGATGTCATCAACTCTAAAAAGCACACGTTTTTGTATTTTAACAACTCTAAAACTGGAAGACCTCTGAAAATTGGTGGTGTGCTTTAGGGATCGGTGTAAATCTCACAGTTGTAACCAAGAGCTACTTTTCTTCTTAGGGGAAAAAGAAAGGTGTGTCTTGTAATGGATGGTGGCTAAATTTTGGTGAAGTGCAACAAGGCCAAGATAGACCTCATTTAATTCAGCAGCTTGTGGAGAGCCCTCGGTCCCTGCCTTCACAGTGCTCCTTCTGCTAGCGTGAGAATGCACCCCAATCTGAGGAGCATCCAAAGGCTTGCACTCCCGCTGTCTGGCCTTGGGGACAGTCAGATCTTCTGTGGCAGGAACAGGGGGCTGCGGCACCAGGTCACTCTGCATGGGTATGGTGCACAGGCCAGGCTGGATCTAAGCTCCTGCTCCCAACCGGCTGCTCCACCCCCGGATTCAGTCTGTACAATGGAAACGATCTCTGGTTTAGGCTTGGGGGGATTTGAACACGCAGTGTCGTCTCCCAGTGCCCTGTGCCTGGCTCTGGGCTGTTGTTGTCGGACACTGGCGATGACTCTTCCTGCCAATTGCCCAACCCTCCTGTGCTTCCTTCCAGCCATGGAGCCCATCACCCAGGACAAGCGCGTCTCCCAGGGCCACAACGGAGACCTGTACTTCTCCAACGTGATGCTGCAGGACATGCAGACCGACTACAGCTGCAACGCGCGTTTCCACTTCACCCACACCATCCAGCAGAAGAACCCCTTCACCCTCAAGGTCCTCACCAGTAAGTGCTGGCCCCTGCCCGGGCTGTGGCCGCAGAAGGAGCCCCCGAGCCCTGCAGCCATGGCTTTATGTGGTCATCAGTTGTCCTCCTCCCACATTCAGCTTACTTCTTTTATTTCTAGTTAATGTTTGGTTATCCTTATTTCTAGAAGAAAGCCAGAGCGTAATAAATAAAATAAATTGGATTTGATTCTGTAATAGGTATTTGCTGATCCATGTGGAATCGCTGTTTAGAAGCTGCATGTTCGTTTGACTTGATTTGTTTCAGTTTTTATCCCCTGATTTTCTCTGATGCAAAGCAAGTTACGTATCCTGCCCAAGTACAGTGTTGGTGAGGAGCCGTGAGGGAAGTTTAGTGAGCAACGCAAGGACAAGCCAGCCTGGAGCCTTGGCTTCGAAGCCCTCAGCTTGCTGCACTTGTGCACCCCTGTAATCTCAGCCGTGGGGGAGGCAGAGGCAGGGGAAGGCAAGTTTGAGTCCGGTTTGGCAACTTAGGGGGCTTTGTCTCAAAATTTTAAAAAAATTGTTACAGGGCTGTCGGGATAGCTCAGTGATAGAGCACCCGGGGTTTGATCCTCAACACTGGAAAAAACAAATCCTCAGCTTGCTCACGCCATTGAAAGTTGTCCCTGTTGGCTCTCACCGTGGGTGGATAGCACGACTGCTGTAGAATAGGAGCCCTCAGTCTGTCTGACTGCTGCTGTGGCCCTGTCGGCGCTGCGGGTGGCGAGGATGCTGGGGAGGTCAGGCCAAGGGCAGGGCCTCAAGCCCTTCCTTTTCCTCTTCCCTCATCACTTCCTGCTGCTGACAGGACAGGCGCACTGCAGGCCATCGGAGCCGCATCCCTTTCCTGGTGACAGGGAGGGAATCCATAAGGAAGCAGCTTGTTTTTAGGTTCCACTTCTCATGAAGTTTTCCCTCCTTTTTCTCTTGATCTCAATTTTTCTTTTCCATTTCTTTCCTCTCTCTTCTTCCTCTTTTTTGTTTTCTTTTCCCTCTCTCTATTCTTCTCTTTCTTTGAACTGCACTTCCCTCCCCGGTCACTGGCTCCTGGCTCTGTGGTGTTCCAGGGGAACACTGTTCCCAGTGTGTTGGCTGCCGTGGTATGACCTTCCTTGGGATGCCCAGACCCCAGCAGCGAGCCCCACGTGTTCCCGTAGGGCGACCCCGCTCTGCTCTGCTTGCCCCTGACCCTGCGTTTCTTATTTCTGATGCAGGCCCAGGGGCCCCGGGAGAAGAGAGCTGGGTTTGTCTGCAGCATCTTCTTGCTGTCCCCGGGGTCTGCCTGCCAGCTGGCTGAGCTGGGGTCACAGTGTGGTCTACCCAGGACCTGAGTGGCCTCAGTAGCCCAGGCAGACCCAGCAGTGAGGAGGAGCCAGTGGAAGGAGCAGGAGGGCTCCCCTAGCTGACCCCATACAGCTCCACATTACTACATGGTCCCTTCATGCCCAGGCCGGGGCTGGAAATCAGCCTGCTGCTCCTGGCCAAGTACAGCAACCGTCTGCCCTCCTGGCTTGGAGATGGAGGTGCAGAATGCTCTTCCTCTGTAAAATTAAACACACAGAAGTTTAAGCAACATTTAGAAATTGAACTTTGTAGAAATTTCCCCTTCTCATGCAGGGGATGTAAAGGATGTTCATTTCTGCCTCATTTCTGGGCCCCCTATTCCACTGAAAACTCCAAAGGAGAGGAAACCCTCTAGGTGACTGGAACCAAACCCCGCCAGCTTCCTGGAGTTCTCCCAGGATGGCTTTGGCTGGAAGCAAGTTCTGAGCAGCAGAGCCAGCCCAGAATTGGACACAGTTGCTTAAAATAGCACAGTTGGGCTCTTTCAACTTCCCTGTCTGGAAAGGACACAGGCTTTTTCTTCTACCTTCAGAACCAGGCCTGGGGATGGGAAGCGAAACAGCCTGCCTACAGTTTGCCCTTCTAGAAGAAATAAATCTCATCACAACTTTTTATTAACTGTGTTAAAGGACAGAGGAGAAGATATAAAATGGCAAATATTGGGCGATCTAAAATAATTTTTTTATGGCTAGGGATGCAGCTCTGTGCCAGAGTGCTTGCCTAGCATGAGTTTGATCCCCAGCACTACATAAATAAATAAAATCCTTTTTTAACCTGTTGGGGATGCACTAAGATAACCAGTGGAGTGAGACCTACAGAGATGACCCTGTCCCTCCTTCGGGGCCCAGGTCCCTCCATGAGCTGAGTGTGCTCTGTGCTCCCTTCTGCTTACTGAGTGACCTTCCTAGAGGAGGCGGGAAGTCTCCCTGACTCTTAAGGGAGCTCCAGAGGTCAGCTGTGAGCAGGAGGCTCCCTGCACCTCGTGGCCTGACAGCATGAAAGAAGGACCCTTTCACCTGTGGGGGGCGCTGGAGAGGCAGGGAATGCCCCCTCTATCCCATGCCACCTGCCCCTTCCTCCCACTGAGCAGCAGTCCCTGCCTTTAGCTGCAGATGGACCCAAGCCCATTGCCTCAGTGGGCAGGTCTCGCATAGCACACCTGATTTGAAGAGGTAGTTCTGAATAATGAAAGTCCTCCTTCCGGCTGTCAAGCAGATTGGAGATGCAGTGCAATGCCAGTCCCAGAAAAGAACTTACATACACTCATAATGAGTCGTAACAGGATTTGATCTGTCTTCAAATATGCAAATGTTTTGGCACAGCACCTGTGCTCCCAGCCCCCACCACCTGGCAGTTTGTGTCCTAGGCTGCTCAGGGCTGTCTGCTTGACTTCCAGTTGGCTGTCCACCCCCACCCCGTGTCGGTACTGTCAGAAGTGAAACCCTGGAAGGGGCAGGGGTGGAGTGGTGAGTCAAAAGCTACTTAAGGACATCGGCTATGTTTGCGTGTCCTGTTCCAAAATGTCTTTTCACTGAGGAATAAAGACCCAAGGGATCTAATGATCCTCGTATTGGAAGCAAAGCCAGCACACGTAAGGAATGTCATCATGTCGTCATGCCAAGGCAGTCTGCAGAGCTCTGATCTCCAACGTAGTCGTCAGGCCCTGCCTGGAGCGAGGTGTGGCCCTCACTGCCAATCCCCTCACTCTCTTGTCCCCAGCTCCGCTTCTGATTCTAGCGCCAGACCCTCACCTCCCCCCCTGCCTCACTGCAGCACTCCCCACAGATAGGTCAGAGACCACCAAGGTGCCCACCCACTCGCATTTTCGGGGGACAGATATGGCTGGGCACTGCAAGGGTCCCTCCATCCCCTCCCTCTGTCAGTGACTCTCTTCTCCCATTCCCTCCCTCCCTCCCCCTGCAGCTTAGTTTCTGCTCCCACAGGACTTGGCTCTTGGCCCCAGAGCTCACTAACACCCCTTTTTCTTCAGCTGCCCCAGCTCTGGCCTGGCCCGGAGTCCTGGGAACTGAGGACTCTGATGAGAAGTTGGTCCTAAGGCACTGCAGGATGCCACTGGTCCTTTGTCTCATTTGTTCAGAACCCAGTAGGACCAGGCAAAGTGCAAGCCTAATTTCTTCCGTTCCAAAGAGACTTATTTTATTCTTGCCCTTTTTCTTTTGCAGGACTTAACCTTTTGGTTCCTTTGTGGGCTGCTTTGTGTTGCTTGTTCTGCACCGAGCACCTTCCCCATGCCAAGCGTGCCGCAGCCTTCCTTTGCCAAACACCACTGGCCCTCTCCTCGGTTGTTTTGTGGCTTTGCGTTTCTGTTTCTTCTCTCCCTGTGTAAGCCTCCATGACTCTCCGTGGCCTTCTGTTTGCTCACCCTCTTTTGTTTATTGCAGACCACCCCTATAACGACTCGTCCTTAAGAAACCACCCTGACATGTACAGTGGTGAGTGGCCACAGTCACCTTGGGAATAACCTCGCCTGTGCTAACCCAGTTTGCCTAACTTAACTGATACCGTGTGGTTAGCTCCTGCTGGGTGGCAGGGCTGACAGGTGACGCCCCGGACACCGCCCACCAAGAGGGAGGTGGCTCGTGTGGGCGTTTGAGGTGTTCACGGGGTGATGTGGTCTCCCGAATGTGCGACCTCAGGGTGCTGAGCTTGCAGCAGGTCATTTCCACCGAGGAGGGCTTCGGCGTACACGTAGGTATGAGCGGTGGGCAGATAGACAGGCTCTGAGCATGGGCGGTGCCCACAGGCTGGCTCCTGCCGGTGTCTAAAGACCACGCTCGGCTTTTAGTTTAGTTCACTCCTCGGGGCCTGGATAAGAATTACCTGCTTTGTAGCATAGTCTCAGCTCCTGAGAGTACAGCTTCACAGCTAGGCCCTGGATCTCCTTAAAACCCACCTGGAAAATGGGAGTAAGAGTCCAGATCAGAGTTCTCTTTTCGGGTGAGTAGAAGTGACATTGGACTATCTCTTCTTCTCCCTCTCCTGGGCCTCTTCTCTACCCTGGTAGTGTATACAGATCCGGTGCCACCAGTCTACACTTGCGAGTCATGGAACAGTTACAATGGGATATGTTTCTAACTCACCCCACAACCAGCCGTTAGTCTGATTCATTGGCTGTGTCCACACCTGAGTTCCCCCTCACCACAGATGGAGATTCTCTTGTTTTCTTCAAGCGACCAAAGGAATGGTCATTTGCTGGCTCTGGTGAGGCAGCTGGGCCCCATCAGTTATGTCTTGGAAATGCAGGTCCTCAAGGGGGCCGTTGCAGACTCAAATAATTGGGAAGTGTCCAGACTGCGATGTGCTAATGTAAACAGTGCTAGTGTCTAGATGGGGGATGGAATGAGGCAGCGCAAGCCAGGCAAAGAGGCAAAGACTCCAGCTTGGCCCCAAGCGGCTAGAACCACACTGAGATCCTGCCGAGGAGATTTACTGACCAGAAAGCAGGGGACCCTTGTTGGAGTCTGGGCATTGTTTGTCTTCAAGATAATGGGGCCAACCACTATTGTGTCAAGAGCCCCAGAGCACTGGTGTGGCATGTGCCTTTCTCTAAATTGGATTTCAAATAATCTATTATAGGAAGTACTCCAAAAGCCAGAATATGTCAGAGCCATAAGGTCCCTCTGAGACCATGTGGCCCAAGCTCCTTGCTGTATATAAGATAAACCATGCAAGGAAATGTGCACATAGTTTTCTTATCAGCTGAATTATATTGAGCGATTCCAGCCCCTTACACCAGTTTGTAACCAGTTGTTGACATGACAAGCAAATGAGTACGTGTTATGAGAACCGCCCAGGACTGCAAAACCAACAAAACTTCCACAGAAACCGAGCCCTGGTCCTCAACCCAAGGTAAAACAGGGCTGGCCAAAGAGTGAAGCTGCTGGAAAGGCTATAAAGTCAAAATGAGGCATACATGGAACAAAGTACAGTGAGGCTGATGGTTCTAGAAAGAATCAGAAAGTAAAAAAGGGAAGAAGTAACAATTCCTTCCCAAGCACAGGAAGCGAGGCAGAGAGGCTCTGTCTATGGCAGACATCTCTCTCGGCTCTGAAACCTGACATGTTTCTTTGGGTACCCGTTGGGCTGCCCCGTACTTCTATTTTATTCTAACATGGTCTGGTGTCCTCTGAACATGGACAGATTTACCCTGATGGCTGAGTGGCAGGGGAGGCCATGGGTTCCCCCAGGCAGGACAGCAGGTGGCTCAGGATGTGCACCTGGAGGCAGACTGCTGCCAACTGAGTCCCAGCTCCAGGGCATGCCATTGAGTGACACTGGACAAGCCATTTAATGCTTTAAGCTTTAGTTTCTTCCTCTGCCAGATGGAAATATTGCCAGCCTCCTAGGATGGCAGTGGAGTTTAAACAGGATAAAGTGCTTATGGTTCCTAGTAAAGTATCAGACACATTGTCGACGCTTGATCAATGTGATACATTATCAGCTTTAGAGGGAAGGATTTAGTGTTGACTGTTTCATGGATAGTCGATCTGTTTCTGAAATTAAGAGAAACAGAGAGAACTTGAAGAGAAGCCAAAGGGAGAAAGGCCAAAGGGAGAAAGGTAGGCACACTTATGGGGGAAAGTCCTATGCAGGGAGAAATTGGGGATAGACCAGAGAAGCAAAAGCTGTCCAGATCCTCAGCTATGCTGAGAAAGGGTAAGAAAAATGCTCCAGATACTGCACGAGGAATTTGAGCTAGACTCACGGAAGAAATTTCCTGGCAGTGAGAGGTATGAGGTGTTCTTAGAGTTTTCCTCATCTTCTGGGCCCCTCTGATCAGCCAGTCCTACAGCCAGAGATGGATGGGATGCCAGGAATCCAGCCCCACGGGTCTCTGGTTCTTTATTCTGAGAATCAGAGGCAGCATAGCAGTCTGGATATAAGAGCTAAGCTGTCCCTAAAATCTGGCTTTGGCAAAGCTCCTGCATCTGATTCATCAAGCTCTCTTGTGCTGCCGACAGTCAGTACTTGGCAGAAGGTAGCAGCTAAAGTTCTCAGTATTCTTAACTTTCCCTCCAGCAGGAGGCGCTCAGAGCTACTCTGCACTGGACCTTTAAAGCCAACATGATTGGTGTCCTCTCTTGATGTTCTCTGGTGGACTGTGTGGACCCACTCTGAGCCACCACTTGGGAGAACGGTCAGGTGGGTCCACCTAGGTGGCTCTGCCTGTGTCCACACAGACGTGAGCTGTAGCATCTGGATTCTGAGGTTGATCAGATGTTAAGTCAGGAACCTTGTAGATCAGGAAGAGTGACAGCACATCATCAGCGTGGACAGGCTCTCCGGGGATCTCTGCCTTCATGGTGAAAGAGGCCAACCTCTCACACAGGAAGAGACACGCATCTTCCACTATTTAGAGTTTCATACAGTGACTACCTGTGTCTCGGCAGTTCCTCTGCCTGCTTTTCTGGGGGAGGAAATTAGGCGCACGCTCTTGAGAACAGTGGCTCCCAAAGCCACCAGCTGGGTCATCCTGCCTAAATTTTCACGTAAATTCCCACTGCTGCGTCTGACCACATTTCTCCATAGACCACCCTTTACACCAGTCTCATTGCTTAATGGTGTCCTATGTCACCTGACTCTTGCAGACTTTCCATGCCCTTAAAAACCCGGTCGAGCCAAGCATGATGGCACACACCAATAAACTCACTACTTGGGAGGCTAAGGAAGGAGGACCACAAGTTCAGACCCAGCCTGATGGACTTTGATGATGATGATGATGATGGATGGTACAGAAGGGCTGGGGACACGGCTCAGGGTAAAGGCCTTGGGTTCAATCTCCAGTACTGAAAAAAAAAAAAAGAATCCAGTTGATCTGCCCCTGAGCCTCTTCAGATCCTCTGCAGCTGCTTTTTTTGCCAGCGTGGGTCTGAGTTTATCTCAGAGTCGCAGAGGACAGATGGAATCTTAGCTGAGAACGGGAGAAGAGTCAAGCATCATGGCAGTTTCACCAAGAGCTCACTAAGACAAAAATGTCGCTCTTCTCCATCTCTTTTGTCCTTGCATTTTGATTTTCTTTGCTTTGGATTAAAAAAAAAAAGTCCCAGAATTGACTGTCAGAGCAGGGACGAGAGGGCCTTCATCTTTAGGCAATTTAAAGCAGGTACAAAACACAGGTTTTGGTACCAAATAGTCTAGAGTCTAAAACATAATGAGCTTGTGATGCTGAACATCTCTGTTGACCTCACAAAGCCTCAGTTTTCTCTGCTAAACATGGGGTGATCCCCCAAGTTTGTTGTGGTAAATGTCATGGCGATACAGATGGAGCTGTCAGCTCAGTGGCTTGGCCCTTAGTAAACGCTCCCAAGTGGACCCTCTGACTTTTAGGCTGTTCTTTTCTTTTCTTTGAACTTGGCTCCTTTCCCAGTCACTTCTCTTTCCTTAAGATAACTCTGGGTTTCCCAGCCCACATCCTCCAAATGCAGCATCGCTACAGCATCTCTCTGGTCACAGCTACCATGTGGCACAGCACCACAACGGGTCTCCGTGCTGATTGTCCTCCCCCTGTCCTCACTGCTTCGCTCTTCATCTGTGCATGTGGCGCTGCATGTTGTGGTGTGAATTGAGTGTCCACGGGCTCACAGACTGGCTGCTGCAGATTAGGCCCCGCATGGAATGAGCTGGGACGCTTCCCTGTCATCACGGGGTTCCCAGCTCACCAGCCTGACACGAGAGCCTCCTGCCCTGGACTGTCCTCCTCATCATCGTCCCCTTGACCTCGCATCATCTTGACTGTTTGGTGACTGTGATGAAGGGCGGGGGAGGTGCTCTGTTGTCACTGGGGTCTGGATGTTGTGAGCTCTGTATATATAGATGGTAACCGATTAACCACATAATGGATTAACCCCTCCGTGGTCACTGTTGTGTATGTGTGTGCTGGTGGGGCAGATGAAGACCAGTACCAAAAGAGAGATTAATGTGTGGGGTAAACTGTTGTCCTTTTTGTTCTGTTTTTCCCCTTTAATTCATTCATCCCGCAAGCATCTAGTGTTGTGCCATGTTTTGTGCCAGCAGCCCAAATACCCCAGCATAAGTGTCATCATTTCTTCCCGGCACAAAGGGTGAAAGAGAAGCAGAGTCCATGAGATGCACTGCACAGTGACTGAGGGGAGAGAAGCTGAGCGCTCCTGGGGCAGGAGCTGCCCTGGCCCAGCCAGGCAGCAGTTAATCCACCCAGCTCCAATAGGAAGCACCAGTTACAGAGACGGAGCCCACACCACCCTCCTCGTGCTGCCAGTACCAGTTAACCCAGAACAGACGCTTTGTCCAACTCCAGGCGCCTCCGAGGGCCCCCAGCTCCTGGCAGCTCTGCCTCCCCCACCTCCACTTGACCAGCTGAGCCTAAGACGCACTGAACCCACGAGTAGGCCCCACTCCTGTTTTTATTTTTGTCTTCTTTATGGTCATACCCCTGGACAGGGGGTGCCGCCTCCATTTTTCCTTGGAGTTTCTGGTTGGAAAAATCCTCGCTTTTCTCCATTCATTTTCTCCATCCATCTTTTCCATTTCCTTAGAGCCATACAGAGAGCTCTGGGGGTCCACTCCACCGGTGCACCCAGATCCCCATGGCGGTGGCCATCCTGACGTGTCTGCCAGGAGCCATCTGGCCTTTAAAACACACACGAACTTCACTGATTGCAGCCCCGTGGCTGCCCCTGCCTCGTTGGATTGTAGATCACCCCGTCCTTCCGTCTTGACTGCCACTTCCCTCTCCCCCTCCCCCATTTTCTCACTTGCAATTAACACCCTCCTCGAAGCCCCTTCCCGAAGTCATTAGTGAAGAAGCAGAACGGTCCTGGCCCCAGAGTGATTTCCTGTCATCTCAGCTCATTAATCCTCGCCATGTCTTTGCTCAGCCATTAATAACGCTCCCTGCCCATCCTGCTGTTTATCTGGGGCTTCGGGCTTCATCCCAGCTCCTGTCTTCAGGGTCCCAAAGGGTGGCTCGCCTGTCCTGTGGCCCCAATTCATGCCCTCTCTGTCTTCCACATCCCTCTCTGGGGACCACCACAGTGGCCTGTGGGACCCCAACATGAGATGCTCAGGGAACTGAGCTCTTGCTGCTCAGTTCCCGTCCCAGAGAAGGGGAGATTCCCTGGACTCCGGGAAGCTCTTAGAGCTGGTCACACACATGGGCTGAGGAGCCCAGGGTCCCTAACACCCCTCTCTTACTGATGTCCTAGGGGTGGTTTGGGCTGGGAGGGTCCAGCAGGGGGTGCGATGACACTTCTGTAGCCCCACAGCTTTGGCCTGTCTGGGTCAGCCCTCCAGGCAAGAGCTCACTGGAACTTGTTCTGTCCTGTTTCAGCCCGAGGAGTTGCAGAAAGAACACCCAGCTTCATGTATCCCCAGGGTACCTCAAGTAGTCAGATGGTGCTTCGCGGCATGGACCTCCTGCTGGAGTGCATCGCTTCTGGGGTGTATGTACAGTTCGCACCCACTTCTAGCCACCCTCCAGGAGGATGGGGTGGGAGTTTGTCCATGCTTGTTCTTGCTACCTCTGGGGACACACCAGTAGTACAGCAGGAAGGGAAGCTGACTAATAAGCAGGGAAGCCCCTAATGAGTAGGATCTTGCAAATCATAGTCATCTTCCTCCCAGTCAGCCATCTCTGTTTTAGAAAATGAGGAAAGGAGGTGGTTGGGCATCTGACATGTGCAGTAGGCTCTGCTGGGATCTTAGCTAAGTCCCTTGGGCCCTCAGTGGCTGAGCATCCTCCTCCTTCCTGGGCCCAAGTACTTTCCAGACACCTGGAGTCCCAGGCTCTCCAGAAGCCCAAGGCCACATTTAGTGACGAGTCTTCTGCCTCCTGCTTGGTCTCTCTACCAGCCCCACACCGGGTATCGCGTGGTACAAGAAAGGTGGGGACCTCCCATCTGACAAAGCCAAGTTTGAGAACTTTAACAAGGCTCTGCGTATCACCAATGTCTCGGAGGAGGACTCTGGGGAGTATTTCTGCCTGGCCTCCAACAAGATGGGCAGCATCCGGCACACGATCTCGGTGAGAGTGAAGGGTACGTTGTGTGTATTTCTCATTATGATGATTTTGCCAACCCTAAGCACCATGCCCACCCCTCCCTCTGAGCGTGGTTGGGGGCGGACTGAACAGGGCTCATTACAGCACAGTGCTTGGTGGGAGCAGCAGCCTGCCACAGGTAGAGTCCCCTGGATGTGAGACTGTGCGCACACACGTGTGTGAGGAGCTGGGCCATGTTGATCTACTTTGACCATCACCCCATTCTCCTCGGTGCCGGGGCTCCCTCAGCAGGTGAATTTCCCACCATGGCCCATCTGGATCACTCTCAGAGCCTTTTCTTTCACTTTGCATCCCTGTCTGTGACCTGTTGTCCTCCTCGCTCTGTGCCGTCTGTGTATGTGTGCATGGTGTTGTGCTTCTTTTGAAGGATGGGGAGTCATCATGGCCCCAGCTTTTTAAAATCACTTCCTTCCCCCAAAGCAGGGATGGCCCACCTGAACTATTGCGGACAACGGGGCACCTGTCTTTGTGGGTCCCGGCCATGTGGGTGACATGAGTCACTTCTTCACCCAGGGCTGCGTGGATGACTGGGACAGCAAGGTCTGGGACCGGAGCACAAGAACTTTCTTAGCACACAGTCGATTGGTCTCGGTTTCGGCACTGCACACAAAGTTGGGAGTTGTTAGCCTTTGGGGGAAAGCAAGTAACAAGATGTTTGAGAATCTGATCCAAAAGACCCTTTCCTCAGAAAAATCCACATATCCACAAAATAATTAAAAGGGGTAACCAGCTCAGAACTGCCCTAACCAAAGTTTGGTGCCCAAGAGGATGAATAGAAGGCCTTTTCTAGATGGTCTGATCTTCCAACAGCAGAAAACAGAGGGAGCAACCCAGTGCCATGAGTGGACCCATCAGGTGCATGTTATAAACACCCGTGAACTCAACAGGCATCAACCCCTCCCCTTCCCCCGGAAGCTATATCAGTAGATTGGAGATGAGTCCCAGCTCAGGGTACTGTGCTTGGTTTTTTAAAAGCCTTCAGAGGATCCTCCTGAGTGGCCCCGCTTTAGAACTACAATTCTGTGAATTTGAGTAGACAGATGGGCATCTGCACAGCCATGTGCAGGCTGCACTGAGCCATCACCATGAGGATGAGTGCTGGGCGGTACTGGGAGTCCAATGGTGGACTTGGGGTCCTGCTTCCTCCTGGGGACCCATGTGGGTTCCCCTGCCTGCCCCATGCCAGCTGACTCCCCACCTGTGTCTGCCTTATCTTCCAGCTGCTCCCTATTGGCTGGATGAACCCAAGAACCTGATCCTGGCTCCTGGAGAGGATGGCAGACTGGTGTGCAGAGCCAATGGGAACCCCAAGCCCACTGTCCAGTGGATGGTGAACGGGGAGCCTTTGCAGTGTAAGTAACAGGCTACTGTCCTACCTGACCTTGCTCTCTGTCCCGTCAAAGGTTCCAGATCCCCATCACTGCCTGTTATACTAAGGGTGAAGGAAGAGAGGAGCCCATGGGTTGCTGCCTCCCAGTAGCTCATCTCTTTAGACCTCAAAGAAATGGGGAACCTGCCTTATCTTTGTACAAGAGAGAACAGGAGGCCTGGAGCCCTGTGGTTCTATTTCCACATTTAGGGGATTTCTGCTCCCTTAGTTTTTTCTTCAGTCTTTGCTCCCTGCCCCATAACAACTATAGAGTCCAGCTGTAGGTCTGGGCCTGCAGCTGCATCTCGGATGGTTTGGGCTCTGAGCAGTGGCCGGAGCCTAGGAAGTAGAGGAGAGCTCTTAGTAACCCCTTGTCCTTGGTTCACCAAGCCATACTCTCTGATAAGGGCAAAATAAGAGGCAGGGTTCTGTGACAACATGGAAGATAATGGTTGGATGTGAGGAGGAATTTCCCCACGGGAGCAGAAGTACACAGATGCAGGTATGAAGTAGGTGCAGACTTTGGGAAATTGTCCTGCCCAGAAGGCCGGAAGAGGGGACTCCACAGCCTCTTCCAGCTCCTGGCCTTGGTCAACTGTTCATGTCTTACTTTCTCCACTTGCATTCATTTTTTTCTAATGTCCAGTCATTGCTTAGTGTAAGGAATCAGAGGAAGTATAAGCAGTGACAGCAGCCAAATGGGGGCAAAACGTAGGCATGAACTCAGAATCCAACCTGAGCAGCAACTGATGGAAGCAGATGCTGAGACGGGAGATAGAGGAGCACGCCCCGTTTTCGACATTTCTCATGTGCCAGGCACTGTGCTACTGCTGCACCCCTGTTATCTCTTTAATCTCAAACG
This sequence comes from Heterocephalus glaber, assembly GCF_053883595.1. NCBI lineage: Eukaryota > Metazoa > Chordata > Mammalia > Rodentia > Bathyergidae > Heterocephalus > Heterocephalus glaber. The sequence continues at coordinate 40,890,352 of NW_028258372.1, forward strand.
TGAAAGGTGAGCGACGAGGGCTCGGATTGGTGCAGTGAGTTGCCAAGATTCATGGCTCCGAAACTCCTGCCCAGCCCAGCACGAAGCCTCCTTACGATGGCCATGAGCAGAGAGGCATGGTCTGCCCTGCCGCCCACAGCTCTCTCCATCCTGGTGGCACTTGGCGGATAAAGCACGGTTTAGAGGAGTGGAGTCCTGGACAACCAGCCTCGGAGAGGGCACCTCTTCCCGGGAGCAGTGGGGGGTGACTGGCAGGAAAGTTGGCTTCCTGAGATTGCCAGGCAGGGCGGCAGCAGTCGTGTTGCCGGTGTTGCTGCCTTCATGCCTTCTGCTGAGTGAGGACGTGAGGCTAGGTGATAAGGATGCTGACCATCTCTTCATTTACCTTCTGCTGATTCCCAGTTCCGGGCCCAGACCCACTCATTATCTGTAAAGTGCACTCTCGGGGCCAGACGCCTGCTTCCTCCTCCACCCGGGCCCCTGGCAGGACTGCAGTGACCCTCTGTGAGCTCAGGGACAGAAATCTCCAGTGGTTCCAGAGAAAAGTGGTCTTCCTTTAGTTTTCTAGAAAAGGTTTATTTTTACAGCCAATGATCACCGATCTTACTCTTCCTTAGAATGGGGAGAGATGGGAATGATGCCACCCATTTTACAGGTGAGGGAAATGGAGACCAGAGAGATGGACTGATCTGCCACAGGCCCAAGGCCCACAGCTGTGCCCAGCCTGTGTTCTCACACCCCAGCCAGCAGCACCCAGAGAGCGGCGGCTGGGGTTCCCTCTGCCTGCCTAGAGCAGGTTTCCAGGGAAGACCGAGTTGCTTTGGCAAGCAGCACTTGCAGTTTGCGTGGGGCCTTCAGTGCCTTATGGGCTTAACTTTGTGTGTATTCGGGGAAAGCTGTGTTCTGAGGATGGCAGGGCAGTGGGTTCTGTCCATTTGATGTTGCTTTATCCTTTTCAAAACACATTCAAGTATATGAACAGTGGATTAAAATGATGATAGCCACTGTGATACAGTGTTGCCAGACCTATGCTAATCACTTCATAAATGTAGAAATCTCAGGCTATCTTCACAAAATCCCCATGGGGTGATGCATTGTCCCCATTCTGCAGACTAGGAAATTGAGTGTTGTAGGTGATGTGGTTAGATTTGTTTCCAGTGCTTATGTTTCTATTTCCAAATCTTATGTTCTCAGCCGCAGTTGCCCAGCTGGGTTGAGTCCGGATTCAGGTCCCACTGGATGGATGAGAAACAGCTCCAGGGGGTTCCAGGGTCACACGGTGTGTCCAGTGTTGGGCCAGAAGCCAGGACGCACCCAGTTCTGCCTCTTTGCAGCACCCCTGGCACCTCTGGGTCCCTGGCCACAGCCCCAAGTGCTCTTCACTCTGCCAGGCGCTGTTTCTCACGAGGAGTGTCTCTCTTATCTCCAGCGGCACCGCCCAACCCCAACCGCGAGGTGGCTGGCGACACCATCATCTTCCGGGACACGCAGGTCAGCAGCAGGGCCGTGTACCAATGCAACACGTCCAACGAGCACGGCTACCTGCTGGCCAACGCCTTCGTCAGCGTGCTGGGTGAGCCTCCCCAGGGGCTTGGCCGTGTCCCAGGTGCAGTTTGTCCTCTGGAGATTAGAAATATGTGCAGGTGAGGGGTGTCGGGATGGGGGCACATGGACTGAAGACGAGCTTTGTGGGAAGGGTGGAGGGCTTGGGCTCCTCAAAGCCAGATGAGCAGAACTAACTCCATCGGAGAAGCCAGTCTTGGCCCCTCCCCTCCCCTCCCCTGGTGAGAGAGCGCAACTCTGGCTCATTGGCTTGGGTGCCTCTATTGACTCCATGGGGTCTCCTGGTATCCCCAGGGGAAGCGGCTGTGAGCATGCTCACTGCACTCCCTGAGCAGCTACTGAACCTGCAGGACAACTGAGGGGAAAGCTTTGCAGACCCAGACGCTGGATGGGATGTATGTAGGTGTAGGGCAGACGGAAGGGTAAACTAGCTCCCTCCTCACCTAACCCTTAGGGGCTCCTAGGTGGGAAGGCTGGAGGGTGTCTGGGTGCCTGGAAGCTGCTCTTAGGGGAGGATATGCGGAAATCAGACCAAGGAGTAAAAAATGCAGGAATTGAACTCCACACCCAATATTGGCACGCTGGGAATTTCAGACGTCCCTCCGCGGATGCTGTCGGCCCGGAACCAGCTCATTCGGGTGATCCTTTATAACCGGACGCGGCTGGACTGTCCATTCTTTGGGTCTCCGATCCCCACCCTCCGATGGTAAGTCCCGGGAGACACCCTCCTGCACAGGGACCATCTGCCTCACCTTACCAGTTCCCATGTGGCCCATAGTAGTACTTACCGACCCTAAAGCATCAAACTTGGAAGGAAAGTGGCTGGTGATCTGGGTCGACCTCCTCCTTTTACAGAAAAGGACCCCAAGGCCCAGAGAGGTGCTGAGACCTGCCAGGGCCACCTAGTGGTCAGAGGCAGGCCCTGCAAGGCTTAGGGCTCCCGCTCCCAGCCTGAGGCTCCTTGAGCTGCCTGCGGTCTCCCTGGGGCTGGTCCTTTCTCAGTATGCTGTGTTCTGCTGCTCTGTTGTGAGGTTTAAGAATGGGCAGGGAAGCAACCTGGACGGTGGCAACTACCATGTCTATGAGAATGGCAGCCTGGAGATTAAGATGATCCGCAAAGAGGACCAAGGCATCTACACCTGTGTTGCCACCAACATCCTAGGCAAGGCTGAAAACCAAGTCCGCCTGGAGGTCAAAGGTAAGGGACAGGGTTCGTAGATAGGAGCTGGCAGGTGGAGGAGAAGGCTGTGTTCACAGCCGTGCAGCTGTGATGTCCCCTTGAGAATGCCCGCCGAACCCTTCGTCCTGGGAGGGCTCCCGTGCACTTGCATGTCCACTGGGGCCGCTGACTGGTCCAGGCGCAGGGACACTGAGGCAGCTTGTTATCAGCACGATCCAGAGGGCCAAGAAAGCTGCTCTCCACCCCGGCTCCCACCGCCACCCCAGAATCACGTCATCTCCCCGAGCCAGGAGGAAGCATTTGAGGACGTATTTACTGTCCCATGGCCCACACTGTTACCCCCACATACTACTTCTGCCACCTTCCGCGGCTGACCCACGGCCTCGAGGTTGGGCGTGTCGCACGGTGTGGCCTCGTGGGGGTGGTGGGCAGAGAACGGGCCAGTGGCGAGCTCCCGAATGTCTGCACAGACCCCACCAGGATCTTCCGGATGCCCGAGGACCAGGTTGCCAAGAGGGGCACCACGGTGCAGCTGGAGTGTCGCGTGAAGCACGACCCCTCGCTGAGACTCACCGTTACCTGGCTGAAGGACGACGAGCCGCTCTACATTGGAAACAGGTTCCTGCCCTGCCCTTCGCTCCTCCTGGTGCCAGCGTTGGGCACTTTGGCCTCCCTTGTTCCTCGTGACATGCATGTCCCCGAGAAGCTCCTGAGGAGCGGCTGACAGCCAGGGCGACTGCCCTCCTCAGGACAGGGTCCTCCTCGCCCTGTACCCTTCTCCCTCTCTCCTGTCAGCTCCCTGCTACCGTCTCCTTCACCTCATTTCACTCCATCTCCTCCTCTCTTCCTGTCTTTCCCTCTCCTCCCTTTCTCTCCATTTCCTCCTTTCCTTTGTTTCCCTCTTTTCCTTCTCTGCTGCCTCCCTTTTCAGCTCCTTGCAGTACCGCTGTCCTCCAGTAGAGGGCAGGATTGCCCCAGCCCACCCTGCCCACTATAGTGCCACGCGTGCTTCTCAGCCCTCCTTCCACCTGGCCTGACTCTCCCCTCACCCGCATTCTGGTTTCACTGGTATAGGGGTGAGGCTCAGGTAGTGACTGTTGTTCAAGGCCCCTCTGAGGGTTTCTGATGTGCAGTCAGGGCTGAGGACCTGGCTGAGCCTCCCTCGCAGAGCCGCAGCAGCCCACCCACTTCCTCTCCCCTCTGTGCTGTGTACCTGTTCAGCGAGTGCGCCGGGACCCTGTGGACCTTGCCTGTCTCAGAGCACCAGGAGGGCTTCCCCTAGGAGGAGCCGTGGCTTCACATCCGGGCCCCCTGCCTCCCCCTTCCTTCCTTTTCCCTTCTCCCCATGGGGAGGAAGCAGCAGGCAGTGCCTGGCTCCCTACCCACCACCTATACTGCTCTGCAGGATGAAGAAGGAAGATGACTCCCTGACCATCTTTGGCGTGGCAGAGCGGGACCAGGGCAGCTACACATGTGTGGCCAGCACCGAGCTGGACCAAGACCTGGCCAAGGCCCACCTCACCGTGCTAGGTAACTGCCACTGCCCCAACCGAGCACTGCTGTCCCCTCCCCCTGCTTCCCAGCAACCAGAGCAGCAGCGAGTTCCACGTGGTCCCAAGGGCAGCGCCTGTGGTCAGCAAATGGCTGGCATAGTGACCTCCTGCCTTCCGGTCTCTGGGTTTGGGAGCTGCCACTTTCAGGACAAATTGAGGAACAGCTCAGCGCTCCCTTCTCTGGTGTGTGCAGTTATTACCTCCCCAAAGCCCAGCTGAAGGGCACCAGAGTAACAGAGAGAAGGGGGAGGGCTTCTCACTGTGATCTCTTTACCTCCCTTACAGCTAACTCCACTAAGTCAAGTAACTCGACCCAGCACTAAAGCTGATTCTCTGTGTTCCCAGCAGCCCTTGCGAACCCTTCTTCCCTCCTAAGCTGCTCCTCCTTCATGGTGGCCTTTCAGTGTGCCATGCACGGAGCAAGCTGATGCCACCTCTTCTGGTCCTGTGCCCAGGCCGGACTGCAAACACTAAGTCATCCCACACCCAGGGGAAGGTGGCCTGTCCCTTCCAGGACAGCAGAGCCCCTGCTGTCCCTGCCTCACCCTGTCCTCTTTCTGGACATCCTGCTGCCATGAGCACTGGCGCACCTTTGTCCCTCCCGGTGGACCCACTGGGATGGGAAGGAAACAGAGCCATGGAAGAGGCACAAGACCGCCTCTGTGAGCTGAGAGTCTCTGCAGAAGGGACATGAGCCATGCCAGGATGGCCTGGCGGGGGCAGCTGTCCAGTCTCGTCTGCCTGTCCCCTCCTTCCAGGGCACCCCTCTCCTTGTAACCTGCTAACCTGCATAACCCGTCTTCCCTTTGCAGATGATCAGGCCACTCCAACTAACCGCTTGGCTGCCCTGCCCAAAGGTAATTCCTACTAATCGAGGGCCTGGCCAGGGCCCTCCCCAGGCACCTGGGGGTGGGGCCGGAGGAAGAAGGTGCCACAGGAGAGGACTGTGGTCTGCGGGCTCCTGGCAACTGCACACCCCAACTCGTGGGACCCCCTTTCGGGTGCCATGTCCACGTTCTTGAGCCAGTGTCACACCCTGCTCGGGGCTCCTTCTGTAGGCTGACCGCAGAAGCCCGTCACTGCCACGTGGTCCTCTTTCCTTAGCTTGGCCACATCACCTCTGGTTAGAGGCCTGTTCGCCCCTGCTTGGCCGCAGAGCTCAGGAAAGCCTGCTCCAGCCTCCCCACATCTGCTGCTCTACATCCGGGTAGAGTCTACCCCCACAGGCATGCACACACATGTGCACACACATGCACCAGACTAGGATATTCCTCATGACTCACCTTCCATGTCAGGAATTCCTCGTGACTCACCTTCCTTGGCGTCCATGTCAGGGAGCCAAGATGTAGAAAAGTGTCTCACCTACCCGACTGGATGGCTTTATGCCCAGGCCAGGGTGGCGATGATCCTCACTAAAGCAGGCACAGGGGAAGGAGAGCTCCAGGAAAGTGCGGCCCTCACCCCTGTGTGGAAGCCCGCTGGGCTCCTCCAGGTCTCCGTGTCCCCCCTGGCTGGATTATCGGGGTCTTCTCCCCATTTTCCCGACCTTCTGCCCTGCTCAGCCTGCAGACCCATCCTGGGCTCTGTCCCCTCACAGCCCTGCACACAGAGCAGAAGGTGACTAACTCTCGGGACAGCCTGAGAGAATCTGCACTTCTGCCATAGCGTTTCTGATGAAGAAGGCGGCCTTTTCCAAACACTGCGCTCTAAGGCCGTCCACAGAGACAGGACAGTGGTCCCTTTCTCTATGCCCTTGCTCCACATCCTGTGATGTTCTTTTGGGTGGGGTGGAGCTTAGGGGTCCCCTGGAGGGAAGGGTGGGCCCTGTGCCAGTCTCCAGGGCAGTGGGAAGTGAGTCTGTCAGGGAACTGTCCAGGGCGGGACCACTGCATGGAGGGGCGGTTCCCGATGCTTCATGAGGTCTTCTCCTCCACCGCCCAGGCCGGCCAGACCGACCCCGTGACCTGGAGCTTACCGACCTGGCTGAGCGGAGTGTGAGGCTGACGTGGATTCCAGGAGAGGATAACAACAGCCCCATCACAGGTCCGCTTGCTCGGGGCCGAGCCCAGGCCCTCTGCTGTCTTGCCCACCTCTGCCCCGCCTGGCGTGTCCCTGCCTGTTCTCCCTGATTGCTTTCCATGCCTCAGGAAGAGCGCTCCGTGCGCCTCTGTGTGCCCCGGGGGAGATTATAAAGATGAAGGAAAGCCAGGGAGGAAGTGCTCCAGAGCGGGACGCTGCCAACTCAGCCCCGACAGCATCTCTGTCCCCTTCCCATGCAGAATACGTTGTACAGTTTGAAGAGGACCAATTCCAACCAGGGGTCTGGCATGACCATTCCAAGTTCCCCGGCAGTGTTAACTCCGCCGTCCTCCAGCTGTCCCCGTATGTCAACTACCAGTTCCGGGTCATCGCCATCAACGAGGTCGGGAGCAGCCACCCCAGCCTCCCGTCCGAGCGCTACCGAACCAGTGGAGCGCGTGAGTACTGAAGGCACCAGGTGCGGAGCTGGGCACCCTGAGTTCCTGTCGGGTTCCCCCAGTTCCCAGCCACATGAACTTGGGCAAGGTACTTTTCCACCTGTGAGACAGACCGGTAACCATGGCATCTGCATCACGGGCTACTGTGAGGACCATCTGAAAATGTGTGGTGCCTGGAATGTAGTAAGCATGCAGCAAATATTAACTGCCACTTTTATTATTATTGATGCTAGTATTGATTCTTGATTGCCTGCTGAAAAGGCGAGCACTGTGGCAAAGATGTGCAGCAGAAGCAGGTAGTCCAGTGTTGTATCATTTCTTTTCCTAATGTACTTGGGGAGTGTTTGGATTTCTGAAATCACAGCAGCTCATAGAGGATGGAGATGCTCCCCCACAACACATGAAACACCATGGATAAAGCAGCTGATGTGGAACGTGTTTAGTGGGTAATCCGTGAGGGGATGATCCACACTGAGTTGGCTTATTGACCACCCACTGTGTGGAAAGCTTATGATACATGCCGTCTGGTAAGGGATTACAGTGGAAATGAAATTAGCTCTGCTTTGGGAGTTTAAGTCTTAGCTAGCAAGGCATATCATGCACATGAGAAACAGACAGGGGTCCAGGGTGTGCAGGTGCTGAGAAAAGCCAGGGCACAGAAAGGGCCGGCCAGGGGGAGGGAGGAGAGCTGCATACTGACCCCGGAAAGGCACACTCTGGACTTCACCTTTGTGTCTGCTTGGGTTCCAGCCCCCGAGTCCAATCCCAGCGATGTGAAGGGAGAGGGGACCAGGAAGAACAACATGGAGATCACGTGGACGGTAGGAGGCCCTCCCCACCCGGCCCACAGTGGGCGGCTCACCGAGAGTCCTCTCCTTATACCCTGAGCCCCTGAGCCCCTGAGCCACGTGGGCTTCTGGCTGCCCTGCTCTGAGACAAGCTCTTCTCTGAGTTGGGCATCCAGAAACCGGACAGGACGTGTGTTCAGGAGCCAGGTATTGGAGCAGACAAGAACGGAGATAACCAAATTGCATGGACTGCCAGGCTGGCGGAGCTCATAGAGAATGCCAGTAAAATAAAGGGGACTTCTTTTGAAGGAGAGACGTGGGTTAGTCTTCAGGGAAGACCTAGGAGAAAGCCCAGCACTGTGCTCTGTGTGTCCTGAGGTCTTTGCAGTGGAGCTGTTGGGAGCATCTGAGATGTGTTCAGGGTGGCCCCTTCTTTTGGGGGGGGGGGGTACCGGGGATGGAACTCAGGACCTTGCGCTTACAAGGCAAGTGAGGCACCACTGAGCTAAATCCCCAGCCCCAGGCCCTTCTTTTAGTCATGGAGTGGCTAGGTGACAAGAAGGGCCACCTCCCAGCCAGGATTGTCAAGTCCCTTCTTCATTGGCTACATTTTCCAAACCAAAATTGGGATGCATGATCTCAAAATGACTTTTTTTCCAACTGTTTCCAAGTCTGGGAGATGCAAATGCAGCCACTGACACATTAGCATTTCTGCTGTGGCCCCAAGGGGTGGAAACCAGAAGAGTCGGAGAGTGCTTGGAATCACCTCGGTCCCTGTCTCTCTGAGGGCCTGACCTCCAGCCACCTCGCCCAGATACAGCAACCGCTCTGGGCCGAGCCCAGGCTCAGGACACGGGGCCCACAGCTCCACCTGGTGGGCTCCGGGGCTGATTCCTGGGCCAGGTCCTTAGAGCATAAAGGAAAGGATTCTACACCTAAAAGAATCCTGATCAGTTGGGAAGGACAGGCCAGACCCATATGGATTGGGTAGAGCTAACATCAGTGCTGGAGTTTGAGCTCCTGAGCAGGAGGGGCTCAAGGATGAACCCAAAACTCGTCCTTTGCAGACCTCGGAGAAGCCCAGCTCACTGTCTGGCTTTTGTTGTGCTGCTACTGTCCTAGAAGGGAGCACTGTTGAAAATCAAACCTGTACTCCTTTTGCACTGACAAGTGTGGGTGTCTCGGAGTCAGTGACTAGGTCTCTCTGTTATAAAAACTCTACATGCTACAGACTTTGCAAGGCTCTGGGCTTTGGGCCTCAGCAGAGAAGGGCTGTGCTCTCCCCTCGCCACTTGGGGCCTGGCCAGTGTTGGACAGGTCCAGCGGAGGAGGGGGGCTTGGCTCAGAAAGAGAGGGCCAGTGATGGTGGACTCAGCTCCTCACCTGCTCCCTTCACCCTGCCCGCCTGTCTGTCTGTCCATCCATGTGCAGCCCATGAATGCCACTTCCGCCTTTGGCCCCAACCTTCGCTACATCGTCAAGTGGAGGCGGAGAGAGGCTCGAGAGACCTGGAACAACGTGACGGTGTGGGGCTCTCGCTATGTGGTGGGGCAGACCCCTGTCTATGTGCCCTATGAGATCCGGGTCCAGGCCGAGAACGACTTTGGGAAGGGCCCGGAGCCCAACACTGTCATTGGCTACTCGGGAGAAGATTGTGAGTACCTGCCTCTCCCTCTCCTCCCCGGCAGGCCCCTGCGGCCACTCGCGGCCAGGAACCTCAAGGAGGGTCGGGGAGGGCAGCTGGTTCCCAGAAAGAGAAACACTGCAGGCCCGGGGATTTAGCTCAGTGGTTCCGGCGCCTGCCTCACAAGCGTAAGGTCCCGAGTTCGATCCCCGGCACACACAAAAAAAAGAGAAACACTGCAGTGACCTGGAGCATGATGGGAGGACAGGTCATCTGAACATCAGTTAGGGTCACTGAATATGATCACTTAGTCCGGCGCTCACGTTCTGCAGTGGTGAGAACGGAAGCCCAAAGAGAAAGCCCATGTCTAGGCTGTAATAGCATACAACAGGCTTGAAAACAGTGCCCAGGTCTCTGGATCCCAAGCCAGGCCCCTTCACTGCCAAGCCAGACTGGGACCAAGAAAGCCTCTTTCTGTCTATCCCAAAGAGCTCAAGGGAGCTGGGCCGCAGGCCAGACTCCTCCTGTGGGCAGGGCAAGCCCAGAGGGGTGTGGAAGCCTCCAGAGCACCAGACCAGCCACCCCCCAGCATTCCCAGTGCCGCCCGGCCCTCGGAACTGAGCATAGAAAGAGTTCTTTGGAGGTGGCAGGGGTTAGCAAGGTTTTAGACATGTCTGTGCCAGTGTGCACCCGGCTGCCAGAGGGTGGTGGCTCCTCTGTGGCCAGCACTCACTTCTGCAGGCTTCGGAGGAGAGCAGATCAGTAGAGTCCCCTCCTGGCTCAGGGTGACCCCTGCCCCATTGGGTCTGTGTCCACTCCAAGAGAAAACGGAGCAGCAGGGGGAAAGTGGACTCAGGAGGGGAAGGGCTGGGCCCAGAGTAGGGCCAGAGGTAGCAGATGTGAGGGCTGAGCCCTGGCGTGACCACGGGTTGGGTCCACTGGAGATGAGACGAGGCGTCGGCAGTGTTCTGTGCACCCCATTCCTCACCTCCACTTCCAAACAGGAGTCTAGTGGGAATGCTGGCCGGTAAGTGTGGACAGGGCAGTCTCTGGCCCAGGGCTTCCTGGCCACCCCACAGTTCCCACTATGCCCGTCTACCGAGGGGCCTGTGCTCTGCTGCATTAGAGGGGCAGGGTGGCACACTTCTGCAGCAGGCAGAGAACAGAGGGGTGCGAGTCATTGTGGAAGAAGGAATGGTTCTCCTCTCCTGGGGATGGCAGGATCGGACTCCCTGCCTGAGTGAGGGTAGGGTGTCTCCAGTCTGAGCAGCTTCCTGCTGGCAGAAAACGGGGACACTGAAGGGACTGGGTGGCAGTATGTGGACGGGGTTAGAGGTGCACAGCAAGACCCCCGACCTCCTCACGGCTGGCAGCAGCAGGAAGCCCGCGTGCACTCCGAGCCTTGATGGGCAGGGGTGGAGGAGTCACCCCGACCCTGGGGGTGACCTAAGGAGTCACGGCCTTGGGGGAAAGAGTGCTAAGCTGCCCGCCTGCCAAAGAGAAAGCCGGGGAAGTGAGCCCTGGGCCTCATGCTGGCACCTCGGATGGGCCAGACTCACCCAGAAGCCAGAGAACGAGGGAGCCCAGCAGCTGAGGTCTAGAGAGTACTGACCAGGTCACAGGGCAGTGGGGAAGGGCGGAGAGTATAACGGGGCACGGATAATTTCAGGCGGGGTCCTCTTACCTGCTCCCCTTGCCCCCAGCCTTCCTCCACTCCTCTAAGCATAGCCTGACAGAGGAGACACAGCCCTGCCCTCCCGGAGTCCCCAGTGTCCAGTGGGGTGGACACAAGGCCAGGCCCTGCCTTTTAACCCGCTTTCTGCCCACGCATTGCAGATCCCCGGGCTGCTCCCACTGACGTTAAGGTCCGGGTCATGAACAGCACAGCCATCGGCCTGCAGTGGAACCGAGTCTACTCCGACACGGTCCAGGGCCAGCTCCGGGAGTACCGAGTGAGGAGGCTGCTCCCAATCCCCTAACAGCCCAGCACGCTAACCAGGGCAAGGGATAGCAGAGCTGGGGCATGGGGCACCAGGGAAATGCATTGGATCCAAAGTCGATTCAAGATGAAGTCTAGGATGAGCTGTTCAGAAATCACACCGAAGAAAATATGTACACAGTCATGAATCACTTCACAACAGGGCCGTGTCCCGAGAAGCACATCCTTAGGCAATCTTGTCATTGCATCAGCATCAGAGAGTGAGATCCGAACCTCCCCGTGTAGATCTGTCACTCACTGCGGCCTCTTGATGCAGTCGAGGGACACAGTTAACACAAGCTGTGTACAGCTGCTGCCAGGGTAACACAGTGTACTGTGGTACAGGACATGCTTTTTAGAGTAGAAGGATGAAAAAGTATAAAATAATGATTGAAAAGTGCAGTGTAGTAAATACATGACCCAGTTCAGAGGTTGTTTATTACCATTACCAAACATCCTGAACTGCACAGCTACAGCCCTGGCCGTGCAGTGGGTTTGTTTCTACAGCACCACCACAAATGGGAGTAATGCATTGTGATGAGACATTTTGGTGGCTATAATGTCACCAGGTGATAGCACTTTTCAGCCCCACTGTGGTACCCTGGGGCCGCTGTCACCTGCGTGGTCCTTTGCTGAAGGTAACATTGTGCGGCCCGTGACTGTGTACATATGCTTGCTCCCAGATGTCTCTTGCAGAGGGTCTGCTGGGAGATTCTGCTCAGCAGAAAACCCCAAGAAGGGTGGTGGGTTTGGGCCGACATGGCACAGCACATGTGTTCATACGTGTGCGAGTGGACACACGTGTATCTTTGTGTGCAGTGTTGAGACTCCGCTGAGCTCTGCCCTCCCCCATGTCCCCTGCTGGGCTGTTCACCTCGCCAGTGGCTCCAGGAAGCCACCACTAACAGGCAAAGGCACTGAAAGGGTGCAAGCACCCTCCCTGTTGCTGCAGCCGAGTTGGGGTTCTGCAGCAGGCAGGGTGTCCAGGCCCTTGGCTTCTGGTGCTGCCCAGGCCCTTGTCTTTGGAAGGGTGAGCAAAGATGGGAGAGAAAACCCGGAGTGTACGAAGCGCTCCCTCTCTTCCAAGTGGGCTGGGAAGCAGGGAAGCTGTAACCTGGGTTAACGCTGGGCCTGTGGCCTCAGAGGTCATCAGGAGTTGGCTGGTGCTGGGAAGGGTTGGTCTCCTCCTGGAAAATGCCTTTGGCAACTAGAAGAAGGAAGGCACCCAGTGAGCTCCTCCCCAGCAGCTGACTTGCACCCTTCGCCTACTTGCCTGGATCTTTTCTGGGTAAAGCCCCCATCGGGCCCTGCAGTCTGGACTTCCTCCTTACTTTTCTCTGGGCAGCATGGGTGACACTGCTTCGACAGCCTGACCTGTGGCTTCCTTCCCACATCTAATCAGACCTCCGCTGCACCCTGTGCTGTTACCACCTTCCATACCAATCCTGTCCCACCCAGGCTCCACCACCACACAACCCTGCACCCCACTGACTTGGACACGTGACTCTCCCCGGATATGTATCTGTCTCATCTCTAAACGTCTTCAAACAATGGGAAAAGAAATCATTTGGCTTCAAGGGATTAAAGCAGCCTTTGCTCACATCCAGCCCGCCAGGGGTGACCTGCTCCTTGTCAACTCCTGCCTGCTGCCCATCTAAACCATACTAATCCAACTCCAGGTGATGCGGTCTTTGGCCATAGAGCAGAACTTTCCATGCCGGAGCCCTGGCTCTTATTTGTGGTTCCAGCCTGGACTCCTTGAGCAACATGTTGTCCAGCTTGGAAATAAATCTTACGATGCCTGGGGTGGTTCAGATCCGAGTGTGGCCAGTTCACCCATTCCCTGAAGACGTGGCCATGTCTCTGAAAATGAGTGAATCCACAGCCCTATTTCTCGTTCAGCATAAATTCATATCCACCAGTGGCTAATGAGGGGAACGCCAAGGCTGCTCCCTCAGCCCCGTGTGGAACCGATGAGGCCATTTGGGACCTGGAGCCTGTAGCAAACAGAAGGAAGACCAGTCACTGCCACCACCACTAACCACTAACCCGATGTGCCACCCGGCCCCTCACCAGCCTACCTCTGTCCCAAAGGCCTACTACTGGAGGGAGAGCAGCTTGCTGAAGAGCCTGTGGGTGTCTCAGAAGAGACAGCAAGCCAGCTTCCCCAGTGACCGCACCCGGGGCGTGGTGGGCCACCTCTTCCCCTACAGTAACTACAGGCTGGAGATGGTTGTGGTCAATGGCAGAGGCGACGGGCCCCGCAGTGAGACCAAGGAGTTCACCACCCCGGAAGGAGGTAGGTGCGGCCTGCGGCTCTGCCGGGCGGGCAGGACAAGGGTAGCACGTGCCATTGGGCCTGGAGCAGCCCCAGCGTGGCTTGCCATGGACAGCACACAGTCACCTCTGTATGGCCTCAAGGAGCTGATGGCCTGCAGGCTGAGCGGCCAGTCACTGTCAGAGCTCTCCGTCGACAAGGCGGCCTGTCCTCATGGGAGGCTGTATCTCAAGAGAAGCCAGGTGGGGTCTGCTGGAGTGACTCCAGATGGGCGACGCGGACCAACCCCAAGGGATTGCGGAACTGGGCTGCCCCAGACCCTCAGGCAGCGCATCTGGCCCCACCTCCCGGACGGCTTGTCTGCCAGCTCCTAAGGCCTCAGCCTGTTCTCTCCCCACACTGCCAAGCAGCGCTCGTGGAAAGCCAGGCTGCGTGCTGCCCTCTGCCAACCTGAGGCTCACTCAACCCCGGGGTGCAGACAGTGCGAAGTGCGGGTCGCCCAGGCCTCTCTTACCCACTTTGTATTTGCTTTGTCTTCTGTTTCTCCTCCTCCCTCCTGAACCATTGATTCTCCTTCTTCCTTTTTCCACCTCCTTTCTCTGCTCCTGTCTTCTTCCTCTTGTTTACTTTGTTCCTGTCCTTCCCTGCTCTTCAGTTTGGTTTTTGTCATCAGCCTGCTCCTGATTCCAGGTGCTCCATGCCAACTCCTTCCTCCTCTCATGAACCAGGCCAGCCACCTGGACCCAGGGGCAAGAATGCTTGTCTGAGGATTTGGAAGGCAGCTGTGATGGGTTCTCTGAGATGCCCTGCAGGGTTGGAGGCACCTTTGCAGGACTGGAGCTTGACATGTGCCAGGGTCATTGTTAGAGAGACACTCGGTCCACTTCCTGCCCCATTTAAACAGCAGAGTCCAAGCCAGAGCTGTCATCCTGGCTGAGCAAGGCCATTTCCCGAGTGGGGCAGTGGGCTCTGGCCCTCATCATCCTCCAGGTTCTGCTTGGGCAGCCATCCAGCCCAAGGTCAATGCCTTCATCCGGTGCTTTGTTTTTTGTTTTCCTTGTCCTCCCTGCCCTCCTGCCCCTCTGCCCCTTATGTCCCCTGCTCTCTCCTCCTTCCCCAAGTACCCAGTGCCCCTAGGCGTTTCCGAGTCCGGCAGCCCACCCTGGAGACAGTCACCCTGGAGTGGGATCACCCAGAGCACCCCAACGGGATCCTGACTGGATACACCCTCAAATACGTGCCCTGTACGTTCTGCCTCTCATTTTCCCTGAGATAATCTGAGAAACCCCTGTTCACCACCTTTCCTAAGGAAGGGAGGTAGAAAGGCAGAGGGATGGAGGGGACAAGGAAAAGCTCCCCACAGGGCTGCAGGAGGCAGTGCAACCCCGTCCCTGCTCTCTGTACACACAGACTAGGTGGCAGGGAGCTCCTAGTCTGACAGCGAGGGTGTGGGAATCGCCTGTCTAATGAAGGCAACAACCTGGCCTTGGGGATCTTACCATCCCCAGTGCCTCCAGGTCTAGGAGAGAAGAAAGTTCCTCATGCAGTGGGGCAGACTGTGGGTGTGCTGACACCCAGGGGACACCTTAACAAAGTGTCCTTTGTGTTAAGGTGCCCATATGTGGACCAGCCAAGCAACTTTGGAGTGACGCAAATCAGGGGCCTGGGGCAGAAAGGCCTCACCTTGGGATCTCAGTGTCACCATGCAGGGACAGGAGTGTCATTACAAGTGAAAGTGTTCGGGGTTTCTAGTGCAGTGTTGTGCCTCACCAGGGAACTCAAAGGGCCAGGTGCTGTACTGTTAACAGTTTGGGTAGCCAACCATGTGTTCGTGTCTATTCTGAATCTGTTTCTGGGCCTGGCCCCTCCGCCTTTGAGGCATATTCAATGTGTCTTTTACAAGAGGCACTAACAATCAGAGGCCCTGGTGGGTCTGGCCCACTTCTGTTTGAATGGAAGGAGAGAAGAGATTTGTCCCTGTCCAGAGGGATGGGGAACTGTGAACTGGATCTTTCAAAATCAGCCCCATGACTTTGTAGCAAGCTGGAGACTATGGGACTGTGAAGTAGCATGACCTGAGGTGGAGAGCAAAGACCAGGGAGGGGGTTCTCTGCCAGCGCCCTGCCTTCCCACCCAGCCAAAGGGCATCTGGGAGGGCCCCCATCCCTTTGCAGGGAGTCAGGAAGTCCTCTCCACGCCCCTGATTAAAGAACCCGTCAGTAAACACTGCTGAACTTCTGTTCCACTTACCTCTCTATCCCCAGTTAATGGAACCAAGTTGGGAAAGCAGATAGTGGAGAACTTCTCTCCCAACCAGACCAAGTTCTTGGTGCAGAGATCCGACCCCGTGTCGCGCTACCGCTTTACCCTCAGTGCCAGGACACAGGTGGGCTCGGGGGAAGCAGTCACGGAGGAGTCTCCAGCGCCCCCCAACGAAGGTAGGTCCACGGGGGAGCCCAGGGCTGAGAGGCCCCAGCCAATTTCATTGTCAGAGGAGCACACTGAGGGCTGGGCCTGGCCTTCCGGGATGGAGTGGGCATGAGGCTGGATTTTCCCGGCCCCAGACCAGACCGGAGCCAGTCTGTCTCTCCCTGTGCTGCGAGAGACATGCTGTGCTCGGATCTCACCAGGCCTGGGCCCCCGCGTTACCTTGAAATGCTCAGCTGCTTGTCCCTGACCCTCCTGCCTCCTCGCAGAGGAGTAAAGAAGAGAGCACTCGGGGGGGGGGGGGTTTGTTGGAAGCTGTGCTCTGCTCCTGACCCCAGAGCATAGAGCAACTTCTCACCCGGGGAGCGAGGTGCGAGTGTGGCTGGGGATACCTAGTGAGGACTCGGGTACAACCCCTCTCTTCCCAAGGAAACATGGGGCCAGGAGGTGGGCAAAGGGTTACCCAGATCCCGAGTAGAGCCGGGAACGTTTCTCCCTGCACCCTGAGTTAGATGAGCTGTCGGGCTGCAGAGAGGAAGGGGCTGGGAAACAGCCCTTTGCCAAGGCACGTTTAGGAAGAACCAGTGGGCTCATCTCCTGGGTCCTGGCATGTTCCAGCAGCGGTCTCCCGCCAGAGCCGCACCTGCCCTAGGGCTCCACTAGAAGGCGCTCCAGCCTCTCTCACACGGGTGCACACACAGGTTTCCTCAGGAACCTTCCAGGCGTGCAAGACTCCAGCAGCCTCAATACTGACAGACCCCTGTGAAAAACTGGGGTCTGCACCTCCGAGGGGCAGATGATCTATGCAACATCCATTGCTTGGGTACTCACATGGTGCGGTGCACCAGAAACACAGTGCAGAGACAGCCATACAAATATCTAATTGTCTGCCTCGTGAAGTGAAGGGGTGCAGTGGGCAGGCAGAGCAATGGCACTCATTCTGCAAGAAGGCACCCCAAAGAAGCTGGTATACTCTTCCCCCGCCCCAGGCACTCAGGAAGCTCATTAGGGCTGAGGGGCTTTAGGTGAGTGACTGATCAGGGCTTCTCCTGAAGGCCAGGCCATGAGGCACTTTCTCAACGGAGAGCCTTTTCCCACCCACATAGGATAGCAAACAAAACCCCATTGTTCAGCTCCAGTGACCTCCAGAGGGAAAGTTCTGTAGCCCCAGGGGGCAAAAGAACAAAGAGAGACTTTCTTTTCAACCTAGGGATCTGCAGAAAATTCAGGAGTTTTCGGGATGTGGTAGTGCAAACCTGTAATCCCAGCACTCGGGGGCTGAGGCACGAGGATTGCCTCAAGTTTGAGGCCAGCCTGGGCTACACAATGAGATATCAGGGCCAGCCTGAACTATAAAGCGAGACCCTGTCTCGAAACACAAAGCAAAACAACAATAACAAAAATCAGGGATTTGTTTTAGGGCTCTCTGCCCACACTTGGGCTTTTAACTTCATAAGGAAGAACTGGCAAGAAATACTAGAGCGCTGGGAGGCCAGGTCAGTCCTCGTGCTTTGCGAGACTGACCTGGAATGCAGGGCCAGGGCTTGGGAGCGATGTGGTCCCCTCCCCTGTCTGCTGCAGTGCTGTTCAGCACCTTCCAGCAAAGGCTCAGGAACTGCCCTCCTGGCTGGGTGTCCTCCACCACCTGAACCTTAGACATTTCGCTCCTGGCGTCCTCGAGGGCAGGGCGGGCACACCCTTGGGAGAAGAGCTGGGGTGCAGCATCTGTGGACGGTCCCTGCTGCTTCCCCCAGGTGACCACTCCTTGAGCTGGGGTAGTCACAGGGTGTATTAGAAAGGCCTCCAGGACCCAGGTGGAAAGGTAGGTACCTGCCTGACTCCAGTAGGACTGAGCAGCACCCCGAGTGCCTTCTCTGCTTGCTTGTCCTGTGGTTTCACCTCTGCTCTGTTTTCTCTTCCTTCTCTCATTCTCCCTCCCTCTCTCTGGTCATCTTGCGTGCTGTGTCTGAAGCTACTCCAACTGCAGGTACCGTACAACCGCAGAGGTAATGGGCATGGCATGGGGCAGCACAGGTGGAGACCAGCCAGGGCGGAGCAGGAGGGAGAGGCTTGGGCCACAAGCATGCTCCAGACTCACCCTTTCACTGGTGGGGAAGCCAGACCTGCACGGAGTGGTCCAGAGAGCATGCTGTCCTGTCACTCCTGAGAAGGAGCATGGCATGGAAGGGTTCCCCCCTGGGCACCTGGCCTGCTCTCTAGTGCTGTGGCTTTCTCTGAGGCTGAGTGCTTACTTCCTGTGAACGGCCTGAGCCCTCCTGGGCTTGCCAGCTCAGAGCACAGAGCTGGCCCTAGAAGGCCTGCTGGAGCGGGGGCAGCTGGCTCTGGGTCAGGCCACCGTGCCTTGAAAGGGTGAGCGCGCTGTGCGTGCCGGCTGTGCATGCTGCATGAGGACACCAGCACCAGATCTGCCAGCTGCCACAGGCTCTGGCCAGTGAGAACAAGCACGCGTGTCGTTGGGTAGAGCTGGGTGCTGCAGAACCTGGAGTCTGGGGGGCACTGTGGGCAGAGGGTCCCCTGGCCCTCAGTCTTAGCCTTAGGCACAGTCTCCACTCTCGCTCTGGACAGTAGAGCTACAGCAGAGGGTCTGGGCAGGCAGCTTTCAGCTTAGGAGCTGACCTTTTTACCAGGTTCCTCCTTCAGTCCTTTAGTTGTGGGTTTCAGGACCATCAAAGGACTTGTCACCACAGAAACCTTGTCCCCAACCTAGGGAGGCTAGGCGGGAAATGCAGGCTTCCCTTTCCTGGCCCTGGTCTGAGCGGAATTGTTTCAGGGGAATGAAACCAGGGCTCCCCAGCAGTGCAGGGGCTGTGAACAGGGGCTCAAGCGCCAGTGCCTCCCTAAACTGCAGGCAGGGGGCGAGCTGAGCACCAAGCAAAGACCCGAGGCCTCGTGTAGGGAAAGGATGCCTGCCTGGCTTGGTTTCCTCCCCACCTTCGTTCATTTGTCTCCCCGCCCCATCTAGGTTGACTCTATTTCTGTTGCACACCTGCTTCCTTGAGTTTGCATATGTCTGCCAGGTCTGTGGGTGGGGAACAGCCCATGTCTTTCCCTCCTGCAGTCCTTTTTACCCTCTCTGTCCCCCGTAATCCAGGCCAGCTGGGGCCCAGGGACACCTCACGGGTCTGCACACCTCTGCTATGAGCCTGAGAGGTTGCCCAGGGCCAGGGGACCAGGGAGAGAGAAATCCTCGCCATGCTGGGGGTTCTCCTGATTTCTGATTCAAGTTCCTATGAGTCTGTCCTGTGAGTGTTCCAGCAGGTGCTCAGGACACCCTAAGGGGAGACCCAGGGAGGGTACCAGGCAAGGCACCCAAGGCTCACTGGTCAAGCTGATACCTGTCCACGCCCCCATTCTGGCACCCTGGGACCATGACAGGCGGGTCCAGCAGCAGGGACTCTGCCTTGGTTAGTGGGCATCTGTGCCAGCCTGCGCTGCCCTCCCAGGAGTGGCAATTGTGAGGGAAGAGAGGTGTCATTCCAAACACTCCACTTCCTGCTTCCATTTAGAAAAGACCCAAACTCGTCACATTATGCAGAACAAGCTCGGGGTTTCTGTCCATCAGTCAGGTGTGCAAGGCTCCAGCTTCCACGTGCCAAGGCAGTCAAGACAGATTGTACTTTTTTGGAAAGATCTTCTGGTAACATCAGATGGGGGCTTTGCATACGTAAGAACCTTCTGCACAATTTGTAGGTGCCAAGCAATGGAGCTCAGGTTGTATGATTTTGATGTGGGCCCATGTCTCGCCCACCGCTCACTTCCCGCTCATCCTTTCCCATCCTGGGCCCTTTTCCCCAAACGGATCTGTTCCTGTCTTCCCAGCGAAGACAATCCTTACATCCACCTGCATCCGCATTCTGTTCGGATTGCTGCCCATCTGTTTGACAAGCTGTGATTTGGCCAGGGTGGATGGCACGCCATGTGGACGTTTTTGGACTGAGCATTCCACCTTGGAATGTCTGGAAGCTTCGTCCCCGTGTTTGACTCCCTCAGATCTGCAAATGTGTGGGGGCTCCTGGTGGGTACTCGCTCCATGGCAAGTTGTGGGGACAGAGCTGAATGAGGCCTGCCATCTCTCCACAGTTTCTCCATCTCCTGCACAGTACTCCCCGAAACTGTGGTAGACTCCTTGGCCGAGGCTGGGGTGTCTTCCAGTGGGCGTGTGGCCTCCCGTGGGCCTGCCAGTGCCTGCAGGGCTCTGTGCTTCAGGCTCTGGCTTGCCCCAGCCCCTTAGGCAGTGAGCTGGTGGTGTCCTCTGAGCCCTGACCGCGGTTGTTTCCAAGCCCAGAGGCCACACCATGGCTGGAAATGACCCCCAGCCCAGGGACTAGGTCCCTCCGGGTGTTATTGACCTTCTTTCCATTCCCCCACTCAGCCCGGGGGTTGAAATCATCTCCCTGCTCTTGGACCGGAGCAGGGGTGGCTTTCCCTGGGGAAAGCTCGGCTCCTTTGCCTGCCTGTCCTGACAGCTCGCAACCCTGGCCCTGCTGGCATTCTCTCAGCCTTTCCTTCTTGCCTCTGCCCTCCCCTCTCGGTGCCCCTGCCCACCCTGGGTCAGAGGGCACAGTGATTCGCCAGCTGTGACCTCAGCCGGCTGCGGCTGTGTCCTGCACAGGGACTCTGATGGGGAGCACCCCGGGGGCGCCTGATGGGCCTCCTTTCCTCGCTCCCCTCTCGCTGTCATTGAGCTGGAGGGAGAGCAGCTCGGCAGCCATCACCAGAACGGCCTTCTTCTTCCTGAGCATCTTGGTAGAAGTGGCCGTGAGTGGCAGGGACAGGTGGTCCAGAGTCGCTTCTCTTCCTCGTCTCCGACTGACGTTGCTGAGCGAGGAACATACTCTACCCCAGAGAGGCCGAACCTTTGGGGCCAGGTGTCCAGACTGCAACCCCAAACCCACTTATATTGCAAAGCGCCAGCACAGCCCGTCCGTGTGCTGTTACCCGACGCTCGGCCTCAGGGCTGGTGCTGGGTGGCTTGCGTGCCATGCCGACGCAGAGGGCTGGAGGTTCTCCACATGCGTCCAGCCCCTCTCCACATCTCTGGGGAGCGCCTGGGCCCTGGGACTGTGGGGAGTGTGGACGGGTGTGGCCGAGGGCCTCGAGAGTGTGTAGCTTTGGCGCCCATTGACTTGAATGTGCACCCCCTGGAAATGAGAGAAAGGAAGCCCAGGGCCTGGACCCCACATTATGGGTGATTCCAGTTACCAGGAGTGATTTCTAATCATGCCTCCAGATAGTTGTGGGAAGGGCCTGGCGAGCTTTTCATCCGCCAGGAATGATTAGAATACACTGCTGACAGGGGACTCAGTTGGAGCAGTCCTGCCTAGGTGGACAGATGGCCTCTTCTGGTTCCTCCAGCAGCTCTGAGCAGCAGGGGGAGCCCCTGGGTGTGCAGGGCCGTGGTGCAGCATGGACCAGGTGTAGGGGTCTGACCACCGTGCGGGTCTCTCCAGCTTTCTCGGGTGGGAGGAACATGCACTCAAGTGCCTTCGTGGGTGGGATACGTGCATCCCCTCACCCTGAGTGTGCCGGGCACTGATCATCCATCCCAGGCCTGGGGCCACCTTGGGACTAAATATAAATAAAGACTGGAAGAGGCAGGGTCCCCACCGTGGCCTTCCTGAGGTCTGAGAATTGTCTGGGGCTTGGAAAATACTTTGGCTTTGTTGGCTTTGAACTTGCCCAGGAACCTCTGGAATTCGTGGGGCATAGTCAGCTTCCCAGTGGAACTTCTGCATCACCACTTCAGGGCCCAGTAACGTCTCTGATCTCCCCAGTAGGGAAGGGTGGGGGCCCCTAGGGGAATGAAAGGGCTTCTGTTCGTTAGGCTCTGGTTTAAAGGCTTAGGACCGCTTGATTCTCCCCTGTGGAAAGCTCTCTGGCACTTCTCTCTCTGGCTTCCCTCCCTGGCCCAACCTCTTACGATAGGAGTAGGAAGGGACAGGGGTTTTTTTTTTTTTTCTGACCCTCTGGAGATTTGAGACAGGGTGAGATGTGACTACTCCTTGGGAGTTAGAGTTGCCTGTTTATGTTAGAAGTTCCTGACTACTTACTGCTTCGTTAGCATTCATGCTGGAAAGTAGACTCTGGCCAGATCACAGGAGTCAGAGCGCAGGGCGGAGAGGTAGCTCTGCCTCTCTCTGATGTACCCCATCATTCTTCACCATTCTCAGCTCCAGCAAATACTGAACCGGAGAGTAGGGGTAGAGCAGTCCTTTGTCAGTGTCCGTGTCCCTTCTAGAGAAGGAAGGCAGTCCTGTGAAGAGGTGGTCGCATGTACACACTCAGCCCCCAGCCCAGGACAGCTAGCATCAGAGTGGCTGTGGGTGGCAGGTGGTACTGTGAGAGAAGAACCCGGGTCTGAACTGCCCTGCAGTTGGGGTGATGGTTGAGACAGAATAGACGGCCAGCACGTGGTCAGCTCACAGCGGGGGTCACCGAGCACCAGCCACACATGGCGTCGCCAGTGCTCCTCTCCCAGGTTGCAATGCAGACAGAAGGGACTGGGGTGCCTGACCTCAGATTTCCCAGAGAGAAAGGCAGTTAGCAGAGGTCAGGGAGGAACGGGGCAGCTGTAGGACGGGAGAGCTTGGGGACTGTTCTCTGTGCCGCTGGCCTGGGCGACTGGCAGAAGAAAGCAGGCAAAAGTGAGGTTGGGTGAAGGTTGGAAGGCTGGGTCCTCTCAGGCCAGGGCTCCAGGGCTGGGCCCAGCAGGTGCTGTGGGGTGTGTCCGGTGGCATGGCTGGGACTCCGCGCCGTCCCTGGGGGCTGAGTGATCCCGAGTGCGCCACCCGCGTCCTGGCTGCGTGCATGTGGGGGCTTTGAACCGCACGGACCATGGGAAGAAAATGAGCTGCATGGCCGGCTGCGTTCTCTTCTCTCCCACGGTGGTGTCCGCGCTGGCGGTGTCCCTCTCCGCCGGTCTGTTCGTGATGCTTGGGGAGGCTTCTGTTCCCAGTGCCCTCTCCTCCTGGCTGCCTGCCTTGCACGCGGGGCCGAGTGTGCAGGCCGGGCACAGCAAACCGAGTGGACTCGGCTGTTTTACGTCTCCCTCGCAGCTCCTCCCACATTGCCCCCGACTACCGAGGGCGAGGGTGCCGGAGGCGCTGTGAGCAGTACTGATGCTGCCGCCGCCACCGAAGCCACCGCAGTCCCCATCATCCCAACTGTCGCCACCGCCACCGCCGCCGCCGCCACAACTGCTACAACCGCCGCCTCCGCCACGGAGAGTCCTCCCCGCAGCACGACCAGGCGTAAGGCACAGGAATCCGGTACTCCGAACGAACTGCTTGCTCCCATCCCGTGGGCAACACCTCCCGGTTCTCCTGGGAGAGGAGCCCCAGGATCCCCAGCTGGGAGGTGGGGTCCGCGGGCTGTTTTCCGGCACCTTGTTCTGTGTTACTCGCAAACTCTGTCCATAGCCAGAGGCCCAGGGTTCTGCCATTCAGCACCCCACACCCAGCCTCCGATCCCTACACTCAAACACAGGGTGCTCCAGCAGGACCCCCGGGCCCCAGATGGTAGGGCTGCCTCCAGTACGTGTCACCATCAGCGCAGGGCTGAGCACTCCCCAAGGGAAGAGTGAGGGGAAGGAAATGCACTGAAGTCGGCCTGAGAGAGCTCTGGGCTCCAGCCGGGCCCATTCCCGGCCTCAGGATAAGCAGCCCTGTTCCTGGAAGCCCCTTTCTTGTCCCTCTTCCCCGAGGAATTCTTACACTTTCCTTTTAAAAAGTCAGGATGGGCATGGTGCTGCATGTCTATGATCCCAGCTACCTGGGAGACAAGACAAGAGGATCACAGATTCAGGGCAACTGAGTGAGAGCTTCTCAAAATTAAAAATGTTTACAGGGCTAGGGATGTAGCGCAGTGGTAGAGTGGTTGCCTAGCAGGCGTAAGGCCCGGGGTTCCATCTCTAGCATTGCAAAAATAAAGAGAAAGACAAAGTCCGAGCTTCCAGGAGATGGTGTGGAAATGTTGCCGCCAGGTCCCACAGAGCCCAGAGGTGCTCCCTCTCTTCCCTTCCCACCCATGTACTCTGTGCCCCCACATGCACTCATGCAGAGAAAGCTGCAGCCCCTCTGGCAACCCCTGGCCTGTGAAGCTAGGAGTACGTGCCTTTCCTGCATCACGCAGCCAGGCCAGGAAGTCCTGCTCTTCCCTGTGAAGAGATCTGGGGACTGCAGCCATACTTCTGAGCGCGCTACATAGAACGTCCTTACTGCCACAGAGGGGAGGTCTCTGGCTTCTGAGGTCCGGGCCAGTTGTGAGGGCAGCACCCTCTCGGCAGGCCCAGAGGTAGACCCTACCCTGCACGCACCTGGCTTCCTGGCCAGGCCCTTCCACCTTCCCTGACCGGGTGGAGGCTTCACACCCTGGGAGTGTCTGATGTCACCCCATTGAGTGGCTGGTAAGAGGAGGGGTGATCCACTCTTGGACACACCAATTTGCTTTAGAGCTGCAGTGTCTAGGATTTAAACCTCGTGCACTTAGGGAGGAGCTTGCTGAGGAGGAGCTTTCTGCAGTGTTGGAGGCTGGTGCCAGCAGTGCCTTGGTGACTGCTGTTCTCCGGGACCACAGTGAAGCAGGACTTTGTGTCCTAAGAGAGCTTTGAGTTCACAGAAAAGCTCCAAGAATGGAGAAATGGAACCTTTTCCCCGGGAAGCACTGACTCGTTTCTGGAAAGATGGGCCTTGTTGCCACTGGGGCTGGCGTATGACCCACACTCCAAGTTTCCACCACTTCAGAAACACTGCAGAGGGCCTGGCTGTCATCCTGATCTTACTGAGAACCTGGGGACAGTCCCCCGGTATCCCCACTTCCCTTGACATGGCAGCATAACGCTGTCACCCAGGACTTCTTAAATTAATTTTCGTCTTCACCATGTCTTACCTCTTAGGACAAAATGTTTCATAATTTATCTTTCAGAGGATGACGTGGGCTTTCTTATTTGCCCTCAAAGTGTCTTTTTTAGATTCAGGGATATTCCCCACCTTTTACATGCCTGGAGTCAGTGGAACAACGTGTGCTTCCCCTCATCTGCCCTTTTTGTTTTTATCGTTACTGATCACTCATTTTGTTGTCCTTCTCCTTGAACTTGCCAGTTCTTTGATGGCCATCGCCTTGATCCTTCTGTATGGTGATGCTTTCCTCTAATCCCACCTCTAAATCATTTTGGTTTCCCATTGTCTGTCCTTTTCTGAAGCACTTCCCTTTAAGACAGCCAGATTTGGGTCAGTATTACCTTGGGAGTCAAACTGCTTAAAAATAAATTCTCTAGTTTATATGGTCCAGAGCTAAGGAGGAAGAAACTCAGATCCCCAAATCATAGCTAATCATCATTCATTCTCATCAGCAAGCGCCCTGAAATTCCAGGCACTGGGTGAGATTTAAACAACCAGCCCAGTGGAAACATCTAGCAGATGTTGCCTGGCTTCCGCCTCCCCTTGCAGAATGCCCTATGGTGCCATCACAAACCTCTCGCCTGGCCCTCACCTAACAGGCCTTGTGTTCACCTGGGGCAACCAGCGCCTAACAAGGCTGTAGTAGAAAAGACACTTCTTTGAAGTGAAAACAAGGAAATCTTTTGTCCCTGCCCTAGTCATGCAGACTCAGTCGCATGTCAAGTAGATAATGAATAAATGCATTGCCAATGTACTCTGTTCATTTATGTTTGACAAGTGAGTTGGTGACAATGCCCCCGTCACGCTAATAAAATATACAGGAGCCATACTTGTAAAGTCTTTGAAATACGAGGTCTCATGCTAGCCCTCCACTATTAAATCTTTACAGGAATATAGGGTGATCAGACTGCTGGGACTCTTGAAAAGAAGTGATCACATTTGAAGCTTAGCGCCATCCTCCCGTACACGGGCTATGGTTTCAGACAGTGCTTATAACAGGAAGTGTTCACATTGTCTTTATTTACTTGGGACCCTGAGGTTTTAGGTCCCCGCTCACTGTCGACAATCTGAGGTCATTGCTGTACACATCATCCAGGCTCTGTCTGGGCAAGAACAACCACAGAGTTGCCTGTCTGGATTCTCATTCTCCTCCAGTTTCAGGAGCCGGGAAGCATTTCCACCCATCTGGTCCTGTTCTTCCTCCACATCTCCTCACAATTCTGGTTTGATCTTCTTTTTTGGTGGTACTAAGGATCGAATCCAGGAGCCATCAAACCCATGTAGTAGACAAGTGCTCTACCACTGAGCTGTACCCCCGGCCCTGTTTGCTTGACTTCTAAAGACAGCCCTTCTCCTTCCTGTAGAATTTCCATGGCTAAGGGGAAGAAGAGGCCTGCACATCTCCCCCTCTGTCAGCAACCCACCCATGGGACCTTTCACTAACCCACTTCCTTGCACTGTTCAAATCTGCGATAAAGGATCTAAGAAGGAAATAAGCCCATGTTAAAGCCCCCAAGGGCACGGATCCAAACCCATTCTTGCGTCCCTGCCCTGGCCCATGCAGACATATGGACAGTTCCCAGCTCTCCTTCACATTCACATCCTCCTGACTGCTCTTGCACGTCCCTGGATGGCCACCTCTGGCCTGGCCACCAAGGCTGCAGCTTGGAGTTCTGTTGGACCCTGTGCACAGCCATTTCCGACTCTACCTTTTCCCAGCTGGCTGTGTGTGTGTGTGTGTGCGCGCGCACACGCTTGTGTGCGTGCTTGTGTGCATGTGTGCATGCCCTCCATGTCACCCATGCTGCCCCCTCCTTACTAACTCCTTTCTAACCCGTCCCTCTCAGCCCCCGATGAGCCCTTCATATGGAACGTCACGGTATTCCCCAACAGTAAATGGGCCAACATCACGTGGAAGCACAACTTCGGGCCCGGAACCGACTTTGTGGTTGAGTACATTGACAGTAAGCATTGCTTTGCGGGGTGGTGGTGGCGGGGAGCGGTAGAGGCCATTACAGGAATCCTGTGCACTCCCCCAGGCTCAGAGAGGCCTTCTAGCCTGGCTTAATTATAGCTTAATGAAATCAATATGCGGTCAGGCTGCAGAGGTGGGAGAAACAGGCTCAAGGAGAAGGAAGGGGCTTTGAAGCCATTAACGAAGCCATCAAGTTGCATGTGCTTGGAGGACCTGTGGAACAAGATGCTTTTGTCTGTTTCCTGCCCGGATGAGGGTTCTGAATGGCCCCCAAGTGAGCCAAAGGTCCCCTCGGTTTTATTTCCCAACTCCAGTTCCATGTGTCCTGATGTCTCCACTGGACAGGCTGGGCCAGTTCACAGGTGGGGCAGAGTGAGGGACAGCCAGGGCCATTTGTCCCAAAAAGCTGGTGGCTTGAGCTGAGCCATTCACACTGTACCAGATCTTGGGACCAAAGGTACACCCTGCTTACACTGCCGAGTGTGGTCAGGATATCGGTTTACGAACAAAGGTCCCTGGTCCTGTGAGGTGGAGCCCAGCCTCTGGACCTCTCTGGCATGTACTCTAAGCACTGAAGCCAAAATCCACCTGGGCTAGCCCACTTGAAGATCCCTGAGGAAATTCTAAGCCAGTGCTGAGTTCATGGCTAGAGGCGGGTTCGTGTCCACGGGATCTGGAATCCCTCATTTGGTTCAGAGTTTTCAGCTTCCCACAGCCTAGACACACAGGCATGCACTTTTCCTGATACGAGGATTTGCCATTGGGCCAGAAATGAGAGATAAAACCAGGAGTGAGAGCCAAGGAGCTGAGTCCTGTCTCATCTGCAGTCACCATGAGGGATGCTAACTGGCCCTCTGACCCTCAGCAGGAAGACCCCACATGGGGAGTGAATCACTTCCGGGGCAACTGAGCGTTGGCTGACTTACTGAGAGTTTGAGGAAGTAGGTCACGTATGCTTAGTGCTAAGACTGTGGTGAGGAAGAACTTTAGAAGAGGAAACAATGTCCTCAGCGGAAGGGACATCGTGTAAGAGCTTCCACTGCATGGGCCAGCATGGGGAACTGCCTAGTAACCTCCTGGTCTGTACGGCGGACTGGACCCATGGTCCCCGCACCCCTTTTCCCACCCTTTCTGCCTTTGACAGGAACCTAAGCACTGTCTCTTCAGCTCCTGGTGCCTGGCTTTAGGCTGACAGAGATTTCTGTTCCCCAGGCAACAATACAAAAAAAACTGTCCCTGTTAAGGCTCAGGCCCAGCCTATACAGCTGACAGACCTCTATCCCGGGATGACATACACGTTGCGGATTTATCCCCGGGACAACGAGGGCATCAGCAGTACCGTCATCACCTTTATGACCAGTACAGGTGAGAGGGGATCTGGCCTGGCCACCCCCTGCAAGCATGGGGCATCTCATCGTCATTCCAGCTTCCTGCTTGCCTCTTCTGGGAAAGGGAAAGGAGACTCATCACTCCATTCCCACCTTGCATGGTGTGTCTGAGACCCCCGGCAGGCCAGAGGAGCCAGGTGTGCATGCAGTGGAGAGCCAGCCAATCCCAAGCCGGTGGGCTGAGCAGGGGTCAGAGGAAAACAAAGGATGCTATCATGAGGACAGGGAAGCCTCGGCCCCCTGCTACGCCTGAAACAAAAGGACTGGTGTCAGTGCAAACTTGCTCTCTGTGTGTGGGGGCAGAGTTGTGCGGCGAGCCGCCCCGCCCCCCCGTGTTCAGGGTCTTGCTTCTGCATGTGGGCCTGCGGATAGGGCCATCCTGGGGTCTTGATCCAAGAACCGAACAAGGGGTCAGCACACTGGTTACTGCCTTGTCACCATCATCTGATTCAAAAAAAAATCCAGTGAAAGGCACAACTCATTTAAGGCTTTATTTTGATTTGAATTTTGTCCCAAAAATCAAGTTTGTCTTGCCTAAAGGCTGATATTTTGTTGTGGTTGGAGATGGGAAGAAGTTCTGGCTTTATAGAGACTTTTGTTGTGGGTGGAGAAGCAGCTTCGTTGGGTCAAATGAACAGGCTGTCTGGGGCTCGGGAGAGGAGACAAGGTTTAGAAATCTCTCTGCTGCAGCGGAGTCTGGACGCTATATGGCCTCTTGCTTATCTCTGTGGGTATAGCTTTAAAATTGGCCAAAGGGACAGCCGAGTGGGTTGTATGCTAAGGCCTGGGGCTAAGGGTGAGGGGAGAGAAAAGAGATTAAGAGAGAAATGGATTGGTCCCTGCCCTAGGGACGTCCTAATCAGATGCAGGTTATTAGACACATGGGCTAGAAAGGGGGAAAACCACAGTGATTTATATGAATTTCTGAACGTTGGCTTGCATATTCATTACTCCTCCCGAGCCTGGCCTGCCAAAGCTGATCCTGGCATCCTGGGAGTTTCCCCATCTGTACCACTTCTCACCCCATCCCTGCGAGCCTGGTCCCTCCTGACTGTCCTCCCTGCACTCCCGCCCCTCCTGCATATCTCCATGCCATCAAGGCTCAGGGAATCTGACTCCCTGCTTGAGCCCAGCCAGGCTGATCCCAGCAGAGCATCTGAGTGAGCAGCCAGGCTGTCTTGCTACAGGGGGAGCCAGGCGGTAGGACAGCTGATCCAGCAGAGCAGGTGGCTGGACTCTGACCCAGTTGGGGTCCTAAGCTCTTGCTCACCAGTGTATGCATTTGGTTTTGCTTTGTTATAAACCTGAGAGCAGCACAGAGGCAGGAATCAAAGATGATAGAGGTGGGTGTAGGGGCCCATCTCGGGAATTCTGGAAGGCCAGTTCAGCCTCCTGCCAGAGTTCTGCCTCTCCAGGTGCTCACCCCTACAGCTGCAGGGAAAGGTTAGGGAGAGAGAGCCAGAGAGAAAGGGCTATCTCTGCCCTCGAGGATGTGCTAATCTGCTCGTGGGCATTAAGCAGGCAATACCAAGAAAATGACAATGACTGAGCTATGCCTCTCAGTTTGGGTTTCAGTACTCATTTCACTTTTGCTGGGCTGGTCTGCAGAGGGCCATCCTGATCACCTGCCTTTGGAGAAACTGAGGTACACAGCACAGAGAAGTCCTCCCAGACTCCTCCCCAGGCGAGCAGGAGAAGGCAGGCTGATGTTGCTAGCTCTGAGTTCATATCATCACTTCCCTCCCAGGCTGGCTGGAAATTACTACGCACAAACCACACAGGA
Organism: Heterocephalus glaber; assembly: GCF_053883595.1. Classification (NCBI taxonomy): domain Eukaryota; kingdom Metazoa; phylum Chordata; class Mammalia; order Rodentia; family Bathyergidae; genus Heterocephalus; species Heterocephalus glaber. The sequence continues at coordinate 40,920,284 of NW_028258372.1, forward strand.
AAAGAAAAATACTTGCACTTTCTGCAGTCTGTGTGTGCCGGTGAACGAGTGTCCAAATCCTTCAAAACCTCTCACTCTGTTTCCTGGGGGTGGACTGCAGAGCCAAGTCCGCACAATCCCACAGATCTGTTTCATCAGAGCCTCTCTGGGCCCAGCCACTGGTCATTGAGGCAACCACAGGCCTTCAGTTCAGCCAGCAAACGCAGCCGGCCGCTGCAGCGGTTCAGACATGGAAGGAAGCCACTGGGGATGCTAACAGGTTCCCCAGCCCTCATAAGAAAGACCCCACTGGGAAGTTAATCGCCTTTTGGCGAAGCTTTTGGAGCCAGTGAGACCGGAAAGGCTACAGATGCATAACCTGGCTGTGAGGCCCACCTGCTCTTCCCATGGGCGGGTAGGCTGGGCTCAGGCAACACCCTGGGGGATGCTGGTGGTGGACCAGTGATCGGGCAGTGTTCTGCTCAGACCTCAGGAGGGCAGGAGGGACTGCAGGACGGGGCAAGATAGGGGGGTGGATTTGCAGTGATGCTTAAGCGAGAGCAGGCAAGGCAATGTATGTGAAGATAAGCATTTCTCTTATGTTTGATACTCCATCCCTATTTCTAGAATGTAGTTCTGCTGACTTTGAGTGGCCGGCCTGTCTTCTGTGGGCAAGCCAGATTCCTCCCGGCTCCACACAGGAGTCAGTGGGGCTGTGTGCTCGACAGGGGGACTGCCCAATTGTAGGGTGTGGTGAGGAGGCTTGCATGCTACAGCTCCTGGTTCAGTGCAAGAGGCACTCAGACCTGAGCAGGCCAGGTTGGGGTCCAGTGACCCCATCTGGAGATGGTGAGGGGAAGTGAGTGCACCTGATAGTATGGGGTCCACTAGGAATCTGGAAACCAGTTTAGCAGATCGGTTGAGTGCAACATTGGCAGTCGATGCACTTGCCTTGGAGCCTCGCTAAAATGCCTTTCTCCCAGAGTCCTGGCTGCAGGGTCACATTATAAGTGAGACTATTATCTCCTAAATTTCTTTTGCTTCGTGAGAAACAAAGTTGCTTTGATGAGATGGGCTGAGCCCACCATTGTCCAGACCCCCTTTGCTCTTGAAGAGCCTTCTATGTCTAAACTTCACAGGCAACCCTTTGACGTTTTCAGTAGGGACGGAAGAAGGTGCATTGGAACTTTACCTGGTACTGTCAGAGTGGAAAATGACTTTTGCCTTATAAATTTCCCATGTAGCCATTTTCCCAGGGAATCCATGACTGTCTTTGGGAAAAGAAAGGGAATGCTGTGGGGAATGTCAGAAGCACCAGGAGATGGTGGTGCAGACACCTCTGCGAAGCTTAGGCACCACTGTCCAAACACAAAGGAAGTAATTCCCCCACCCAGTGCCCCAGTGTAGTACCAGACAAGCCAGAATCCAATCCCTGTGACCACGAGCCAGTATTGGGGAAAACTCGCCGCAGTTGGATCCCACCATAACCACATTACACCAGGATTAAATTGATCCCAACTACTTGCTGTGTGACCAGAACCATACCAAGTTCTAGGAGCCTCGAAAATATCCCTTGTTCTCAAGAGTAGTAGGTTCTCTGGAAACCAGGGCCCGGGAGAGAGAACAACTCGGTGTTACATTTGTGTGGAATATTCAGGAGTGAAGTCAGAGCCCAGAGATGGTGTGAGCTGGGGCGGTGGAAACTTAGCGAGCGAGCAGGGGAGAATAGGGGACAGTGGTGAGTGGGAAGGGGAACAGTCCAGGCGGCTCAGGTAGGGTGGGAAAAGTGCCTGGCTTGAAGCCCTGAAGTCCACGCTGAGTAGCCAAGCCCAGTGTGGCAGGAAAGAGAATAGCAGCAGGATGCTTGGAATGGCGTAAGGCATCTCACTGTGGCCACACGCACCAGGAGGCGTGAGATGAGAGGACCCCTCTAGAACGCAGCACTGAGGTGAGACGTTTTGGAGGGAGCAACAGCAGACCTTAAAAACAGGGAGCGTGTTGAGGCCACTGGCAGAGCCACGGGGCTGGGGACCACAGACGGAAACAGGAAGGTGCACATGCCAAATTCAAGCAGAGAGCTAGCAGGAGGCAGTGCTGGGCCCACAGCTGTGGACAACAGAGGTGAACAAAAAGGTTCCCAACTGGGAAGTCAGGGCAGGGGTACTGTGACCGACCGACTGACCGAATCAGGGTGCGGAGGCGGGTTCGGGAGGGGTCTGCAGGCAGTCATAGCAGAACCACTGAGTGTGGAGAAGCTTGAAGTCAGTTTGCTGGGGCATAGAGGGACCTGGAGCCCAGGGAGGTAAAGGCATCGGCCTGGACTGGGCAGAGCATGAGCTCAGCTCAGAGGTGTGGGCCGTTCCATGAGGATTTTCGTCTAAAGCAAACCACAAGAAATCTCCATGTGTTCAAGAGCAGCAGGGAAAGACACAGTGGAGGAAAAAATGCGCCGTGCTGGGGAGTCCAGAGGTCCTCACGTGAGTGAGAGGCCCAGGAAGGCAGCTGTTGGGCCCTGCTTCCATGGAAAGGAGAGGCGAGAGCAGAGCCCTCCTTCCAACACAGGCGGGGCAGCTGCAGGGGTGAGAGTGGCCAGGGTCTCCAGAGCAGCTGGGACAGCTGAGCCCAAGAGGCGGAGAGGCAGGAATCCGAGTAGCGTGGAGCTTGGCGTGCTGGCTGGGCAGCTGCACGGCTGGCTAGAGGGACGGAGGCGGATGGCTGGGTGGCACAAAGTACAGGTGAGAGATGAGGCGTACCCGCCTGGGTCTGCATCCCTCCAGAAGCACCTACCACGCGTCGGGCGCCAAGCTGAGGCCAGGATGGCAGGGCGGGTTTCTGCAGCAAAAAGGAAGGCAGGCCGAGAGACCGTGGGGCGGAAGTGAAGGGATCCCCTCCTGCTGTGGGTGTGCAGGCTCTGCCCCAGGCCTGCACAAGGGAGCTCACCTGCTGGGTGGCGCTGGTGTCCAGGTGCTGAAGAGCCCCACAGCCTGCAGCCACATCCCTGCTCTGCCACCTACTTGCTCTGTGACCTTGAGAAAGTCACCCTCTCTGTGCCTGTTTCCTCATCCCCTAAACTATGGGTAAAAATAGACACCTGCCTTACGGGGCTGTGGTGAGGATTGAAGTAGGTAATGTGTGGCAAAGTACCCACAGCAGTGCCCGGCCTGTGGAAATGCTGGTTAGTATAAACTGGTAGTTGTACTATTCTATCGAATGGTTGTAAGTGCTGTGAGAAAGATGAATTAGACCTCTCGGGTCAAGAGTGGCTGGGAAGGTCCAGGAAACCCTTTCTGGGGCCTTCCAAGACAGCAAATGCAAAGAAATGCAGAAGCAAGAGCAGCAGGTGCAAAGGCCCCGAGGCAGGAATGAAAGTGGCCAGTGTGGCTGGATCATGGAGAAGGGTAAGCAGAAGTGGGACAGAAAACTAGGGAGGTGGCCAGGGCCAGGTCTCACAGAGCCTGGCACTTCAGAATGAGGAGAGTCCAGTTTTCTTCAGCAGCCATGAGAAGCTCTGGGGGGTGGAAGCAAGAAATGAGCTGGTCCTGCAGGCTGTGTGGGGAGCAGCTTGCCAGGCAGGAGCCGGGAGGGGCTTCCCTCCACAGTTTAGGGAGCGAGGTCAAGGTAACCACTGGCTGTGTTCTTATGGACCCAGCTGCTCTGCTGCCTGGGGCGGGGGCTGGCCAGGAACAGCTGGGACAGCGCGGTGTGGATCTTCACCATGTCCGCCCAGAGAAGGATGGAGGATGGGGGTGACCCCGCTCCCTGCCCACAAAATGGCATGGGATGAGAACCCCGCTGTCCCCACCCTGTCCCCGTGGCCGCTCAGGGCGGGCTGGCGCCAGGGCTGCTTTGCCTATGCTGTATCGCTCGGGTCCTCCTCTCCTCGGCCTGGTGTCTGTGGCAGCCCGAATGCGGGCCCTGGGCCGGCGGGGACACCGTGCAGAGGCCCTGGGCTCCTGTTCCTCGCCCCGTGTGTGCACGGGTCTCCAGGCCCAACGGGACCCGTCCTGACCTCCCCTTCGGCGCTGGGAGGGGCGTGCCCCTGTCACTGAGCACCAGCGCCGCTTCCTGTGCAGGGGATCCTGACAGGGCGCCCGTGGCCGCATCGTCTTCGCTGACAGAGAGCGCACAGTTCAGCTGCCAAGGTGTGAGAAAGCACAGGCCGCCCGGGGCCTCCCAGGGCCCAGGGCCCAGGACCCACTGCCAAAGCCTGGGCCGCTCTGGGGCCACGCTGGTGGGCGGTGTCGCCACTCTACGCCTGCGCGGGCCTGCGGGGCATCGGGGCGCGGCTCCCGAGTGGGTCCTGTGCAGGGGAGCCCGGCCCTACCTCAGCTGTGCCCAGCGCTCTGGTTTGCAAGGTTGCTGTGCGTCAATCTTAGGAAACTTCCACCTACACAACCTTTCTGGCCTCCTGCTGCTTCTCTGCTTCCTGCACTCCTTTTCTTTGCCTGTTTTCTGACCTTTTGGCCTTGGCTCTTTAATCGTTTTCTTTTGGTCGCTTTAGTGGGGTCATTTGGGCCAGAGGGTTGTTAGGTGGTAGTGTTAGGCTCCAGGAGAAGATCCAGGCAAAAGAGCTGTGCTCCTCCCTGCTCCTCCTCACCTTCCGCGTGCCACCACTCACGGGTTTGCATCCCACCCTCCCCACCAGCGTACACCAATAACCAGGCGGACATCGCCACCCAGGGCTGGTTCATCGGGCTCATGTGCGCCATTGCCCTCCTGGTGCTGATCCTGCTCATCGTCTGCTTCATCAAGAGGAGTCGAGGCGGCAAGTACCCAGGTGAGCCGCATGGGTGGCATGGGCAGGTGATCCCGCCCGAGAATCACCAGGTGCCCAGCCAGAGCCAGGGGCTTGGAACCGTGGTCCTCTTGCCTGCTCTGTGCGTCTTGGAACTGCCAGCGAGCACTTGAGTTAATTAAGTTGGCCCGGTGTGGGCACATGGCTTGGTCCAGGCAGCTCCAGAGAGGGAATGGAAGGAACCTTGGCTCCTAATGAGAATGACCTTCTCTGCCCTTGACTCACCACCCATCTGCTTGGTAAATTGGCTTCTTTTTTAGCCCAAATCTCATTAGGATCCTGTGTCCCAGGGAAGGAGGAAGGAAGAGACGCATTTTCTCTGACCACGTCAGAGAGGATGGCGAACAGAGGGGTCTGGACAGAACATCACACCCATGAGAGCAGCTGCATGGAGGGGCCACCGCACTTGCTCCTCACAGCCCTTAAAGGGCTGTGGGCTTCCCTAAATTTCTGCCGAAACATCTGTCTTCTGATCTCTCCAAGATCCTGCAGCCCAGACAAACCAAGGTCAAAGACAAGGACCTCTGGCATTCTTGTTTCTGAAAATATTGATTGTTTTCCAAATGGGCAAGAGAGCCATCTGTCCGTGATGGGATGGGGAGGGTGATGGGAGACAGGGTAATGGATGACCCTGGGAGCAACACGCTTGCTGGCCTGCAGAGTGACTGCTCCCTGCGCCAGAGCCCGTCACCAGGCACCCTGCACGATCCCCAGATGCTTCCTTCTCCCCGCCTCCAGAACAGGCCCAACCTCAACACAAAGGAAACGGAAGGGAGAGGGGATCCTTTCTTCCTTCCTTCCCCCTGCCAAGCACACACAGACCCTGGGATCTTGAAGGGATGCTTCTACCTAAGAGAGCAAAGGTTGGAAACCATCTGCAGTTCCTTGCTGCTGCTGTTTTCTTTCACCTTTGTTTTTCTGCTTTGGGTCTGTTTTTTCAGGAGCCGAGGGCCCTGGACTCTGGGCTTCACTCTAGTCTACCAATTAGTGATGTGACTGTTCTTCACCTCTTTTCCCTTGATTAAAGTAGGGGTGATTATCCAACCTTGTTCTTCAAAAAAGACCACATACAGAGTCCCCAACATAAGCACCTGCTGTATGCCAGGTGCCAGGGACACCAGAGGAACAATGTCTCTCCTCAGCGTTGCAGCTGGCTCAGAGGCACAGCATGGCACACCCATAGCTGGTGTGCACACCCAGGCAGGTTCAGGAAGAGAGCAGCCAGCGAGGGAGGACTGATAGGAGAACACTCCAGCCTTTAGGTATAAGAGCATCCTCCCTGAATGGGGCAGTCTGCCCGGAGCTGTGAAGAAACAGCCCCTACTCTTGAGGACAGATCCAGCATTCTGTTCCGGGCATAAGAAATATGCACAGATCATTACTGTACCAACCAGAATAACAGGGGTGAATAGTAGAGTATTTGCCTTCGGCAGGGGAAAGGATGCAATCCATTTGTCCCCGTGGGAAGACTTTCTGGGAGGAAGTGACGGCGAGCTGGGTAGGCGGAGAGTCGGGTTGTCAGTAGGGAGAAGCCTCCCAGCAGTGAGGAGGAAGTGACAGAACCAACTGGCAACTGATTGAGCTCAGGAAGCAGGAACCAGGTGGGCACGATGGTGGCTTGTTCAAAGGGAGAGCGCCACTGGCCCAGGGCAGTGTCTTCCGGCGCTGCACTCAGCAGAGCCCCTGGGAGAGCAGCCTGCTTCTTAATCACCATGTCTGTGTCTGCCTCTCTTGCTGACCAAGTTCGAGAAAAGAAGGATGTTCCCCTGGGCCCGGAAGACCCCAAGGAAGAGAACGGCTCCTTTGACTATAGGTATGTGACCTCCCATGTGTGGCTGTCCACACTGCTCTGGGCCCCTCACCTCAGAGCAGCTCAGCCTGGCCACAAGGCCCCTGCATCCATGTCCTTGCCCCCAGGATATCGCCTCTGCCTCTCTCTCTGAGCAGGGGGCGTGTCCTAAGAGGCTGTGTGTCCCGATCAGTCGTGCCAGGTGAGCTGCTCCCCAACACACACCCCATTGTCACGTGCACAGCTCAAATGTCCTGAGCTCCTCCTATGTGTACCTTTCCACCTTTTCACTGCAAAGTGAGCTCTGCTCCAGACTTCTTCTCTGCCTGCACCTTAGCTCCAGTCTCCAAGACAGTGACCCAGAGAGGCCGTTATCCAAAACCTCGAGGAGTGAAAGGAAACATCGGCCCTAGGTCCTTTCCTCGTGAACCTGGCAGTGTCTCTGGGCTCTCAGCTCGAACAGGCTTTGGAGAAGCCCCATGTCCTAGATGAGAGGGCTGGGGCCACACTGAGAAGCCATTTGCCCAAACCGCCATGCCCACCCTCAGGGACCTAGTGGCAGAACTGTAAAGGACAGGGGCTGACTGCCAGTTACAGCTGCTGTCCTCTGCCTGTGCCCCACTCCGATCTGGATGGCCCTTTTCGTCTTGAGTTAACACTGTCAACTGTGCATTGCATGGCAGGTGTATTCTCAGCTCAGGAATGACACAGGATGGCTCGTGGAGTCTCAAACCAGACCAAGTGGGGTGGGAGGAAATGTCTGGTCAGAGCCCTCCCACCCCAGTCCTACCCAGTTACTATCCAGGCCCAGGTCACCCCTGTCCTCTCTGACCTCTCCCTTTCCTTTCTGAGCTTCTGCCATCCTGCCTATCAGCAGCCTGGCACAAGGGGTCAGATCAGTGTTGGGGAGGGGGGAGCTACTGCCCACCCAGGAGCCCGCCTGGCAGCTTTTAGACCACAACCATCCAGCCAGTCCCAACATCCCCATGAGCCTCCCGAGAGGGCCACCCGAGAGGTCCCTCCCTCTTCCCTGGCTGTCCTCAGCAGGCTGAGAGCCATGGCCTGGCCTTCAGTTCCAAAGGCCACGGGCCTCTCTCTCCCCCAGACCCTAGTACAGCCAGAGAAGAGGGGTGAGGACAGGCCCAGCAGCCTGCACTGGGAGAAGCTGCCACCTGGTGCACTGCCCTTCCCCGGACCACAACACTGTTCAACAAAAGCACCGTCCTGGCCCCACTGAGGCACACACAGGAGCATGCCCAGGCCGGCACCACACATGCACACATACACAGCATCTGTCCCGCGCCCCGTTTCATGCAGACAGGAGTCCTTAGCTGGGAAAGCCTAAATGAGTAAGGAGCAGCGAGAGCTAAGTTTCCTGGGAGTGAGGGGACCCGGCCCACCGTTACTCCGTTCCACGCGACAGCTTTCTCATGGGGCTGCACCGCTCTCTCCCGTGCCTCTCCTGCACCTGCACGGTTTCTGGGAGGCTGAGCTGACAGGTGACTAGACCAGGGCCCCCCTTTGTTCAAGCCTCCTCAGGCGAGGTCTCTTCCAGACCTAAGAGCCCGGCACATTAACAACCTTTCCCCTGCTGCTGAGTATCTCCGTCCTGTGGCTGCATTTAGCTGAGGTGCCTGGAACCAGACAAGAATTCCTGATTATATGCAAAGCACATAACACAGCCCTTGTGGCCTGCGGTGGGCAGAGGGCCCTCCAAAGGGTGCATGTAGGAAAAAGACTTGCAAGCAGGCTGAGGGGTCTGGCAATGAGAATCTGGTTCGCAGAGAGTTCCACTTGCGGCACAAACTCGAGCAACCTGGAGACCCACTGGCCTCTGCCACTTTCCCCCCAAACGCTGCCATCAGAGGAGGTGATTGGGCCACATTAATGGTCCGCACTCGCTCAGCGTGTGGGGGAGTGGGCTAATGGCTTTCCGTCTGCTAAGCTTACGCGGGGCCTCCCCTGCAGCTGTCTGCCCGACGCTGTTGATAGAAAATGCTGCCTGCAGTAATGGCAGCTTAGCTGGGTATTTTCACCACACCCAGGAGCCACTGAGACTGGGCTGGGAGCTGGGGAGGGCGTCCTGTGTGTGCTCAGACGGTATGGCATCGCTGTGGCCCGCCTGCCAGGCCTCGGTCCCCCACTGCTGGCCCACAGTGGCCTCCCGCCTGGGTGCCATCTCGCCTCTGAAGTGCAGCCAGCAGCACCTGGTCACCCCGGGAGCCTAAAGGGCAGAGAGTTTCCCAGCGGGGGAGGGATGCGGGGTCTCCAGTCTGGGCATCAGTGCCCCACCAGCTCTCCCTCCGAGGGGCTGGCAGGGTCCTCCAGGCCTGGCTGCCGTTTTCTCAAGTCACTGGCCTTTCGAGCTTCTCTGTATGCCTCTCCCTCGGGCCATCCCACCTCTTACTTGCTCAGTCCCAAGCACTAGCAGCTGTTTGCAGATAAGCTGCAGCTGGGAGGAGAGCAACGCTGAGACAGGGAAGTGGAGAACAGGGGAGAGACCTGTTCCCTGAAACCTTCACAGAGGCACAGGTCATGCAAGGCCCACCTTCTGAGGACGGGCTATGGCCACGAGGTGACACAGTCCCCATCCTGACTCTTGCCTCTCAGGAGTGGCCATCCTCTGCTGCTCCCCCCACACAGTGGCCCTGTCTCCTGGAAGGGACCCCAGAGCAGGAGTCCTGGGATGGGGGCCGCACCGCAGCGAGATAACTGTCCCCCGGGTCTCAGGTTTGCTTCTGTAGAGGTTGCTGCATAGTGGGTAAGAGCGAGATGGCCCCTAGGGCCCTCGTCCTCAGTGGGGTGCAGGCCCTGTGTGTGCTGAGAACCCAGCCAGGCAGGGCCCTGATTCTGTCTCTCTCTGACCAGCGACGAGGACAACAAGCCCCTGCAGGGCAGCCAGACGTCTCTGGACGGCACCATCAAGCAGCAGGAGAGTGACGACAGCCTGGTGGACTACGGCGAAGGCGGGGAGGGCCAGTTCAACGAGGACGGCTCCTTCATCGGCCAGTACACGGTGAAAAAGGACAAGGAGGAGACGGAGGGCAACGAGAGCTCAGAGGCCACGTCACCCGTCAATGCCATCTACTCTCTGGCCTAACGGAGCCCACCAGGCACGGCCGCTACTCTGCAAGTGGGAGGAGGGGAGAGGGGAGCCGAAGCTACCGCAGACCGACAGCAAAGCCGCAGCCGCCTTCAGGGACAAGGGTGCCATATGGGGCCTGCCACGCTGTGAGGGCCAATGCCCACCCAGCCCCACAATGCCCTCCCCATGTGCCCCGCCCCGCTGTGTGCCGCTGGTGCAGCAGAGCTGGAGCCCTGGCAGCACTCACTGCAGGGAAGCCCGCCCCTGCCACGCCCACCACACTGCCCGCCTTCCCCGGGCACGCGCGCTCGCCGTTCTCTTGGTTACACTACTTTCCCCCGTCTCCATGTTTTTTCTTTGTGCATCTTTCCCTCCAGACCCAATGTCTCCATTCACTTTCTTTCTGTTTTTTAAGAAGTGTCCCTGGAAAAGAAAGAATAGGTGGCTCCTCCCCCAGGAAACCACAGTGACAGACACAGAGGAATGACCCGAAACAGGACAGAGAGAAAAGCCGTAGTATTCACACTGCCACCGGGCCCACGTGTTTCTGAAGGATGCCTTTCTCGCCATACGCCTGTCCTTGCTCCCAGTCCATCTGCCTCGGCCTGGCCGGCTGCTGAGCTGGGCTTGGCCTCTTTCTGGAAAGCGACAGTATTTGGGGCAGGGAGAGGAAGGGCAGGCCTCCTTGCCTCTCTCTGGTTCAGGTGGCCAGTTTGCCTCCTGCTCCTCACTCTTAACCTTCCCCTGCCCGTGGAGTGGCCAAGAACGAGCTGCACTGACTCTGAGGGCCACGGTCGGGGAACAGAGTAGTCCTGATGGCCAGGACCTCAGCTGCAGTGACTGGGCCGCAAGCAGAGAAAGTCAGGGCCTGGCCCCTCGGGAGCTTCACACCTCTGGAGAGAAGCCAGGGGCTGGCTTTGGACGACAGTGAAGCCCAGGCTGCAGGAGAGAGGACCACACCTGCTGTGTAGGAGCAGGGGCACCTGCCCCGCCCCCGGGTCTCTGCTGCTACCCTCAAGGAGAGAGCCCTGTGTGCAGAAGCCTTGCTGGTGTGTTTGGGGATGTGAAGCACTGCTCCCCTTCCATCTCTAGCAGTTATCCCCCCTCTGTCAGTTCTCTGTGACACTGAGACTTGCGCTTGACTTGTGTGTAGACGGGGACTGCTGCCCTGTCTGTCCTTTTTTAGGGTATGTACCCATCGGAGGACCTGGAGGTGACACCGTACTAACAGCGCTGTGATGCCCCAGCCTGGGGAGGACTTGATGCTCTTCATATGCCTTATGCAGCTCTGATCTGTCCCTGGAGTTCCCAGGTCTTGGCCCATCCCTGCAAGCCTTGGAGCCTCTGGTGATGTCTGTCTCTGTCTCGGGATCGGGAACGGGATCGGGATCGGGATCGGGATCAGGATCAGGCAGCCTATGCAAGTGTCCCTGCAAGACCGGAAGCAGCCATTCCACACTCACCCTCACCCTGTTCCCCAGATGGAGACACTTGCAGACCTGCAGTTCTCAGCCCGAAGGTGCTGCCTTCATCCTGCCCACCTAATCCATTTCTGAACCAAAGGTACCTTAGCCTCAGCAATGCGGAGAGGGGGGGGAGCTTGAGCCTGAGCATGCCCTGCAGCTGCTCCCGTGGCTGGAGTCAGGGTCGGGAGGGTTGGGTTGATCCCCAGGTGTGGATCACCTGCCACTGATTTGAGCCTCCAGCTACAGCTGGGGGCCTGGGCAGGACCAGGGCTGTGTCCTTCAGAGACTTTATTAAAGCCTCATTTGCCACATGTTTAAGCCGCAGAGGTATTAACAGTGCTTGTGTCACTTAATAATCATTGGGTTGAAGGTCAAGCCCATAGGCACAGCTCTGTCTGCAGGTAAGAAACCATAGCCCAAGGCTGAGCCAGTAATGTTGCTTGAACCTGAGGATGTATGATGGTCCCTCTGCCCAGGTTCTGCGCCCAGCTGTGCTGCCGGGAGCCGGAAAGGCAGCTCTCGTGATGAAAGGGAACAGGGTAAAGAGGAGAGAGCTGGGGAGTGAGCTCAGGGTCCCCTCCCCCAGCTCACCTGCAGGGACGCAGGTGTGCATTCCTGCAGCAGGGGCCCACTGTCCCTGAAGGTTGTGTCAGGGAAGTGTGCCTGTGAGCTGAATTAAAGGACCGGCCTTTCCAGAAAACACTGTGGACCTGAGCACAGTGGACAGTATCTCAGGCACCCATTCCGTACTGCATTGTCTGTGCTAGTGAGCCTGTGGCACCAAGAGCAAGCTCTCAGGGGAGGAAGGGACGTTAGTGTCACCATATCTATCCCCTGTCTCTGGAAAGTCTGCCACACAGAATAGTAACTAGAAAGGGCTCCGTCTTAAGGGTCTTGGGGAGAGATGAGTCCTTGGGTTATCTTTGCACCCCATTCCAGAGTCCTGCCATGAGCTGTACCAGCCTCTCGGGGTGTTGTTTTGTGTGTGCTGACAGCTGCACCCCTGCCTCCATCACGATCACAGTCCTCCAGGCAGGACCAAATCTGGGGCTGAAGAACCAAGATTTCCCGAAGCAAAGATGGCAGATTCTTAGATCTGATCCTGAGGTGTGAGTTTGCAGGACTGGGGAGGAGAGGAGGCACTTTCCGAGTCCGCCCCAGCTCAGCAGGACAGCAGTATTGCCCAGCACTCTGTGCCAGCTGAGTCTCAAGCAAACACCCCAAAATGTTCCCAATAACAATGCCAGGAGTGCCCAGTGCCGTTGGTGCTTCGGCCTGTCTGGCTGGGGTAGGGGAAAAGGTGTAGGTCACCTTGCAGTGGCTCTAGGCTGCCGTCCTACCTGTGTGCTCAGCCCTAAGTGTGGTGGCTGCCTGTGCTCTCATCTGTCCATCCATCAGATGCTCTGTGAACATCTAGCCTGGGCCAAGGCCGGTTCCCTGAATGCCTTGATGAGCAAGGTCCAATGGGGTCCCTGCCCATGCAGGGCTGACGTTACTGGCACTAAATCTTGAGACACAGTGGCCATTGAGTCGGGAGTTTTCTGCCCTCTGTTGTTTGAGCTACTGATGACTCCAGGTTGGAAGGAAGAGGCTTCCCAGGAAGAGCTTGGTCCATCTGCTCAGCACCACTGGGTAGGACTGGGAGGTCAGGACTTGCTGGATGGATTGAGGGACAGTCCTGCTCCTTGAGCCTCTTTTCTCTGTCCCTTGGGGCAAGCTGCTTAATCTCTCTGTGTTCTGGTGCCCGTTCAGCCCCTCCTTTGAATTCTTTCCTGCACAGAGGGCATGGGCCACCCCAAGGAGCAGAGAAGCCAGGTCGGAGCCAGCTGAGCCCCCTTTGCCTGAGTTATGGTGAACAGGACCCCTCCTTCCTTTCCTTGCTTTTGCAGAGATGGCTGACTTTAAGCTAAAGGGAGAGCCAGGCCAACCCTCTCCCTTGTCCATCTCCTCTGCCCTGAGCAGTTGGAGACATCTGGTCCACCCCCTTGTGACAAGTCTTGAGGTTTGGGAAAGTGACCACACAGCCAAGAGTTGTGCAGTGCCTCCCCACAGAGGTACCTCAGCAGCGTGGCCCCAGGGAGTGCATTCCAGTGTCCCTGACCACAGTCAACTTTGGAAGGGATGGAGACCAACCCACAGGTGTGTGTGGGTTTCCAGCTAAGGAACAGGCTCCCCTGCCACACCAAACACCCACGCGTGCACATGCACATGCAATGGGCCACTGCTCAATTGCAGAGCTGCACTTGCAGCAGGAGACAGTCCAGACCCAGACAGCATCTTGCAAAGGGTGAGTCCTCTTTGGGCTCTAGAGATGTGATACAAAGTGCTGTGTGTGAGTGTGATGCACAGCTCGGGGAAGAGGAGGCCACCTGGACTGGGGCCTGTTGGGGTGGTTCCTGTGACAGAACCTGGGGGGAGAGAGTGATCTGAAGGAGCAGGAAATGCTCCCCAAGAGTGACACAGGCTGCACCCCTTTGTGGTTCCTCCTGGAATCTTGTACTGAGCCAGGCCGAGTCTTAGAACGTCTCCAACTTTGAGGTGATGAAAGCAGCAGGGACATTTTTGTCTCAGCCTTTGTGAGGCTGCTTTGCAAAGAAGTGAAATTTCTCCAGCCTTATTTGGGCTGGGGCTCGGAGAACAGTAGGTTCCCAGGGTGCCAGTTCCCATAACCCACTCTCCACCTGTGACACCTTGCAGTGAGCACCAGTTTAACCAGCCTCTGCCAAACACAACCCCACAGCTGCGGTGAGCTCCACCCAGCTCGGCGCACAGGGTGGTTTTGTTCTAGTGAAGCCTAGGACCCTGTATGAGCTTTCCACGATGGCTTAGGAGCAGCATGTAAGAGGTCCCTGACTCAGAAAAGAAAAAGAAATAGGACTTGAGCCAGTGAAGCAAAGAGCTTGAAGTGGCAGGAGGAGACTCCGTGTCCCGGGAGGCACAGGCCAATCTGGCAGAGCCAAACTCCTGGGCAGCCCCTTCCCTTAAACTAGACAGGAGCCCCCTGTGTGAGTTGGAACAGGCTTGTGGTTGTCCCCACCCTGCACAACCCAGGGAAGTAAGTGCCCTTTCTTTTCCTACCCTTCTAAGAAGGGGCTTCCCTGCGATGCCCTCAGGGAAGGACCACAGGGGACGGAGGGAACCACCCAGGGAAGCTGTGCCACTCACTGGACAGTGTCCCCAACCACACCCAGAGCCAGTGCTCCTCTTATCCATCCATTAGTATTAAGTGGATGTTCCACGATGATTAAGATGGAAATGAAACAGATACAAGGCTGTGTAGCCTAGGACAGTTTCAGATTTCAGCTTGTGAGGGAATCTCAGAGCTGATCTAATTGAAGTGACTCATTGTGCAGACAAGGAAATGAAAATTCAGGGAGCTAAAGAGACAGGCTCAAAAGGGCAAAGCTGGTAAGTCAAGGCAGGACCAGGGCTTGACCTTGGGCCTTCTGATTCCTTGTCCAGTGTTGTTCATCTCGCCACAGCTGCCTCCTGGGAAACAGGTATTAAGATCTGTCCCTTGGGCCACCCTGTCAAATCTCTCTACCATTTCTCCCACATCCCCACAGCTCCCAAATGAAAGGCAGAACCCAGCTGTGCAGTTATGGGCAGCTCCCAGGCCAGAGCCTAGAATGACAAGCTGATTGGTGCTGGTGACTGTGAACCCTAGACTGTCCTCCTGGAATGATACCTCTTGCTTTGTCTCACATCAGGCTCTGAGCACACTGTATTCCTCGGAAGTGGGGTTGGGGCGGGGGTTTCCTGTCCATTCTGCCCTTGGCCACAGGGCACTGAGGGGCACCAGGGCTCTGGCAAGCCTGCCACCCTGGCATTTGCTGGGCTGGAATTCAACAGACGTAAAGACTACAGTGAAGCAATAAACACAAAAGTCTGGGAGAAGAGATCCAGAATTTTGTGCACTACTTTCTTTTTCAAATATAATGCAGTTCAAACGACACTGATCTGCTCTTTTTCTGATTCCCAAATGCAATGTCCTCAGTCAGTGTTGTCCCTCTGCCCGGCTCTCAGCTCCTTCCCACTTCTTGCCCCTCTCAAGCTGAGCATCAGTCGCCTGTGACACGGCCACCTGCTGTCCTGGTCCCACCCCCAACCGTGCTGGACCCTGGAGGACCTCTTGCTCTGTCCCCACCATCCCACTATGTTCTTTTCAGTGGGGAAATTTTTTCCCTGTTTCCATCCTTGCCCACATTTCCACCCGCCCACAAATTGGCCTGATCTTTTTTTCTGTTGGTTAAACTTTTAACTGTCATGGTACAACTTGTTTTAACCCCTCTCACGTCACGCTCTTTCCTTTTTGCGAGTGACCTTGAATTAACCCGCTTTGTTGGCGACAGATGCGTTATCTGAGGGTGTCACGCATGACCTTCAGCAGGGAAGACTTCTGGGCCATGAAGGACCGTCTAATACATGGACTTATAAACTGACTGCATGAACAATGAAAAGGCCAAATTATTCAGAATTTTTTTTTGAATCACTGTAAAAAAACTGATTTCTTTTGTATAGAAAACACTAAACGTATAATAAAAGTTGTTCAAAATGGACTCTGGCCAGTGATTCATTCATCTCCTTTGGGTAGAGAGAATGCCACGGGGTTAATGATAGGATTTTTCATACGCACCAGACAGCGCACTCTGCTGTTGGAATTCCACTATAGCAGCCGCCATCTAGAAGCTGGTCTTATTTGGGAAAACCCATTTGCACGATTTGTGTTTTAAACATGAGTGGCTGGTATAGGAATGCGTACGTTCGGAGAGACACACCCGATTCACCTGTCTGTGTGTGCGCACGCTGTCTCCAAAGTGCTGTGCTGGGGCAGGTGGAGGAGAGAAATTTGCAGTGGCGCCTGGTCTGCCCCTCCCCTTCGCCCCTTTGCCCGTAGATGGGCCATCACTAGCGCCTGCCCAGCACTGTCCCTGGTACAGAGCAGATATTTAATACGTTGAAGGACTGAATACAGCTGAAACCCTTTCATAGACGTGAAGCAATCTCCATAAACAACCGGACAGTGAAGGCAGAGCCAGGGGCTGTGTTGGGGGACAGAGCTCAGCTTCCGCCCACCTCCTTTCTTGACGCAGCCTGGCCTCTTACTACCTCTCACTAAGGGGTGGCCCCCGAGCATCACCCAGGTGGGATCCTTGCAGAGGGACGCCGGACGCTGTCACCTCCCATTGCAGAGAGGGCGGGGCCTCGGCAGTACTGGGCAGTCAGGACAAAGGACTCCTCAGGAAACGCAGACCCAGCTCAACTCTCAGGGACAAAGAGTCACCAAGTACCTCTCCAACTCTCTCTGTTTACTCTTCCTTCAAAACCTCGGGACACATCATGGACTTGAGGAGTTCCCTTTTCATTAGGTTCAAGCGAGACGCTTATTTCCAGGTCTGGGTCCTGCTGAAGTGTTGGGGATGTCCTCCAGCCCCTCAGAACCTCTGCTCACTCCCTGGAATAAGAGAGGGCCTTTCTCATCCCTCTCAAGTTCACAGGCTGTGTCTGAAATCTGTACCTCCTGTTCACTTGCACCGTCTCACCCCTAGTAACAGTGTCTCTGCCTCCTGTATCACCTACTTCCCCAAGAAACTGTAACTGCAGGGATCTTCTCAAATACAATCGGATTGTTCGCTCCCCTTCCTCCAGTAGGACAAAATCTGAACTCCCTGGTTTGGCACGTTAAACTTCTGGTGCCGTGACCCTCCCCTCTCCTAACTCATTTGTCACCACTCCCAGCCTCCATGCCCCAAATTCCAGCCGATTTCTAGCTCCCTCAGACGTGCAGAAACTGCCCCCACTTCCCAGGTTGGCAGTCAGTCCAGAGGCCCATGCTCCTGGCCCACTCGGGGCCAGTTAGTGGTGTAAGAGGAGCGGGGTAGCACTCCAGTCCTCAGGAAGCTGAGTCTGTCCTGGGAGGCGGGTAGATAAAGTGACCTAAGTGTGCCCTGGGCAAGGGACTCAGTCAATGTGGATTCAGTGAACAAATTATGCCCCAAGGTTTGGCTGCCTTGACCTCCCATGCCCGATTCCTGGACAGGTCTCAATTACTGGAGCTGATGCTCATTACACTCAAACACGGACGATCTCAGACTCTTGCCTCTTTTCAGCTCCGGGCCCCTCTGAGCCCCTGTCTCCATGGAGACCACCTCTCCCCGGTCCTCCAAGGCCAGCTGCGGCCTGTGGGCTGGGTCACACCTCTTTCTGGGTTGTTTTGTTTGTTTTGAGATGGGGTCTCACTGTGTTGCCCCATGGGCCTCAAACTCCTGCATGTACTTCCAGTCTCCCACGTAGCTGGACGTACAGGCTTGTCCCTCACCTGACGGCCACACTTCAATACTCAGCACGGTGACACTGTCTCAGGAGATCTCCCCAACACCCCTGCGTCCTCACACATTTGTGGTCTGGTTTAGATCCTCCTGAGCACATGTCACCTACTGTTTCTTTCACTGAATTTCTAATATCTTGAGTATAAGAAATCTTTTCTTTTTTTCACCTCTGCTTCCACAATCCAATGCTTAGCACACAGCAAGTACCACAGACAAAATGAATGGCCATGAATGAATGAGACAGCCATTCCTTTGAAAGAAGTAGCTGAGTGAACTCAAGTTCTTCGTATCATCCTCTGTCGATGCTGGGTATTTGGATATTTAGCACGTATATGACACTTTGGGGTTCGGTGAACAAAGTTTTCAGAACAAGAGCCTCCACCAAGGGGCAGAGTGGAAATGAAGGGAGCATCTTGTTTGCAGAAAGCCCACCTCAAGCCACACAAAACAACCGCTCTCTACAGGGCCCCGGGGGGGACCCCAGAATATCTGCCATCCCTCATCCCTGTCTCCTGAAGGCTGCACCACCCAGCCCATCAGAAATGCTAATCTCCAGCTTGGAGTTGGATTAGCAGACCCAGTGGGGAGGGGACAAGTCATCTTCCGATCTTTATTAAGAGCAGGGGCTGTACCCTCTCGCCCAGCGGCCCCCAAAGGGCTGGGACAGGGACTTCATTAGAGCCTCCTCATCAAGGCAGCCTCTCTCTGCCACCATATGGGGGGGCATTCCACTTGTCCCCTCCCCACTTAATGCATCAGAGCCCATTTATTTGATGTCAGCCCCTGCTGGGGCATGGACCAGGCAGTGGGCCTCACAGCAATTTGGAGCCACAGCTGCGGCCCAGCAGCCCAACCCCCAGCTCCAGTCCCATCCCAGCCCCAGAACTTGCTGCTGATTGCATTGTATAGACTGGAACTCCACCGGGTCAGGGTTCACACACAGACCCTGAGTCCTGATGCACCTTCCCCACCCTAGGCCATGCAGTGCAGACCACAGAAGAGAGCCAGCTGCAGCCAGGGAGAGCACTGATTATGGATTTTTAAATCCCAGCTGTCCTCTGAAAAGGCAGAATCCTGTGGAACAAAGGGTCCAGGCATGATCTGGGCAGAGAATTTGCAAATGGAAGCTGGGGAAAGTTTTGTGTAAGAGACTTGGCGACCCCAGTGGGGAATGGATGAGCAGAGACAAGCAGAATGGCTAGAGCAGCAGGTCTCAAAGTCTGCCCCCTACTCTAGCAGAACCAGAATCACCCAGGAACTGGCAGAAATACAGACTCTTCGGCCACCCCAGGTCCACTGTACCGGAAACTCTGGTACCTGTTTTAAAAGGCCTTCCAGGTGATTCTGGTGCAGGCTAATGCTAGAGGACCCCAAGGGCAGGCACCGTGTGCCCTCATGCTGTCCCCTGGCAGTCAGGCCACACTCAATTCATGAATCCGCCTCCTGTGAGTGGATGTTTTATGCCAACTAGCAAAGGTGGTGAATTTTATGTCTAGACGGATGCTGGGTGTAACAGAGACCTCGTGGGATGCAGGGGTCAGAGCATGAGCCCGAGGGAATTAGCAGAAATTGAGGGAAGGGCTTTGCTTTTCTTAGACTGTGGGATTGGCAGGGAACTGAGCCATTTATTATGCTGATGTCAAGGAGGCAAGAGGGCACCAGATGGTATTGGGCCACAATACATTTACATTAAGTCACTTAGGAGGAGAAGGGAAACTAATAATGTTGACACCAACTGCAGGAGGCACGGTGATGTGCACTTTATGCAAACGTCTCCTCTAACCCGCACATGGCCCTGGGCATGTGGTAGCTGTGGATCCCGTTGCACTGGAGGAGACTAACCCTGAATGGCAGAATGACTCACCCAAGGCAAAGGACAAAGCCGGAGCTAACTGCCAGGTCTATCTGACTCTAAAACCCTGGGCTTCAACCAGGCACGGTGGTGCACACCTATATTCCCAGCAGTAGGAAGTTGAGCCAGGAGGATCATGAGTTTGAGACCGACCTGGACAATTTAGCGGCTAAGTGAGACTCTGTCTCAGAAATTAATTAATTAATTAATTAACTGATTAATTGATAGGGTTGGAGATGTAGCTTAGTGCAAAGACCCAGCGTCCAATCCCTAGTGCCACAAACACAAACAAAAAAACTCTTCATTACTACACTTGAGAGTATGAATGGGCGTCTCTATGAAGACTTAGCTCCGGGCTTCAAAGGCATCGTGCCAGAGCTGCACTTGCCAGCCCCTGAACACACTCCAGCCATGCTCTGCTCCTCTCCTCTCCCCTCTGGTGTGGTAGGAGGGCCCAGGAGAGACTGGGGGCGCCCATGATCTGAGATGAGAGGCAGTGAGGCCGTCGGGGCTTGCCCTCCTCCAGGTCTGCCTTGAGCCCTAGGAAGAGCTGAATTCTGTGGACAGGTCAGACACTAGCTCTGTGGCCTCAGGCAAGTTACTTAACCTCTCCTTGCCTGAGTTTCCTCATCTGCAAACCTGGGATTGTAATTGTAGCTCCCTTATAGATCACTGTAAGGACCTAATCGGTTCAAATTAGATCCTGAAAAATTCTATGAACAGTGTTTCTATGATCATTGATTTAATATAAAGAAAGAAAGAAAGAACCTCACCCTTTCCCCTCTTCTGCCCACCAAGCTGTTCCTCCCAGACTCTGGTCTGCCTTCCCAAGCCTGGCTACCCTCCCAGCAGGAGTGAGTCCCATGTGTCAGGATGCCTCCCCACCGGCGGGCCTCTCTGAGCCTTTCTTTCCCTACCTGGCTCCTCCTGCCCCTTGCTTGGCCTCCAGCCTAAGCTCTCTGGTCCCACGGGAATCTGACTCCTGCACACTGTGGCACCAGCCTGCCTGCCCCTCACACGCAGTGGGGGACCCCTAAGTATGTGCTGGCTACTCCTGGGGACCAGTGTCCCTGCAGTGTGGCCAGATCCCGCATGTGGAGCTGTCTGCCTGGCTGTATTTACAGCACCGACTTGGGGTTCAGCCCTCTTGGTATTGGGCAAGGGGTGGGGTGGGGCAGGCTAGCTCTGTCTTCCTAAAAGCAAGTTGAGCAGGTTCCTGGCAGGGCAGAAGGGCCAGTGATAAGTGTTGAGAGCGTGAGGTTCATCTACAGCCCCATTAATTAACTTTCCCTAAGTGCTCTTGTCTGGCTTTCAAGCTAGCAACCTGCCACGCTCACTGATCAGCGAGGTCTGACCATCTTTCCCGATGTCGCGGGAGAGGATAAAGCCAGAGGCCCAGAAGGCTGGACTTGTCCCGGGAGAAAATGACCACAGGACAGGACTCAGCCAGTGTCCCTTCCACGACCTCTCACAACACGGGTGTCGATTTTGTACTGAGACTTAGGAGCCCAACTAAGGGACTGCCGTGAGCATCATCAAAGCAATTGGCTCTGAGGGCCAGCAGAGCTACTGGCAGCCCGGCCACTTCCTACCAAGTCAGTCAGTCACAGAGCAACAGGGCAAGCTCTGGCACTGGCTACTTCCTTGTTCTTCGTTCTGTTTTCGTGGTGCTGAGGAATGAACCCTGGGCGTTTTCACTGAGCTTCATCTCCAGCCCTTTAAAAAAATTTTTTCTTTTTCTTTTTCTTTTTGCTAGTGGGGATGGAACTCGGGACCTTGCACTTTTGAGGCAGGCGGCGGAACCACTGAGCTAAATCCCCGGCCCATAAATTTTTTTTTTTTAATTTGATACAGGACCTCACTAAGTTGCTAAATTGCCCCAGCTGGGCTTAAAATTTCAATCCTCCTGTCTCAGCCTCCCAGAGTGCCGGGATTACAGGGGTGTGCCGCTATGCCCAGCTCACTCCCTTGTTTTATAGACACTGCACATCAGAGCCAAGTCCAGACCTCACCACACCCAGCAGGTGCTCTGCCCCTCTCTTCATGGTGCTAATGTGTCCTTGGGGAAAGCAGACTCGCAGTTTGAACTAGGCCCAAGCCATGCTGCAAAAGGATGAGGGGCTTTTGGGGCTGTGTGGGGAAGTGACACGAATTTTGAAATACACTCATTCCAAAGTCAAATAGAAATCGCTAGGGATTTCCGGCTGCTCGGGACACCCTCTACCCCTCTAGCTTCCTTCCAAACAGATAGCTGTGAGCTGTGCTTCCTTCCAAACAGATAGCTGGGGGCACTTTGGGGAAGGAAGAGGAAATTTATTGCCAGGAATTTTGTCCTATGCCAAACCCAGGAAGATGTAGGTGCCGCGCTGGTTCTCAGAGGTAGGCGGAACCCTAACCAGGGCGGAGGACCCCTCCGGCCCTCCCTCTGCCCAGCATCCAACCTCGTCCATTTCCGACTCTCCAGCCCCTCTTCAGACTGTCAGATGAGCTCTCGAGGGTCCATCAGTGGCTTTTAACTGAGCCCCCGGCTTTCATCCTATTAGTGAGCCAGGGAGTAATTATGACTTCATTAGCCAAATAGGTTCTTGGTTCAGAGACTCCCTCCCACAAAACCAAACCCACACCCGCTTCCCTCCATCTGAAGTCTGTCCCCGGAGGCCTCCAGCTAACAATGGAGCTGCTGGGGAAGCCTGGCAGGAAACAGGGAGCAGACAGGACGCTGGCCAATGGGAAGGAGCTCCCTGCCCTCCTCCGAGGCGCATCTGTCGCCCTGCCAGGCCGGGCCAGAGAGATGTGACAGGGAGAGGGATGGCACTCCGGCGAATGAGGAGCGCGACCCCCGAATCTATCTGCTGCTCCTTGCCCTCTGGCCCTGCTCTCCCTTCCAGTCACAGGGGAGCCAATGGCCAGTTCACTTCCCCGCTGAATGGGGCAGCACTCCAGTGGGGCTCTCTGAGCCAAAGCCCAGGGACCCCCAGAGTGTCAAGCACCTCCACCCTCCCATCCCTCAGCCACTGCAACTCCCAGGACAAGGAAGCAGGTCTGACAAGTGAGGACAGCTGTGCTAAACCACCTTCCCGGGGCCCCTCTAGCCATCCCTCAGCCACCTGCTCAGGGCTACACACCTGGGAGAGCTGCCACGGCTCCTGGGTCGCTTACTGTCATCTCATACCTCAGCACCAGAAAGTACTTTCTTTGGGTCTAAATTAACTCCACCTTGCAATTAAAACCACCCACACTTGAGAAAATGCTTATCGCCTTTCTCTCTTTTTATCCTTTTAGACTTTAGGAACACGGGGTCCAACCCGCCTGCTCTAAGCAGCACTCAGCTGACATACTCGATCCCCACACCTCTCTAGTGCCTTCACTGTGCAGTGCTAATCCTACGTTCCTGCCAGTCCTGCCGGCCAGGTAAGCATCCAGGACGAGGCCTCTCCTGCTGCCCACTCCCCACCCTCAGATACACTTCTCTTTGTCCTTGAAGCTTCCCAAGAGAGCCGGCTGCTGCTTCTGGGGTCTATGCAAGTAACAGCTGGTGAATTCTCATTCCCGCTGAGGGCCCCTCTGCCTGGGTCCGTGGCCGGCAGGACGCCATCTGCCGGGCTGGACCCAGAGGCAGCAGGATAGATGGCCTGACCTCCAAAGAGCCTGGCACATTTGAGGCTCCAAGCTAGGGGCGGCCTTGGCCTGGGCTCTGGCTCCAACCTGACCCCATTCTGAGCCCAGGCTGAAGACCCAGTCACCTCTGCCTTCCATCCACCCCAGCCGGAGGCCAGGCAGCAGGACTCTGCTCCTCGGCCTTCCAGGAAAGAGTCCTGGGACAAGGCAGCTGTGCTCACCACACCCCTGCTTGTGTTCCCTGAAAGCAACCGTCCTTTTGTTAATTCTGCAATTTCCCAAAGTGCCAGGAGCCTGTCGTCTGACAGCCGCGGCATCTGTTCCTCACACTCTCCAGAAGGCTGGTGGGAGCGGTGCCAGGCTCCACTCAAGGCTCCCAGCCTCACGCTCCTTCCGCCTAAGCCCAGGCACCCTGCTCACCTGGTCTCCTGGGAGTCTCCAGGCACGTCGCTGCATCTCTGGCCCCTGGCGCCCCTCCCGGGGCCATGGCTGGTGGCCTTGATAACCACCTCTCCCTCCAGGCTCGAGTTTACCTGGCCACCAGATGGGTACCCATCCTGGTCCTTTAGGGGTGCAGGGAAAGCAGATATTCCCCCATTTGAGGTCTGCCCACTGCCCGAATAAGTAAAGGAGCCACGGTCCACCGGGAAAGGAAACCCTCATCCTGGCCCTTCCTGTCACCCCTCCCTCTACGCACACTGCCTTCCAGGCCAGAGGAAGTTCTGACTGCTGCCCAGTCCGGAAGACTTCCAGAGTCTGCCACCCCTGCCCCTGATCCAGCACAGGGCTCCTCAAGCCCAGCACTGTGCACACTGGGGATGTGAGGGATGCTCATGACCACTGGACACTGGATGCCAGCGCACTGGATGCACACCTTCCTCCCAGCCCATACCCAGCCCCATCACGATACCCACAGATCTATCTCTCCAGGCTTTCCCTGCTTGAGAATCACTGGGCTAAAGCAAAAAGAAACCCAACACGTGAGTGCCAGTGAGTGACTTCCCTTCCACTTCTGATTCCAGGCTTCAGGTGACAGAGGCATGCTTTAAACCCAGCTTGGCAAGCGCTGTCTGAAAGGACCAGGTAGCCACTGTTTTCCCCTCTGTGGCTGCACAGTCTCCACTGCAACTACTCAGCTGCCAGTGTGGCATGAAGGCAGCTGTAGACAATCCTTAAATGAACAAGTGTGGCTGTGCTCCAATCAGTCTTTGTTTATGAACACTGAAATTTGAATTTCATATTATTTTTGTGTGTCATAAAACATTCTTCTGAGTTTTTAAACCATTTAAAAATATAAAATGCATTCTTACCCCCACAGACCATATCCCTGGCTTTAAGGACCTCAGAGGGTTCAAAACACTGGGTCCTTTTCCACCTGCTTCCATGAGATTCACAAAGCCAAGGCAGGGCCAGGGATTTAGCTCATGGTTCTGCCACCTGCCTCACAAGCGCAAGGTCCCAAGTTTGATCCTGGTACCAAAAAAAAAGCAAAGGCAGAGGCTGAAGTTGTGAATGGAGTGCACCACCCCCCGCCCCTCAATTCCCTTTGACCCACTTAGCCTGGAAATTGTTTTTAATAAGGTGACCAGATCAACAACAGAATTAGTAGGACACAGTGCAAAATAGAACTCTGGGCTTCTTGTTTAAAAATGACACTCAATTCCTAGACAGAAGCAGAAGAGAATTAATGCACAGGCCCTCTGAGCGCAGGCTGAGCACCCACAAAGCCTGCCCTGGACCCCGCTTTCCTCCTGGGGAGATCCGCACTCACCTCGAAGCCTCCAATGGCTGGGGAACCAGCACATCAGGCTGCTCCTCAGACCTTGGTGGCCAGCTTCTTCCAGGCAGCCTTCAGGCTGGGTGCCACACACAGCACCCGGCTGAGGTGACAAGCAGAATGTCAAACCTGCCCCGTGCTTCCCTCACCCAGCTGCAAGCCCTGGCACAGTGCCACACCTGCTTGGAGGCATTCGGACGGCACAAGCAGGGCACCCAGGGGAGGGACAGAAGGAGCCAAATGTGCCCCAGCACATCCCATCTAGCCTCATCCTGAGCCTCGAGAAAGGAATAGAGGACAAAAATAGATACTGGGCACCAGACACCAAGCTGGAAGCAAAGGTATAAGCTCCAGTGGTGGCGACACCATCACCACATAGGTTCATTAGAAAGCCAGCCTCCTGTGACACGTGATGCCCCTGCAGAGGACACCTAAGGCCTGCGGAGAGTCCAGAGCAGAGCTGAAGGTGGATACTGCTGTCCTAATTCTTGAAGGAGAGAGGGGGGCTTACCCAGGTCCAGATGAAGGAGAAGATCGCCATTCCAAACAAGAAGGGGCAAGTGGATAGACGTGGCTGGGGGAATAGGAGAAGGTTAAGAAAGTAGAGTGAGCTAAAGAGGGGACCAGATACAGCATCACCACGAGCCCCGTGTGTTAGAGAAGGAGCCCGGAACCTAACCCAGGGGCAAGAGAGGCTGGGCAAGTTTTAGCAGGAGGATGACATGGTCTGATTTGCATGCAGGGTAGTCACTCTGACTGCAGAGGAGGGGACGGGAGGGCCGAGGATGGAGGTAGAAACTGGTGAGGGCCAAGCTAAGACCGTGAGACAGGGTGGGAGGAGGGCATGCATAGGAGAGGCCAGAGTAGGGACAAGCTGGCAGGGCTAAGGAGCAGGCAGGATGCAGGGTGGGGCTGAGGACAGGAAGGACACAGAGTGTAGCAGAGTCTAGAGTATACTCAGGAGTGAAGTGCTATGGTCTGAATGCTTGTGTCTCTCCCCACCCCAATGCATAAGTTGAAACCAAAACTCCCAATGTGATGGGAAGTGATTTGATCATGAGGAGGAAGCCCCCAGAGATGGTATTAGTGCCCTTCTAAGAGGAGACCTGAGGGCTTGCTCTGCTCTCTGCCACGAGAAAATGGCCAAAGGCAAACCAGGAAGCCAGCTCTCATCAGACACTGGATCTGCCGCTCCCTCAGCCTTGAACTTTGCACCCAGAACTATGAGAAATAAATGTCTGCAGCTTAAGCCAGCCCGCCCAGGGATTTTGTTATAGCAGCCCCAGCTGACTGAGGCAGTGGGAAGTCAAGAGGAGCAACAGATAGAGCGGGCAAAGGGCAACAGTTCATCCTGGTTCTCCAGAAAAACAGAACTGGCAAGACACAGATGTTCCCAGACCTACCGTGGAGCTAAGTCCCAAGAAACCCTCTGTGAACTGAAAATATCATTAAGTCCAAAGCACATTCAATACACCCAACCTACTGAATATTATCGTTTAGCAACGCAGTCTGCTGCAGAGTATCAGTTGTTTGCCCTCATGAACATGGACACTGCCCAGTGATGGAAAAGAGCGCAGTCCCACGTAGTGCCAGGCTGGGAAAAGATCAAAATTCAATTTTTAAACAGTTTTTATTGAACGTGTATGGCTTCCATACCAGTGTAAGGTGTAAAATATCATAAGTCAAGGGCCATGTGTGTGTATGTGTATATAAAATATATACATTACATGTATTGCATACATATTGGATGTATTTCAAGGAACTGGCTTATCCAGCCATGGGGCTGGCTAGTCAGCTTTCTGCAGTCTGGAAATGTTCAAGCGAGAACTAATGTTTTGGTCTTGGGGCCGAATTTCTTATTGCTCAAGGAAATGTCTGTCTTTGCTCTCAAGGCAATCACTTTATCCAAGTGGTTGGATAAAGCTCACCCACATGATCAAGTGAATATCCTGAAAGTCAACTGATTGTAGAGTTAACCACATCTACAAGACACTGTCGGAGCATAGGCTGGCCCATGTCGGCCCCCGAGACTGACCTTACAGGTGGGAGTTGGGGTATCTGTGGGGAGATGAGCGGCCCTTGGGCATCCAACTGTGGGCTTTTGGCTCAAACCAGCACAGGTTGAGCTCAATGCTAAGAACCCTTCCAGACTTCAGTACTGCGCATCGGTGGTGAGATCACACTGACGTGTGTTGACCAAAGCTTGGCTCTGACCTGAGCAGATGCCTGAGCCAGCCTCCCTATCTCCAGGACTGTCTCTCTCCTGCATGCTCCACCTTCCCCTGGCGCCTGGGGAAACTTTCAAAGGTGCTCCTCAGCCCGCCTCGCACAGCCCCAGATCCCTGCAACAGGTTCTCAGACAAAGGCCCAGCCCCTCTTCCAATCCTTCCCTTCCTTGCACTCTCAACTCAAGGCCCACACCAAAGCCCTCCGGAAACTCCATGCTGCACCTTTGCTCCAGCTGCAGTTGCTTCCTCCTGGCCCCACCCCTTCCAGCCTCCTCCCAGCCCTTCCATCATCTGGGCCCTGGTGAGCTTGGAGCCCTCCTTCAGCACTCCCTGAAGATACTTTCTCTGTTTCTGAGCCTCTCCAAGGCAGAGGAAGGACTTCTCTATAGTACTCTGTGCATATTTGGCTGATATCATTTACCAGATTGCATTTTGATTATTTTTACATGCCTGTCTTACCATTAGACTATGAGCTTCCCAAGAATACATACCTTTTTTTTTTTTTTCCAGTACCAAGGATCAAACTCAGGACCGTGTGCTTGCTACACAGGCGAGGCACCACTGAGCTAAATCCTCGGCCCCACATACCATGTCTTATTCTCCTTGGTGCCTCCAGCACTTGGTAAAATATCTGATACAAGAGGCATTAACATTTGCCTATTAAGTAGATAAATGTTCAGACAGATGGGTGGATGAGTGGATGGGCACTTTATTTTGTAACAATTTCTTGCTATCATTTATTGAACACTCTTTTTATGCCAGGCAGTGTGCTAGGAACTCTAAGTCCTGAATCTATCCAGGTTCTCGGCTGCAGGCAGCAGAAACAGACTTTGACCATGATAAGGAGAAAAGGAATCTACTAGAAGGTCATCAGGGGGCTCATAGAATCAATGTGAAGGCCAAAGAAGCGACTCCAAAATGGGCAAGAACCAAGGAAGGCTAGCCAGCAGACACATGGAGGTCACATCCTGGGAACAGGCTGGTAAGGTTGCCGCCCACCCTGGACACTCTACCCACTGATGCCAGAGCCCTGAGGCTCCCACTGTTCTACACCTCCCCCTCCACGAGCATTCAACATGCATACATCGCCTCGCCAGACCCTTGTGACTCTGGATCTCGTATGCATTTTACAGATGAGGAACCTAAGGCTTAGAAGCCTAAGGTCACACATGAATAGAGTAAGTTGAATAGGAACCAAGATCCTCCTGACTCCACAGCCGGCCAGCTCCCCTGCGTGGTCTCTTTCTAGGGGACACGCTGTCTCTTCCTGTGACCACAGAGCTTCTGGGGTGGCTGCACATCGGGGCTGAGGTCACGCACTGACGTGTGTGACTGAAGCGGCTTCCTAGGGGTTGTAGACCACATGTTCAGAGATCCTGGAAACAAGTGCTGGCATGAGCTCAGAGGGGCCTGCAGAATCTAGTCAAGGACTCCAGGGTCCCCACCTGCCCCTTCTGGAGCCTGTGTCCCATGGCTGCCTGTCACCGCCAACCTGGGCTTAGTCAGGAACTCCCAGAGCTCATCTGCTCTGCAGCCAGCACACTTCCAGGGTTACAGATGCTCCCCAAGACGGCTCCTTCCTGCCCCCTGGATGGCATGACTCTCGCCAGGACCAAGAGATTCCCCTTCCTCAGACCCAGATGCCCAGGGGAGTGGAAGGCAGACCGGAAACCCGAGCAGCCAATCCTGGTCTCAGCCCCACCTCCCCTGCCTGTGACCTTGGCTGGATCCTTTGACCTTGCCGGGGTTTGAATACCCTGAGCTCCAGCCCTCTCCACTCCCCAGCCCTCCCACCCTCCCACTGCCTACACCAGCCAAATTGTTTCAAAAAAAAGAACTCAGGGTTCTTGGAGCTCTTTGGAGAGACCACATAAATGCAGGGCATTATTAGCATCATTACTATTAAATATTAATAATGACATTAGCATTGTCTATTATAAGCCTGAAAACAAGGGTCCAAAAAGCCCTGGGTTGAAATGGCAAAGAATAATTAGGCCCCTCTGGGCCACAGACCCCTTCAGGCCCATAAGCAAAATGAAAAAGACCAATGAAGACAGAGTCTTGAGATTTCCCTTCCAGCACCACTGTTCCGGTAAACGTGGCTCCTCCAGACTCTGCACAAATCATGCTCTTCCCAGACTCCAAGTCCTGGCTCCTCCATTCCCCACCTCCCCTCTGTCTATCCAGGCCCAAGCCAAGGTGCGCCCCACTGCACTCCATTGAAGCTGCTTGTCCCCTTCCTCCCCATCCTCACTCTGTTCCTCTCACCTAGCAGGTGACAAACACCTCCTGGGTCTCTCCCACCAACCAGGCACTGCACTAAACAGGAGGTTGGGGCTGGGAAATGCAGGCCTCGCTGCAATGATCCTGCCTCCAGAGACTGCAGAGTCTGGGGAATAATGATCTGGATTTCATATGGCACCTGACGATTCTCAAAGTGCTTTTAAAAATCATTATATAGTTGCTGGGCGTGGTGGTGGAAACCAGTAATCCTAGCACTCAGGAGGCTGAGGCAGGAAGGTTGCTGTGAGTTCAAGGCTAGCCTGAATTATACAGCAAGACCCTGATTAAAAAAAAAAAAATCATTGGGCTGGGGATTTAGCTCAGTGGTTTCGCCACCTGCCTTGCAAGCGCCAGGGCCCAAGTTCGATCCCCGGTACCGAAAAAAAAAAATCATTATATTAAACCCAGATATCATCACTACTAACCAAAGTAGAAGGAGGATTGTTCCCATTTTACTGATGAAGAAATGGATTCTCAAAGCACCGAGAGTCACTCAGTGACCTCGCCTGTGTCGCCCAGGCAGGAGTGACAGAGCCGGCACTGAGGCTGTTCTCTTGGTGAGAGATTCCCAGAGCCACACCCCAATCATTGTCCAGCCTCGTGGCTCCACCCCTTATTCTACAGACGTCCTGAGGAGGCTGAGTCCCAAAGAGGCCAAGGACATGTGGCAGCACTCACTGAGCAGCTGCTATGCAGGATCCTGCCCGTGTAATTCTCTGCTCACATCAGCCTGGCAAGGTGTGTGTCTTAGTCCCCACATTCTAAATGAGAAGGGAAGGGACTCACCCTGACCACACAGCTCTGCAGTAGCAGGACTGAGTGCCACGCTTGTATGTCCCCGGGCTTTGCTCCCCTCCTCTGGAGGACAGAACGGAGGACAGGACCCTTTCCTGTTTTTCATCCCTCTTCCCCAAAGCTGCCATGGACAGTCCCTTCTTGACATCAGACTGTTTCCAGAAAGGTTACGTGTACTTTGAAGACAGACCTCTTTCTCTGGCTCTTGAATCCCTCCCCATTCTTGGCAGAGATGCTGCTCCATAAACAGTGGCCTCCCGGGAGCCCAAAACCAGAGGTGCAGTGCTGGTGCCCAGAGAGGCCAGGAGATGGGGTGTCCAGATGGAGACCAGTGAAGAAAGGGAGCATGTCAGGGCCTCCCCTCTCTGCCCACTTGTCCCCCGGGACTGGACCAGAGGCCCCTGTTGACCACTTAGAGGTCCTCTGCACTCTGCTGCTATTGATCTTCGGAGGCTGCAGCAAGGAGGAGCAGATAGCCTGGGTGATCCTCAAAGTGCCCTCTGAGCCTCCTTGGGGACAGCCCATGTCTACAGGCAAACACGGCGGTCATTTGGTCCCCTGGTCGCCTTCAGCTGGCCCTTCTTTGCCCGGTTTGGAACTCAACTTGAGATGAGGTGTGAACAATATGGATTTGGGTTGATTTGCCAGAGAGGAGAGGCTCCTGTTCTCCATTGTGGCCCTCCTCCAGAAGAGGGCACAGTGGGCGGCTGACTTCGGCAGGACAGGCTAAGCCAGGAGGCTGCCACCAGAGCCCTGCACTGACACACCACTGGCTCGCTGTTCGCTGTGAGCACATTCCTGGCTGTCGCTCTGTGTCGTCTGTAGAATTCGCACAGTGACGGTAAGGACTACATGTACTTCTTGGCTGAGCACTTGAGGTAAAGCTGAGGCACACATCCTGCGGTGCCAGAGGCCTTTGAAAGAGGTGTTACTTCTGTCCTGGTCAAACTAATGGACCCTGCAACAGAACTCAGCCTGGAACCCCAAGTGTTCACCCCATGCTCTGCTCAAGATGAGCATCTCGGAGGCTGGCCCTGGGGATCCCCAGCCCTGACACACGCTTGGGCCAAGTTCTACGGAGAAGACAAAACTCTGGGAACTGTCCTCCCAGGTCCAGTGGGTGAATATTCTTGCTTACTTATTGTGGCTGCTGGAGTCCACCTGGAATGGAACAGGCTGGTGGCATTGGAATCTGAATCTTTGAGACCAAAGTCCCCGTGCTAATGGCTGTCCCCAAGGACCTGACCCCCCCACAAGAGCAGCTGCTGTCATAAAATAGGCAGCTGTCTCCTAAAGCAGCCTTGAGAGCATCTCCAGACCCTCAGCCCCTGGGCCAGCTGGCCTCCAGGTGCGGTGCCCCCAGTAGCAGGCAAGGGCCCTGCTCCCAGCGAGTTCTGAAGGGGGAGCCTCAGAGAGCCTCTCTGAAGAGCAGCAGTGACTCGGTGGGGTCAGCAGGAGCCCAGGACCAACACATCGGTCCCCAGAGAGACAGACAGACAGACGAGACCATGAGGGCAGGGCCAGGAAAGGGAAGGACGTCCTGGAAGGAAGCTGCTGTGCCTGTCTTTCCAAAGCAGCAATCAGAAGTACCCAAGGGTCTCCTTGACAAATCAGGTGTCCCCGCGTCAGGAGCCAAGAAGATGAGCTCCCAAGTTGCCCAAGCCCTTGGGGGGGGAGTCGAAGGATGGAGGGGAGCAGGCACTCAGGTGGAAGAGCTCCTTCTCCTTTTCCAGGCCACCTGACTCAGAAGGACATGGAGCCCTGCTCCATGCTTGACAGGTGAGGCATTTAACACCGAGGGCAGGCCACCCTGCCAGCTGTTGCTGCATCTGGACAGCCCCCCAGCCGTGCCACACACGCTGGACAGCAGGCAGGCCGGAAGGTGAGACGCCAGTGACAGCCTGACAGGCCTGACTGGCGCTGCAGACGGCTCGTCCCTCTGGCTCCTGGGCCCCGCCTGACAGGAGCAGCTGGGAGGGAGACATCGCTGCTGAGCTGCACTGTGACGTGCATCGCAATCTCAGAGCTGGCAGGGACCTTGGCCAAGCTGAACCCCTCGGGTTACCAGCGAGGCTCAGAGAGGGCAAGGCACTCACAACTAGTCAGCAGCAGAGCCCAGAGAGCCCTTCTGGCCCTCACCCGAACCCAGTGAGCTGTTCACAACATCACACTGCTGGTTAACAAAAATGGGTCTGGAGCCACATGCACTGGTGTGCAGAGCTGGCAAAGGCCAATCACACAGTTTTAAAATATTTTGCAAATCATGATGTATGAAGTGATCCCATTTTCATAAAACAACACTAACAAACCATAACTTGAACACAGGAAAATAATAAATCCGGAGCAGGTGCTGTATTCAAATTCAGTAAGGGTGGTGGGCAAGGGACTTATACTAGCAATTTTTAAATGTCCTTTAAGGTTTGGATACTTTGACGGAAAGCTCACGTTGCTTTTGAGCAAAGGAAACAATGAAGATAAACGCGGTGGGGGCGCACAGGCGCCCCTCCTTCCCCCAGCAAACCGGGGGTTTCGGATGGGATCCTTCGACCTAACTGGGATTTCTGGGGGAAACAAGGGGCGTGGGCTCCACGGCTCTCCGGGGTGTGAGGAGCGAGAGCTACTTTCTTTGTCCCTCTCCGTCAGATCCTCCCGAGCCCCTTGGCTCCGGGCTGGGCCGGGAGGGGGCGGCAGGGTAGACACCGCCCGCCCCCGCCACCGGCAGCGCAGCAGCTGCCCATGCATTATGGAAGACAGGCGCTGTGCTCGCTGCTTGGTCCTTAAATGACAGCAAATGAGGTAGAGCCAGGAGGGTGGGGACGGAAGGGGCGGGAGGGGCCCCGAGGAAGCCATCTCCGGGGCCCGAGCCTGGCTGAGGACCGGAGCCAGCCAGTGAGCGGAGGCGGGGAGAGGGAGGAGCAGATCTTGATGCAGAGATGCTGCAGTGGCTCCGGGAGCGCACACAAGCGCGCCCTCTCTGCCGCCACCACCGGACAGCCAGAGGCTGAGGCCGGGGGGCCGGGCAGCTGCCCGAGAGCTGGCGGCCGGGCCGCCGCAGCTCACCGACCCAGGCAGCATCCGCCTGCCCAGCCGACCCCTTCCTTCACTGCAGGTAGGTGCCAAGCGCTTTTGTTTCTCCATCCCAGGGGCTTCCTGGGAGCTGGGAGGGCAGGGGCTCGTGCTTGGCCCCTAAATACCCCACTTGTGACTTGGGAGGGGGCAGAGGCAGACAGGGATGCCCACCTGGTGGGGAGGGTGGTCTGACTTCTCACCCTGGCCCCAACCCGGCCACCGGACTCACAGCTCTCCTCCACCCTGTCTACATGGGCGGCGTTCTCCAGGCCGAGCCTGGCTGGGAAGCTGCCCTTGGGAGTGTGTCCAGGAATTCAGCTGGCCGGCCGAGGCACCTCCCTGAGGACAGGGCAGGGGTGCCTGGGCCCACCCTGGGATGCCAGTGCAGTGCCAGGCTGGTCTGTGGGGCCAGGCCCTGGGCCCTGGGCTGCCCCCAGAAGCCCTGGATAGAATGGAGCAGAGCTTCTCAAATTTGAGGTCACCTGCAGGCTTCCTGTGCAGGGTGACCTCTTTGCAAAGTCTTTCTTCAGTTGGACAGAGGGCGAGGCTGTGGAAGAGAGAGGAGAGAGTGGAGCACAAGTCTGGGCCGAGGCCTGTCCAGGAGCTGAGGCTCAGGCAGGAGAAACTGAGGCAAGCCACTCTCCACTGTGAGAGCCTGGAACACTGGGGCTGCACTTCCTTCCCTTCCCCTCCCCCTTGTCTTCCCTGCCACTGCTGATCTCTCCCCCTCAGCTTCTCTGGCAGGAGGGAAGGATTTTCTCAAAGTTTGGCTTTCCCGGGGGATCTAGAAGGAGTACCTGGCACCCAGCACCATGGGTCTAGGTAATGGGCCAGAAGGGGGGAAGCAGCGAGTGACCCTGTGAGTGACCAGAGCTGAATCCTGTCACCTCCTCCCAGAGGAGCTGCCAGGTCCAGAAGCGAGGGCATCAGATGAGGCAGCCCCTGTGCCAGGAGAGCCTCCTGTGCTGCACCGGGCAGACGTGGGCACCCCGCTGGCCCCTCTGGCAGGGGGCTGAGCCTGTGTCCCTAGGGAACAGCTGTCAGTCAAGGTTGTTTGGGGATTTGGGAATCTGGCCTGAACGGGGGGAATAGGCTGCACCTCCATAGCCCCTGCTCTGGGCAGGGTGGGTTTGAGCCCTTTTCCCTCTGCCCAAGAGGAAGTAGGAGAAAGAAGAGCTCAAGAGCCTTGGGCCAGAGGGCCCCTCAGTCCCTCGACCCCTCAGTCGCTCTGGTGCCTGTTCCCATGTCCCACCCAAAGGGACCTGACACGGCCCAGGAGGGCAGGGGCAGCAAAGAGCGGGGATCTGTGGAGACTCCTGCGGGGGGGGAGGCGGTGGCCTGGAGTCAGCACATGCCCCTCTCCCGGCCTGGGCAGGCAGAAGGGAGTTCCGCCCCCAGTTAATGGCTTCCTGGCCAAGCCCAGGCAGAACCACAAGGCAAAAGTCCCTCCAAATGTCCCGCAGGAGTCCTCCAGTAACCGGAGGCAGGAGACGAGGCGGCAGACCAGGGCCCCTGAGCTGATGGTGTCAGAGTCACTGAGGTCCCCCTACCACCTCATGCTCCCCCCACTAAGTGGCAAGGGAGCAGAGGGGCCGGGGAGCGGGCACAATGCCCTCAGAGGTGGGTGTGGCTGGAGGGCCTGAGCTCTCCCTCCAACTCTGCATCTGCCCGACTCAGTCCCTCACTTCCCTCCCCGATCACACAGATTCCTCTGGCTCCAGCCCCCAGGCCCCCTGCCCGCTCCCCCTGCCTGATTGCCTTCCCCATCCAACTCCACACCTGCACCTTCTCTGCCAGCCTTCATGCGAATGGAGAGTGTGGAATGGGCTCCGAGCAAGTGTGTACAACAGGACCGCAGTGTGCGCGCGCGCACACACACATGCACATGCACACACACTTGGCCTCTTGGACTTGCTCCCAGGGAGCAGGTTCACACCCCACGGTCTCCTCTGCCTACCTATGAGGTGGGCTGGAAGATGCACTGTCCATGTGCCAGAAACATTTTCAAGCCAAACGTTGGTGAGAAAGTACATTTCAAAGACAAACTCTAAGCCTAAGTGTGGGTGGTGTTTGTATTTTGGGAGGGATTCCTAGGGCAGGACCAGGGTATCAGGGAAGAGGGAAGAACGGGAGCAAAGTGCACCCCAGCGAGGCAGAAGCGATTTAGGTCAGACTGAGGGTGACACTCCCCGAGCAGCAAGATGAGCCACAGGCCACCTCCTTTCAGCTGGTGACTAAACATGGCATAGAGGCCTGGGGTCTGGCCCAAGGTTAGAGTCTCGCTAAGCAGAGGTTGGGACGGACAGCCCTATAAATTCCTCCCAGCCTCCAGTCGTCCTCTCTCAAATGGCTCCTGATTGTGACTCGGGAATCCGAAAGACAGCGTGTTCTCATTTCTCCCTGCACGCTGGAAGTTTCCCTTCCTTCAGGAGGACCGCTTTCCCCAACTGAGACCAAACTCCCAGGGCTGTTGCTACCCTGGAAAATTCCTGGAACTTCTGTGGGCTCTGTATCCCGGCTGCTACCATCCTGGAGGGAAGAGGGCCTTTCTGGGATTTAGTGAGTCCTTGCTACAAAATTGTGCCCAGTTTCTTTGTTTACCAAAGAGGATGCGAACAAAAGCAAAAGCATGTAAGGTTCTCACCTCAAACCCAAGCCCGTTCCTTCCTAGGATAACTCAGCCCCAAGTGCACCTCAGCCCTTCTCCTCTCAGGAGCCACTGGGTCCCCACTTAGATGTGCCAAGACCCGTCCAGGGGCGCCCACCTAGGCAAAGCCTTCTGGGTCTCCTCCAGCAGAGTCCCGTCCTCTCGATGTCTGCTCACCCAAAGACCACAGGGCTCCCCAGCAGCCAGAGGATGGCCTTCCTGCCCTGCAGTCCTCTCTGCCCTGAGCCCACCTGCAGGAAACTGTCTGGGCCCTGGGGAGGGGTCCGCTCTCAGCCGAGACAGAGTGACCCACAGATATCGCTCTGCTGATGCGTGAGCAAAATTTCTTCTTGATTTGTTTCTTCAGCAACAACTTGAAACAACTGTCCTTGCTCCTGGCTTCTTGAAAAGGAATCCTTCTGGGGCTGAGGGTGCAGCTCAGTGACCGGGTGTCTGTCTAGCATGTGTGAGGCGTGTGTGATTCTCAGCACCACAAAAAAGAGTGGATCCTTCTTCCAAAGCCCTCACTCACTGCCCAGTGTCACACCCGGAACAGGGCAGGCAGGTGGGAAAACCAAGTCCAGTGACGGCTTAATTCTCTCCCCTTCTCCTGCTCCCTGCTCTAGAGGTGTCTCTGCTGGAGAGGCCGGCACTGGAGGGTCAGACTCCAGGCTGCAGACCGGGCCAGACCCCCCCACACTCAGACAGGTGCATGAGCCGAGTCACTGACTCTGGGACGGCACAGCAGCACCAGGGCCGGGGCCCAGGGGAGACCGCTGCAAATCCAAAGAGCCTGCAGGGAGACTAAGGAGGAGCAGGGGCAGCGTGCAGAGCGGGACTGGGTGGTGCAGCTCCCCTGTCCCCCACTTGGGGCCTCAGAGCCCCCTGTCTCACCCATTCCTGTCCTAAGAACCTCTCCAGCTGAGGGCAGCAGCCTTGGGCATCACCAAGACCTCTCAACCACAGTCCCCCCCGAGCACCCCAGCTGCCCCCACCCAGCCCACCACAGAGCCCGGTCCTCCCAGAGGATGGAGGATGACAGAGCTGTCCTAGGCGGCAGTCTCCATCCTAGAGACAGGACAGGGTACCCACCTCTGCCATTCTGTCCTGCCAGGCAGGAGGTAGAGGGTTGAAAAGGAGAATCTGCCCATGATCGTGTCCCAGCTGGGTCCCCCCCCACCCCGAGCACACAGTGTAATGGACGATGCTCCCATGGGAGTGTCCATGTGCCCCAGCCTGGGGCGGCTGCTGGTGCTTGCCTAGGTCCTTCTACCTGTGGGATGCTAGAGGAGGAAGGCACCTGCCCTGGAGGTGGCGGGTGTGCCAGCGTCCTAAGCTCGTGTTAGTAAGGCCAAGTATGACAGCGGCAGTAAGCCTGACTCATGGATGAGCAGTTCCTGGAGACATTTGAGGGCTGAGAGCACACTGAGCCCTAAGGTCTGCTCTTTCCTGAGCACTTGCACTGGGCCAGGTATGACCCTAACTTCATAATGCCACAGTTCCTTAAAGTGGGTCCTACCCACCCCTCCCCATTTTTCAGATGGGAGACTGAGGCTCAGTTATACTCTGAGGCATCCCAAGAGGCAGCATTTGGAGGAGTGTTTCTCTTATCTCTGACTGGCTCCACACAGGGGTCCTTAGCTCAGGAAAGCCTGTCGTGCGCTGGAGTCTAGCTCACAGCCTGCTGTCCCCAGCTGTCCCCAGCTCTCCCCAGGCCCTTTGTTTCCTGAGCTCAGAACTTCAGCCAGCTCCCCTGTGCTCCTGAGCCCCTAAGTGGTGGGTCCCCTCCTGCACTGGTACCTCACAGGACCAGCCCCCGATGGTGCCAGCCTGTGCCCGACTGTGCCAGCCTGTGCCCGACTGTGCCAGCCTGTGCCTGTACCCCTGTGCCAGGGCAGCTGGCCTGGGTGAAGCTGGGTAGGCTCAGGGCTGGGGGTGGGGAGCAGCTCTGGGCCTGGTATAGCTCCACTCAGCCTTGCTCCTGACAAAAAGCCTCCTCCACCCTGGGCATTCTAGAATGTGTCATAGGGCAGATGGTATGGGGAGATGAGTGTCGATGAGCTGGTGAGCACATCTTACAGCCACTTCTGGTTGGAGAGGGACCCCCCTAAAGGCTGTATCTTTATCACCCCCTCCCCTGTGCCCAGCACGGTGCCTGGTACATGGTTAATACATGAGACAATGAAATGGATGCAGGCAAGACTATATGCCAGCTCCCTCACCTTCAGGAGCACTGTGCGTTCGTGCGTGTGTGTGTGTGTGTGTGTGTGTGTGTGTGTCCATCCGTCTGTGCCCACCTGCTTCTGGGAACATGGAACCACAGATGTTCTCCACCAGCTAAGTGTGACACACAAGTACCACCTCCTCTGTACCAGGCACCGCTAGAAACAGCGATACCAAGATGGACGTGGCATGGCCTCTCCCCTGGCGGAGATCACCACCTTCTAGTGGAGGCATCAGCTTCATGGGCAGGGCACCAAGAGTCTCCTTGGGATCAGAGCTGGAAGTCAGACATGGTGTTGAATTATACCCATGTGATCCCCACAACTTCCCATTCTGGGGAGGAGCAGGCTGAGGCAGGAGGATTGCAGTTGGACGCCAGCCTGAGCAACTTAGTGAGACCTTATCTCAAACTAAAAAAAAAAAAGTTAAAACCCATCAGAGCTGAATTCCAACTGTGTGCAGAGGGGCACGTGTTGGGCTCTTCCCAGCAGGGCTGCTAGGAGAACAGGGTCCCACAGGGGAGGCTGTTCTGCCTAGGAAGGGCATCACAGGGGACAGAGGTGGTGTCGGGGCCTTTGGAGGGGCTGGGAGCACCAAGTCTGGAAGTGACAGTGGCAGGGCCAGGGAGGAGCGGTCACCCTGGGAGGTGACCCGGGGCACCCTTCTGGATTGTGAAGCTGGAGCCTGGGCAGGGGCATCTGCTCACCGCTACCACCCTAACTCCCCATTTCTCAGCTCTGCCCAGCCTCCCTGGCCACCTCCTCCCTGGCGGGCCCTGGGGCCGCTTCTCTCCCCACCTCCAGTCCTGCAGGTGCCGGCTGCGTTGTTGAGGAAGCAGCAGAGGTCGTGAGTGGTCCCTGTGCCTGCAGAGCTCTTTGAGGGGATAGTGCAAAGGAGGCGCAGCTCTGTCCATCCGAGTCCCGGTGTAGTCAGGGTGCAGGCTTTGGAAGCTCCGAGGCTACCTAGGCTTCTGCTGCGCTGATAGAGGGAGGCTTCCTTGGGGCTGCATTAGCCTTGGCCTAGCAGGTCTACAGGGCTGCTAGCCCATCTCAGGACTTGGTTGTGCCAAGCATGAAATGCCTTACCTGGCGAGAGGGTGTGGATAAATCACGAGACCCCTCTTCACTGCTAGAAAAATGAGGTGGTCCTGGGAAACTTAATGCAGCTCCCAGAAGCACCTTTTAACCCCACCCAGGTGGCTGTGGGAGAGAGGTGTGGGGAGGAGTCTGCCCTGAACCCCAGCGGCCCCACCCAGCCACAGCCCCGGCTCCCCTCTGGGCTCCGCACCAGAGCCATGACCAGAGCGGCAGGTGCGTCTCGCCTCCCAGGGGGTCCCCGCTCTCACTTCCTGAGCCTACCCTGCTGGCTGGAGGGGCAGCGGGAAGCAGGGCAGAGCCAGACTCCCTGGGGCAGTAGGAGGCCCTAGCCCTGGAACAGCTCGGAGGTAATGGCTGAGGGTCAAGGATCTGCGATTCTGGCAGCAGCCGGTACGGAATGAGAGCCTTGCTGACCAGAGGGCCCTGCGCCAGGCTGTGCGGCCTCGCCTGCCTGCTCAGCGCCGTCTCCTCCCAGGTGCTTCTCAGCCTCCAGCGCCCCGGAGCCAGCCTGAGGCTCCTCCCCTCGGATCCCCCTGCACCTTGACAGCCCACCATGGGGACACGCCCCAGGACCAAGCCACACCTGCTGCTGCTGCTGCTGCTGCTGGCCACCAGGGCCCTGGTCTCCTCCCCAGGTAAGCGGGCTCATCTGGGCTCCGAAGGGTGACTATGTTCTCAAATCACTGCTATGATTTGGTGATGATTATGCAAATAATTGCCTCTGCGTTGCTGTAGGGCCTAGATTTCTGAGGCCACTTCCTTGCTAAAAATTCTCATTTGTGGATCTTACCTGACCTTTGAGGTTAGGAGTGGAAATGAATCTTTGTAGTGCTGTAGATGAGCAAAGAATGACCCAGAGAGCCCAAGTGGCTTACTCTGGGTCACACAGCAAGATTATGGCACAAGGCTCTCAGCCTGGAGCTGCACCATTTGTGTGTGTGTGTATGTGTGTGTTGTGGTACTGGGGATCAAACCCTGGGCTCACACCTGCTAGGCAAGCACACTACTACTCTTCCCAGCCCCTAGAGCTGGAACTTTAAGGCTGCACTGTCCCCCACAGGACTACAAAGCCAAGGTCAGTTCACTTGAACAGTGATGCCCAGATCTCTAGCCACACTTCAAGCGCCCATGGTCACCTTGGGTTGCTCACAGTCCCCGGCACAGGAAACAGCAATGATGCCCCAGAGCTCTGGGAGCTGCCCTCTGGGGACCAGTGGAGGGGAGCACCGAGCTGAGCTGAGGCAGAGCAGAGGAGCCTCGATCTTGTGCTGGTGCTGAGCTTGGAGGAGAGAGGAGGAGGGAGGTGAGACACAGGGCTGAGACCTACACTGCTAGAGCTGGGGCAGTGTCCAGGCCTGCGGCTCAGCAGAGGCTGGGGGGCTGCTGCTTGGCCTCTCCCCTGAGCCTACCACGCCCCCTCCCTGCCTGGCTGAGCAGGCCTTTCTTCTTCCCCTAGAGAGCGCCCCAGCAGGGAACACTGAACCCAGTACCCACCCTCCCCATTCCCAGGGTTCTCAGGGCTCAGGCTGCCTTCAAGGTTGAGCCAGTGTGCTTTGGTCCCTTGCGCCCACTGGCACACTTCCAGATGTTCTCATTTCATCCTCGCTGCCTCCCAATCTCGCACCCAACTCGAAGAGGCTCCTAGGAAACAGGGCTGACCTCGAGTGGGGATCTGGGGCTGCACAGAAAGGAGACACAGCCTGAGGGCAGAGGAGAGGTGCCTGGCCTCCTCAGTGGCCCCTCCCTCAGGGACAACTTGGTGCTGGACCTGCCCCATCCTAAGCAAGGAGTGTGGGAAGCACCCAGGGGCCTCAGGCCCATTGTGAAGGGTCCAGGACCTGCATCTCCAAGAGAGAGAAGGAGAGAGAGAGAGGTGCCAAATGTCATCACTGGTCCCCACCCTTGCCAGGAAGGTACCTCAGCCCTTGTCTTTCTTGCTGCTCTGCTCTTGGAGTAGAGCTCTGGGTTCCTGGTGCTCTGATCAGGGAAAAGCAGGAAGATCAACGAGGCGCCTCCTCCCTTCTGTGCTCTCTAAGCCCTTCCCCTTCGAGGCTCCGGATGCCCGGATCCAAGGAAAGAGTTACCAGGACAGGGAATCAGGAGAGAAGCTGTGACCACGAGGAACAAGGACAGCAGGGAGAGCTGGCTTTGCCTGGGAGTGCGTGTGTGTGTGCGAGTGTGTGCATGCACACATGTGTGGAAGCTGCATGTGTAGGTGGGTGTGTATGCAGCTGCAGAGGAAGTGAGGGTATGTGGTAGTGTCTGTGGACGTGGATGCCGTGAACCTGGAGGGGTAGGGGTGCGGCATGGGGAGATAAATGTCTGGAAGGGCCCCCAACACAGAGCTGGGCTCCCCACTGCCACCCTTCCGGAAGCACTAGGCCTTCCCTACAGCCCGGGCTCCGGGCCCACTCAGCTGCCCAGCACCACCCAGAGGGATTCCGGGAGCTGCTAGTGATTCTGATTGCTGACCTCTGGGACGGAACAGGACCCCTGGTGGTTCTGATGGACACCGTGGCATGGTGTGCATGGGTGTAATCCCAGCACTCTGGGAGGCTGAGGCTGGGGGATTGCAAGTTCAAGCCCACCTTGGGCAACTTAGAGACTCAGTGAGACCCTGTCTCAAAATAAAATATTAAAAAGGGCTGGGGATGCAGCTCAGTGAGAAGGCCCTGGGCTCCATCCCCAGTACCACAAAAAGAAGAGGCAGAGGGAGAGAGAACAGGACAGGGAGAGGGAGGGGGAGAGGAGGAAGAGGAGAAAAGGAAGAGAAAGAAGAATGCTGGCCAAGGGCAAAATCTCCTGGTCTGCTTCTTGCTGTGCGGGGCAAGTCATGGAACCCTTTCTAAGTCTGTTTCCACGCTGGTAAAATAAGAAAATGTCAAGAGTTTACAGGAAGGAGCTACGGGCTCATGGTACCTGATAAAGAGCAAAGGATTGAGCAACAATGTCTACTTGTACTGTTTCTTTCATTTATGTATTTACTATCAATAAATATACTATCCGTGAAATCACTCACATAGAAGAAATAAGTCTACACGGCCAGGCGCTGATGCTTGTGCAAGGAGACGCATGCATCTGGCCCACGGGGAGCTTAGAGAGACGTGTGTGTGTGTTATGCGTGTATGTGTGTGTGACACAAGCATGCAGGTGAGCGATGTGGCAGTGTGCACACGCGGGTACTGGCTAAGTGTAAGGGTGTGCATGCAGCTGAAAGCAGAGGAGAAATTTTTCAGGAAGAAAGAGTCTCCAAGCCTCAGTATGCCTGGGCCCCAGGCGGCCCCACCACCCAGACAACTTGGAGAGTTGCTATTGTCTGAGGTGCTCCCCAGCATCTTGCTGCCTCCCATCTTCCCTCCCACTCCCCTCCCGGTGGTCCCAGCTGTGTGTGGGGGGTCTCTACCCTCCACCACCATCATTAACTGGGGATTAAGCTGGGCTAACAGCCCAAAGGAGATGCGCTGGGCCCTCCGAGGCCTGCGGTGGCAGTGAGGGAGGGGCTGGGTGTGAGGAGGGTCCAGGACCCCTGTGTCGCCCCTTCCTGGGAGCCCTCCCTCCTCCCTCATTCTGAGAGCTGCTGAACAGCTGCCCTCAGCCTCCAGGGGCCAGGCCGGGCCTCAGCTGCAGCATAGGGCCCATCCCTGGAAGAGGCTGGTGGCTGGGTGCACCCCGAAAGGAGGCCCTAATTGATTACCGGCCCCTCCCCTCTGTGATCCGCCAAGGAGGGCTGAAGTGAGCTGCACTGAGAGGTGCCCCCCCCGTGGCCCGTCAGGCTGGCAGGAGGTGTGAGGTGCTGCCCCCTCCATACTGCTGAGGCAGGATGGTGGTGGTGGTGCTGAGAGAGAGGCATCTGGCCAGACAGGGCTGCCGCGCCAACTCCGTCTTCCCGTGTGACACCCATTGGTTTAGCAATTTCAGGAAGCCTGAGGTCCAGACCCGGCTGTGTCACAGGCTTGCTGTGTGACCAAGTCATTCCCTTTACTGAGCCTCTTGAGGGGTGACTGGGATTTTACGAGACTGCCACCAGTCCACCCGCCCTCCATCCACCCTGTCAGCCCTTCCTTCTCCCCAGGCCCCACCCCACCCACACGCGGGGCCAGCAGACATTTGCTGACCACTCTGCCCTGCACCAGCTGCCTCGGCAGCGCTCGGGTGAATCTTCCCGCAGGGCCCGGGAGGTGAATGCCTACTCTTTCCTTTCACAGGTGAAGACACTAGGGCCCAGAAGGGGACCACAGCTTGCCCCAGAAGGCCCAGCCTGGCCTCCTACCAGAGCGTGTTGCACTGGGCTGCTCAGCCCCCAAATGGCACAGACTCTAGGGACACACACCCTTGCTGCCCCTCTTTCTGTGCAAATGCTGTACCACTGAGCTCAATGCCCCAGAGAGAGACAAGGGCTCGCTAAGTCACCCAGGCTGGCCTCAAACTTGGGGTCCTCTTGCCTCGGCCTCCCAAGAAGCTGGGTTTACTGCCTGCACCACCATGCCCACCTCAGAGGAACTCTCTGAGGCTCCCCTGAGTCCCCCAGGGCTGTAGCAACTGCTCCCGCTGTGAGGGTCCCAGATCCTTGGTCCCAAACCACTATTACGGCATATGGCATCTTGCAATGTCAGTTGTCTGTCTCCTTGCAGTCTTCGAGGTCCCTCAGTCTGTGTCTGACTCATTTCAAAGCCCAGTGCCCCATATACAGCAGGTGCTTAATACCTGAGGGTAGTGTGTGTGATTGAATGAGCTGACTTGACCAGTGGGGGCCTGCCCAGCCTATTAAATTCAATTTTAAGTTAATTAAGATTAAATTATCTTAATAACTCAATTCCTCAGCTGCATTAGCCACACTTCAAGCTCTCAGTAGCCACAAGTGGCCAGTGCCCGCCATATTGGACAGGGCAGAAAGTGGAACATTCCCATTGTCCCAGAGACTTCTGCTGGATGGCACGGGCTGGAGACCAGGCTTCAGCTAGCCCCGGGCCCTGAGGACTTGCGGTGTTCCCATCTGCAGCTTGGAATTTAGCCCAGGGATCCCCAGCCGCCTTTGGGCCTGTCTTTGAAGACCAGCCTCTCGGCCTGCTGTTCCCAGAGGAGTCCACAGAGGAGCAGGTGACCCTGGTGTGCCGGGCCCGGGCCAGCCCGCCTGCCACCTACAGGTGAGGCCCCTGCAGTTGGTGCTGGGAGGCCCTAGGGAGCCTTGGTTTCCCCTCCTGTCGGCCCTGTCACCAGGTCTGCAGCCCCTCCTCTGTCCTCTGTGGCAGGTGGAAGATGAATGGCACAGAGATGAACCTGGGACTAGGCTCTCGTCACCAGTTGGTGGGGGGCAACCTGGTCATCATGAACCCCACCAAAGCCCAGGATGCTGGCGTCTACCAGTGCCTGGCCTCAAACCCCGTGGGGACCGTCGTCAGCAGGGAGGGCGTCCTCCGCTTCGGCTGTGAGACTTGGGGAAGGACCAGGACACTGAGGGGAGGGCAAGAGGGGCGGGAAAGGTTCCCGAGGGAC
This sequence comes from Heterocephalus glaber, assembly GCF_053883595.1. NCBI lineage: Eukaryota > Metazoa > Chordata > Mammalia > Rodentia > Bathyergidae > Heterocephalus > Heterocephalus glaber. Next base: position 40,964,809 of record NW_028258372.1, read on the forward strand.
AGGTGACACCCTCAAGCTTGGCTTTCCTACCTTACTCCACACTCACTGATGACCTCCAGCTTTCCTGTGGAGGATGAAGCGGGGAGGGGACCCGGCCTGGAGGATGGTGCCTGAGCCCCATCTCTGTCCCCAGTTCTGCAGGAATTCTCCAAAGAGGAGCGAGACCCAGTGAAAGCCCACGAAGGCTGGGGGGTGATGCTGCCCTGTAATCCACCTGCCCACTATCCAGGTGAGTGGGGGTCCTGGGGATGGGGGACATGGGAAAGGCTTGGATGCTCTACAGTGGAGGAAGGATGAAATGAGAGGTGGCAGGTGACCCTAACTTTAAGTGACTTGCTTCTGCCATTTTCTAGCTGCCCCTGAACGTAGGTCCCAAGCACCTAGCACTCTCCAAGGACAGATCAGAGTCACATCTCCCCACAGCCCCAGCTCTGAGCACAGGGACTCTCAGGGCAGGGTTAGAAGATCACTGCCAGCATGTTGGGGTCTCACCCAGATCAGCCCTGAGCCCAGCACTCCCTGGTTTCCTCAAACTCCCCACATCCTAGGCTTGTCCTACCGCTGGCTCCTCAACGAGTTCCCCAACTTCATCCCAACGGACGGGCGTCACTTCGTGTCCCAGACCACAGGGAACCTGTACATCGCCCGGACCAATGCCTCCGACCTGGGCAACTACTCGTGCCTGGCCACCAGCCACATGGACTTCTCCACCAAGAGCGTCTTCAGCAAGTTCGCACAGCTCAATCTGGCTGCAGAAGGTCAGGGTCTCTGGGGGGGCGTGGCAGGAGGGGGGAGCCGAGAGGGAAGATGGGGGTCCCCTTTGGAGATGGTGAAGGGCCTCAGAGCCTTGTGCCAGGCCCCAGAATGGGAACAGTGGCTCCTGAGATCCCACCCGCTTCGCTGCCCAGTGGCCCGAGCACCAACAGGGCTGCGATGCTGGGGTCCTGAGTGCAGGAGCTGCCCCGCCGTGGAGTCACTGCCTGTGGTCTGCAAGACCCTCTCTCCCCAGATCCCAGGCTCTTTGCGCCCAGTATCAAGGCCCGGTTCCCTGCAGAGACCTATGCGCTGGTGGGACAGCAGGTCACCCTGGAATGCTTTGCCTTTGGGAAGTGAGTGATGGGGTGAGGGTCCCCAGGGTGGGACATAGCACCTCAGGGGCATGGGGAGGGCGGGCAAGGTCACGCACAGCCAAGTTGGCCCCTTGCAGGGCCCGAGGGTGCTGAGCACTCCCTGCAGGTGAGGCACTTCTCACCAGGGGTTTTAAGTGTATGGGTCACATGGTCCTGTGGCCACACGTGCAAGCTCTGACAGTTTGAGGAATATCCATGCTGCAGGCTGATGTGGACCCCAGTCTTCCAGGTTCAAATCCCACCTCTGCCACTTGCTGGCTGGGAGACCTTGGGTAAACTACCTAACCTCTCTGTGTGTCAGTTTACTCATCTGTAAATGGTGATGATAGTAGGATAATAATAGCATCCTCGAGTAGGTTAAATGAGTTAACACATATACCATCTGTAGAACAGCGCCTGGCAGTCAGTAAATACTTTATGCATGTTAACAGATATCTACTTTTAAAATTACAACAGAAGGGGTTATCTTTCTTGTTCCCCAGGACAAGGACTCACTGGAATGGGACTAGGCAATAGCAGATGCTCAATAAATGTTTGTGGAATGAATTTTTAAAAAGTGATTTGTGCTTCGATCTCTCATTCCTCAAATATGGGGCTGCTGCTCTGTGAAGAGATATTAGGCCTGCAAAAACGCCCATGAAAAGCATATGGGAGGACAACACTGACTCTCTGATTCCTAATTAGGCATGGTGGCTTGCCCCTGTAATCCTAGCACTTAAGGAAGCTAAGGCAGGAGGACCACAAGTTCCAGCCCATCCTCGTCAACTTAGTGAGATGCTGCCTCAATTGTTTTTTTAAATAAAGAGCTGGGAATGTAGCATCCCTAGGTTAGATCCCAGTACCAAAAACCAAACAAAAACCCCACCGATCTGCAGTCCGTTTTAATGCACAGATTACTAATAGCTAAAGAGACTTTCAAACGTGGGCTGAAAGGACAGGGAAGGCCTACAGGCTCAAGTGCCCGCCAGCCTCCGGGGACAGACCAGCATTGGTGGCTTCACGCTGTGGCAGGGGACAGGCGAGCCAGGAGCCCTGCTTCTGGTTCCTTTCCCACTTGGATTCCGAGCCTACCTAGGAGAAGAGCAGGAGAATCGCCTGGCGCCTCTGTCCCCTCCCAGCTTCCTGGTCCCCTGCCCAGCTGCCCAGCAACCCCAGAAGGGCTGGGAGTCTGGTTCTCAGCAGCCCTGCGTGCGGAGGCGCACCTGCCCAGCCCACCTCCCTGACTCAGTCTCCCCCGCCAGCCCAGTCCCCAGGATCAAGTGGCGCAAAGTGGACGGCTCCTTGTCCCCGCAGTGGGCCACCGCCGAGCCCACCCTGCAGATCCCCAGCGTGAGCTTCGAGGACGAGGGCACCTACGAGTGCGAAGCGGAGAACTCCAGGGGCCGTGACACCGTCCAGGGCCGCATCATCGTGCAGGGTACGGGGGTGGGGGGCCCTGGGCTAGGAGAAGCCCCAAAGCTGGTAGGAGCCCTCTCGCCCCAGGGCTGCCCCGGGTATGGGATCAAAGAGGCTGCGGCTGCAGGGGCCAGCTCAGAGCCTCAGCCAGGCGTGCAGGAAGCGCACAGGAGGCTTCAGGATGACCTAAGCCGCTGAAGCAGCCGCCGGGACAACCGCGGAGCGCAACTTTCCCCTCCTTTTCCCCTTCTCCCCTTTGTCTTCTCCATTCCAGGATGCAGGGAGCCCCCTCTGCTGTCTGGAACAAGTACTGCAGGCTTGCGATTATTCCGTTCTAAGCGTCCGGCTGCTCCCTTTCATCTCGGGTTTCTCTCCCTTGCTCTCTACAGCGCAGCCCGAGTGGCTCAAGGTGATCTCAGACACAGAGGCCGACATAGGCGCCAACCTGCGTTGGGGCTGCGCGGCCGCCGGCAAGCCCCGCCCCACAGTGCGCTGGCTGCGGAACGGGGAGCCCCTGGCCTCCCAGGTAACCCGCCCCACCCCCCCGACAAGCCCCTCCTCTGCTCAGCGGGCTCCCTTGGCACCCTAATGCCTCCCCGCGCCCTAGCAGCTTCTCTGGGGCGATCGGGTGGATCTGGGCGTTCTTCCGGCAGAGTCACATGGCCACAGGCTGGGCAGCTGCACAGAATCCCAGAGAGCTGGGTGTGGGGTGTGGGCCTCAGTCACCTGGCCCTCTGACTTCAAGGGGGCCTGGCAATCTCAGCTCCTGGGCTTCCAGGTGTCTCTGAGGTAGGCCTGGGTCCGTGAGCCCCACCCCAAGGCACTGAGCCTGGCGCCTCCCCCTCCCCCTCTCCCTGGGCCTGATCCCCTGCCCCGCGCTGCCCTGGCCAGGGCTCGGCACAGAACCGGGTGGAGGTGTCGGCCGGAGACCTGCGGTTCTCCAAGCTGAGCCTGGAAGACTCGGGCATGTACCAGTGCGTGGCCGAAAACAAGCACGGCACCATCTACGCCAGCGCCGAGCTGGCCGTGCAAGGTACAGGGCCCCGGGGAGGGGACCGCAGGTGGGGGCGCCAGCGTTCTGAGTCTTGGGCTCTCTAACATCACACATACTCACGCACGCACACAAACACACCCGAAAGCCAGTGCTTGCCACAGAGAAAAACATGGCAAAAGACATCGCCAACCATGTTGATTAGACCTGTGTTTGACGCAGAGCCTTCAGCACTTGGCCTTTGGCAAGCTGCTTACTGTCTCTGCCTCAGTTTCTCAATTTATAAAACTTGAGGAGTGAGCACCCTGTCTGCATCCCACTGCCACAGGAGTGAGACGACAGAGGCGGAGCATACAGGGTCTGCCCTTCGTGTGATAGGTGCCCACCCCTCGACAGTTACTGTTAATGTTTAGTTGTGTGACTCAAGGCTGCTGAGCCCCACTTTGCCCATCTGTAAAATGGGTACATTGCTACCTACCACTTTAAGTTATAGTGAGGCTTAACTAAGATTCATTCATTCACTCAACTAATACTTATTCAACACCCCCTAGAGAATGGAAACAAAAGATCACAACTCTACCTTCAGGCAGCTTACAATCCAGTAGAGGGAGAGGGACAAACACAAAATCAAATGATTACACAATGTCTGACGGCCATAAAAATGCAGCATAAAGAAAATTCAGTAGCGTGAAGGGGGTGAGGTGGGTTGGTCAGGAAAGACTTCTCACACTTGGGATGTGAGCTAAGTGTTAAGAAGAAGCCAGCCCTGTGACACTCAGGGAAATTTCCTGGCAAACATTATAGCAAGTGCAAAGGTCCTGAGGCAGGAAGAGTCTTGGCAACTTCAAAGAACAACAAAATTCAGAGGGTTAGAGGAGAATGAGTGAGGGAGAGAGTGGAGCAGTTTGTGATGGGAAAGGTGGGGGACTCATGTTTGAGCCGCTGTGAGGCATTCATACTTTTTTAAAAGATGTTCCCAGCTGCTGGGTAGAATGAAATTGCAGGAGGGAAACACAAACAGGAGGACTTTTCAATAATCCAGGCAGGCTGGGCATGGTGGCACATGCCTGTAGTTCCAGCACTCGGGAGGCTGAGGCAAGAGGATCACTGCAATTTCGAGGCCATCCTGGGCTACATACGGAGTTCAAGGCCAGCCTGAACTACATAGTGAGACCCTGTCTCAAAAAAACTAATCATCATCATCATGGTCTTCATCCAAGCAGGAGATTTAGTGGCTGGCTGGGGCCGAGCGGTGGCAGTGGGGTGCCGGAAGGTGCTGCACTCTGGACGCGCCCTGGATGTGGGGCTCCAGGAGCCCCTGCATTGCTCTCTGGAGGTGTTCAGAGGGCCCAGCACACGACCACGTGACACCCACCCCTTCCTTCCAGCTCTGGCCCCGGACTTCCGGCAGAACCCCGTCAGGCGCCTGATCCCCGCGGCCCGGGGTGGGGAGATCAGCATCGCCTGCCAGCCCCGGGCGGCGCCCAAGGCCACAGTGCTCTGGAGCAAAGGGACTGAGATTCTGGTCAACAGCAGCAGGTGCCGCCCGCCTTGCTCCCGGAGCCACGCGCCCCCCTCTTCCGGGTCTCCCCTCGTGTGACTGTGACCCCAGTGGGCCACATCTGCCTTGTCCTTGCTGCAGGCTGACAGTGACGCCAGATGGCACCTTGGTTATAAGGAACATCAGCCGCTCGGACGAAGGCAGATACACCTGCTTTGCTGAGAACTTCATGGGCAAGGCCAACAGCACGGGCGTCCTGTCTGTGCGAGGTAGGGGCTGAGCCTGCCAGGGCGTCCTCCCAGCGTCCCGCTCTGCTTCCGAGTCACCCCAGGATTCAAGATCAACCCTCTCCAGTCAGTCCTGCCCCAGCTCACAGGGCGCTGCGGTCAGGATGTCCGTCGGTCACAGTGCTATGCAGGGCAGAGCCTCTTGTCCTACTGTGTATCCCTCCCTGGGCTTTCTCCTCCCCCTAGACACCCAGAGGCCTTGTTTGCTATTCTTTTTTCAAAAAATGTTTTGCAGATGCAACCAAGATCACCCTGGCCCCCTCCAGTGCTGACATCAACTTGGGTGACAACCTGACCCTACAGTGCCATGCCTCGCATGACCCCACCATGGACCTCACCTTCACTTGGACCCTGGATGACTTCCCCATCGACTTCGATAAGCCTGGGGGCCACTACCGGAGGGCCAGCGTGGTGAGCCCCTTCCCTCCTTGCAGCCAGACGGGGGCGCGCTGGGTCCCCAGCCGTCCCACCCGAGGCCCCTCCACAGCAAGCTCACCCTTAGGTTAAGGGCCAGCCAAGGACCAGGCATTCAGGAGAGGATGAGAGGCAAACAGGATCCTGAGCGCCCAAAGGCCCTCCCACAACTGCTCTTGTTACCCTGTCCCCCAGCGCAGGGGATGTGGGAGCAGCTGCTCCCTGCCACTGACCAGACAGGACTGGACGTCAGGGCACAGTCATCCATCCCGAGCTCTGCCTGTGTCTCACGGCCCCTGGGCCACTTTCTCTGACCCTGTGCAGAAGGAGACTGTTGGGGACCTAACCATCCTGAGTGCCCAGCTGCGCCATGGAGGGACGTACGAGTGCATGGCCCAGACGGTGGTGGATAGTGCGTCGAAAGAGGCCACCGTCCTGGTCCGAGGTGACGTGGTTGCCCTCCTGTCCCCGTCCCCAGCTCCCTTCGGGGCCAGCTGTGCTGTCCTGACTCGCTTGCCTGGCTGCTGCTCTGCCTGAGAGGGGTGGGGAAGGAAGGCTTCCGGAGGGGCCCCCAAGCTGGGCCCGGCCACCCAGTCAGTACCTGCATGGTCTTTGCAGGCCTTAAGTGACTGGCATATTTTCTTCCAAAGTTAGATTTAAAGAAAAAAACCAATTCACCCAAGCCAGGCATGGTGATGCACACTTGTAATCCCAGCACTGTGGAGGCAGAGGTAGAATTGCAAGTCCAAGCCCAGCCTAGGTGACTTAGTGAGGCCCTGTCTCAACATTAAAAAAAAATTTAAAAAGAGCTGGACCAAGGAAGCAGGTCGGCGTCTGGGGTCAGTATAGAGCCTAGGGATGTAGCTCAGTGCAAAGGCCCTGGGTTCAATCCCCCAGTGTTGAAGGAAAAAAATATCCACCCTTAAACATCCCAAGACAGTACTTTGCTGGGCTCAGTCTTCAAATTTAGTGCTGGAAGAGCTCTACTGTCCACCCCTCTAAGAGTGGCCACTGTGAGCGCCCGCTGTCTAAGATACATCCCTCCCCCACACCCCACTCACTGTGACGGCCCTGGCTCCCACCGGGTATGTTTGCCGCGCCCTCTGCTGCCCTGTTTGGGTACTGCACCCGCCCAAGCTAGGCCTGAATCCCATTGAAAGAGCCCATACCTGAGCCCACTGCTCCCTGCCTCTTGGAACAGGTCCGCCAGGTCCCCCGGGAGGCGTGGTGGTGAGAGACATCGGTGACACTACCGTCCAGCTTAGCTGGAGCCGTGGCTTTGACAACCACAGCCCCATTGCCAAGTACACCCTGCAAGCTCGCACCCGACCTGCAGGGAAGTGGAAGCAGGTTCGGACTAGTAAGTGTGAGAAGGCTGGCTGAGGGAGGGGTCAGAGGGCAGGGGGCGGGGGTCAGACAGCCAGGGCTGAGCCTGGAGCTTCAGGAGGGACACGTTTCACACTCGGCTGGCAGGGAATGCCCAGGCCGGGGAGAGCGGAAGTGCAGAGAGAGTTGGCAGGAGCTCAGTCCTTGCCCTGAGACTTGGAAGGTTAGTACCCGAGCAGCGAAAATAGTCATGGGGTGTGGGGTTGCGCGCAGCATTAGCAAGGGCACCAAGGCACCAGCGCTTCTGAAAGAGCTACCGAGTGCCTAGTATATGGCCCACTCCACAAAGGCTGGGTACCAAGGAGTTTCCGCCCAGGGCCTGCCAGCTACATGCAGAGTAAAACATGCTGCCCCATGACTCCCTGGTGCCTTACAGATCCTGCCAACATCGAGGGCAACGCTGAGACCGCCCAGGTGCTGGGCCTCACTCCCTGGATGGACTATGAGTTCCGGGTGTTAGCCAGCAACATCCTGGGTACCGGCGAGCCCAGTGGGCCCTCGAGCAGAATCCGGACCAAGGAAGCAGGTCAGGGGTCTGGGGGTCCGTATAAAGCTCTCAGCAGGGCAGAGACCCTGGGCCCCCATACAGGGAACCCCAAGGGAGCAGCCATTGTGAAGTTCCAGCCCTGCTCACCAGGTTTCCGGTCCTAACAAAACAGTTGAGAAAGGTCACCAAGCTGGGACAAGTGCGGGTGCATGGATGAACTGCCTAGGCCAGATGCCTCACTTAAAACCTGAGCCAACCTTCATCTGACATGCATCTGTCATTTTTTAAGTTTAATTTTTTAAAAATGGGAAACCAAAGTTTGAAGAAGGGAAGGGTCACATTGGCAAAGTCTGGACTTGAACCCAGGACCCTGGCAGGTAGGGAGATGTCCTCCTAGACAAGCATGTGCAGCAGAAATCAGTTAATTAGAAGATGTGTGTGTGTGTGTGTGTGTGTGTGTGGTGCAGGGGGCTGGGGAAACAGCTGGTCTCTCCACACCCTTGTTTAAATGGCTTCTTTGGAGCAGGAGGAAGAAAGCAGGAAAGGGGTGTGGGTGTCTGAGCGGAAGTAGGGCAGGTGGAGGGACAGGTGCAGGCCATGAGAGCCAGGGCCCAGGGCCACAGCAGGGAATGGGGACCCTGCCTCCTCCTCCTGCCCGCCCAGACCTCAGCAGGGCATGTGCTAGGCTGGTCCTCACGTGGCCCCTCGCCATACTCCCTCCTGCTCTGGGCTGACTCTCTGGGCTCTTTCTGGAGTCTCAACTATTTTAACTCGTACCTCTCCTAAGTGGGAAATTCCAGACAGGGCATCTTCTTCAACCCTAACAACTTGAAGATGAAGGGCTTCCTTTATTCTAGCATCCCAGAGTTGATGAGCCCAACGGTACCTGTGCTGCAAAGGCACAGCGAGGGGCTTTAAAGTCCAGCTGGGCTACACATCAACTGTGTGGGCATCGGCAAGGGCACTAATGACGCACACCTCACGGGATTGAACGGCAGCCAGTTTCAGTGCTGCTTGGCAAGTGCAAGGCCTGAAGATGTCACCACCAGAGCCAAGTGAAGTTTCTGTAAGGATATTCAGAGCCCAGCCAACCTGCAGGAGCTGAAAAATACACCCTTGGTTTATACAAAAATACAGCCTTGTTTAATACTAGACAATTAGGAGATGGAATCTTCCACAGAAAGAAAAATAGTAATAAGACACCCTGGAACCCAAAAGAAATGGGGTTCTTGTTTCCTTGCTTTGTTTTTGTTTTTTTTTTTCTTCTCCATTAACTACAGTTCTGGGTAATTGATTCCCCTTCATTTAACGCAAACTGGAGTTGGTTTCTGCGTTTCAGTTTAAGTCGACACGACTGTCATTTATGCAGCACCTACTGTATGCTAGCCGTTCTCGTTCAGTTTCACTCGCGTGACAGCCTTTTAGAAAAGCATTATCTTCACCTGAGGGAGCAGGGAAGCAGAGGCACAGCAGGGTTAAGTTTCTCAGCCGGGGGGAGACACTGCTAGTAAATGGCAGAGATGGGAATTGATCTCAGGTCAGGGCCCATGCAAGGTGCCTCTGTCCTGGAGAGCTCTGCAGGCGTGGGTGCAGGCTCAGGGCTTCTGTCCGCTTGTTGCCCATTAACAAGCCACATCTGTGTCCCTTGGCCCCTGACAGTCCCTTCGGTGGCACCCTCAGGACTCGGCGGAGGAGGTGGAGCCCCCGGAGAGCTCATCGTCAACTGGACTGTAAGCCGGCAGGGACGGAGGCAGAAATATGCCTTCGCCTCTCAGGGGCCGGGCCTTGTCCCACATCCCAGCCCACTCGGCCCCCATTTGAGCCGTGTGCAGAAGGGACCGCCACCGTTCTGACTTACAGGCTGACAACTCCCTCTTGCCCTTTCTTTTGCTGCCCTGTCCCCACATCCACTGCAGGCTAAGCTAAGACCACAGCGGGCACAGGCATCCCGGGGCTGCCCCTCTTGGCAAAGGTTGGGTGGAGCCAGCGGATGGGCGGGGAAGCCTCCGCGACCCGGCGCCCATGCTGCGCTCTTGCCCTCAGCCCATGTCACGGGAGTACCAGAACGGAGACGGCTTCGGCTACCTGCTGTCCTTCCGCAGGCAGGGCAGCAGCAGCTGGCAGACGGCCCGAGTGCCTGGCGCCGACACCCAGTACTTCGTCTACAGCAACGAGAGCATCCGGCCCTACACGCCCTTCGAGGTCAAGATCCGCAGCTACAACCGGCGCGGGGACGGCCCCGAGAGCCTCACGGCCACAGTGTACTCTGCCGAGGAAGGTGGGCCGCCCCGGGCCGCCCTCTCCCCAGCCGCTTGGGGGGGGGGCACTCGCGTCCCAGCTCTGCTAGGAGCAGGGGCCTCGCTTCCGGCGGCTACCTAGTCTCCCCTCCTCCAACTCCTAAGCAGGTGCAGTCCCGGTTGGGGCCGCTCTGTGAGACCCGGGGGTGCCCCAGGGAATCCAACCCGTTCTGTATCGGTCCCCAGAGCCCAGGGTGGCCCCCACCAAGGTCTGGGCCAAGGGCATCTCATCCTCGGAGATGAACGTGACCTGGGAGCCTGTGCAGCAGGACATGAACGGGGTCCTCCTGGGGTACGAGGTGAGCACAGGCTGGGTGTGGGAGAGGAAGGGGTGCGGTCCAAGGAAAGCTGTACAATCAGCTCAGACTTCGGCTCAGACTTCAGGGAGAAGTCGACTCCAAATTCTGCCTTGATTTGGAAGAGGTCTTAGTATTACACCGCTATTAAAATAGGTTTGCGTTTATGGGTCAGCCATTTGAAGCGTACTGGGGCCCAGGGCGCTACTCCACAAGCACGAATGCGAATTTCCTATCCCAGTGGAATCCCCTCAGTCACCGGGCTGGAGCAGGCCGTGTCTAGGCTGAGCCTGGGCCCACCCTGGTCACCCTCCCACCCGCCCGTGTCCCAAGCAGTATTCTGAGCCTGGGTGCCCTGCTGGGCTGCCAGTCCCGGGGCCTCACACCCATGTGCCCTGCTCTCTGGGTGCTGGTGATGTAGCATTCAGGTTCTGAGACCCGGGACTGAGTCACAGGACTCAGGTGAGCAGGACAGGAACCGAATGGGGCTGGGGCAGGGGGACCCTGGGCTTGGCACTGGCCCCAGGGCACCCCTGCCCGCCTCAGATCCGCTACTGGAAAGCTGGGGACAAAGAAGCAGCTGCCGACCGAGTGAGGACAGCAGGGCTGGAGACCCTTGCCTGCGTCACCGGTCTGCACCCCAACACCAAGTACCATGTGACCGTGCGGGCCTACAACCGGGCCGGCACTGGGCCCGCCAGCCCTTCCACCAATGCAACAACCATGAAGCCCCGTGAGTCTGGGAGCCAGCAGGGAGGGAGGGAGGGAGTGGGGGCCTCCAGGACCACATTTTGGCCTCTGTCACACACAGGACACCTGCTGTGCCGCTCAAGCTCTGGGCTGGGCAGAGGCAAGGCTATGGGGATAGAATTCACGGCCTCACTCCCTGGATTTTCATGGGCTTTGTTTCTTAGCCAGGGGCCACAGAATGTTTGGGTGTTTTCTGCTTGGGCGGATGCTCAGGAAGGGCTGGCTGAGGGGAGGGGTGGGGGAACGGTGTGGGAGTCTCTTCCACTCCCCCTCCTGCAGCGCCTCAGCGACCTCCAGGCAACATCTCCTGGACCTTCTCCAGCTCCAGCCTGAGCATCAGGTGGGACCCTGTGGTCGCCCTCCGAAACGAGTCTGCAGTCACAGGCTACAAGGTGAGGAAGGGGCCTGCCGGCCTGGAATGGGGAGGAGCATGCAGAGCTGCAACTCATAGCAGAGGGATCTGAGTGAGGTCAAAGCCAAGGGGCTTGTGGGAGAGACTGTAAAAGGGGGCAGATGAGGTCGATGTGGAAGGTGAGCCTGGGGTGCAGGGGCAGCAACGGACTGGGGTGAGTCCTTCCAGCCTCAGGAGTCTTCAAAACCCAAGGAGGGAGCCACACAGGACTCGAGGCCGGAGCTGTGCGGGCCCCTCCCAGTGACCTGAGCAGAGCCGGGTGGAAGGCTGCTCCCCGCTGTAAGGACATCTTCCTGCAGATGCTGTACCAGAATGACTTACACCCCACTCCCATACTGCACCTCACCAGCAAGAACTGGATAGAAATCCCCATGCTGGAGGACACTGGCCATGCCCTGGTACAGATTCGGACCACAGGGCCCGGAGGGGATGGGATCCCTGCAGAAGTCCACATCGTGAGGAATGGAGGTGCCGACTTCTCCCCAGCCTCGCCCCCTGGGTTCTGAGGGTCCATCCAGACCACCCAAGCCAGGTCCAGCCCAAAGGGCAAGAAGGCAGGCAGGAACCAAAGTAGTGTGACGACTCAGGGTGCCTGTCCCGCTGCCCTCCTCCTCCTCCCTAGGGCCAGGGAAGTGAGGCTGCCTGTTCTGTGGGGTCTGGCGGGAGGCTGAAGATGAGGCAAGGCCCCAGCCAGTACTGTAGGTGTAGCTCGGAGGGTGGCCCCGGTGCCCCTGGCCCGCAGCTGGTCTCTGGTCTCAGGAAAGGTCTGGTTCCTGTCTGGAGGGCTGGGCTGGTCCCGGGCCGCACTGACTCAGCCCGTTTCTGCTGCTGGCTCCAGGCACGAGCATGATGGTGGAGAACGCAGCAGCCTGCCTGGCCCCACACCCCAGCGCCATCCTCTCCCGCTCCGTGCTGATGCTCATCCTCATAGGCTACCTGGAACTCTGAGCTCAGAGCCCTCCCTCCATGCCACAGCTGGACGCCCACCTCCCACGGACACTGCCAGCTGGCCCTGGCCCCTTCCAGATGCCACAATGGCCCAATGCTGTGCGGAGGGGCTGGCTTTACACACCTGCTTTAAACAGTACCCTTCTGTTGGAAGCAGGGTACTTCATATTCTGCCACTGAAGAGCACGACGCAAGGATTTTTTTCTTTGAATTGAGGCACCGGGCAGTGACTTCCATAATGATGCTGAGCCCACTGCCTGGGCCCCTTGAGGTCCTGGATGGAAGGAACAGGCCTATTGGGAAAGGGTTTTAATATGCATCTTCAAAGCAGCAGAGATGGCACTCTGAGACCACACGTGGCTCTGCCACCTGACAGCAGTCTTGGGCCCAGCAGGACACTGGGCAGGAACAGGCTAAAGAAGTGGGACAAAGCCTAAACATCAACCTCCTTCAGCTAAAGAGAAGGCAAACCCTGGGACCATAGCTGCCCTAGTCCCCCAAGGCGTGGCATGATGGGAACTGGCGTTGTCCTCCATGACCCTGCCTGCCCTGGTAGTTGAGACCCAGGGCCCCAATGCCCGGGGCTGGGAGCCCCAGCTCCTTTGGTGTGAGGGGTGAGGCTCCAGGCTGCTGCAGGGGGAGCTGCAAAGGGTTGAGGCTGGGACCCCTGGTGGAAGGGGTGCCTGCCCAGGCCTGAGGCATGGTCACCATCCAGGTGACACTGCCCTCCCAGCCAACACTGCCAACCCCCCCCCGTCACCCCAAGGGTGACAGAGCCACTTTAGGTGGCTGGGTGACCTAAGGGCTTGCTTTGGGGATGTCCCCCACCCTGCCAAGACCCATGCCGCACAGCCCCCTGCCTTCTCCAGCCCTGCCTCTGCCTCCTCCACCTGCAGGCCCAGCCGCAGGCCGGAGTGCAACATCCGCTCTGTCCTCCCTCGTCCTGAGGCTGGGAGGCCCCTGAGAAGGCAAGGAGCAACGTGACCCTGCCTGCTCCCAGGAATTCTCCGGAGTGCCTGGCAAGACCAGATCCCCAGACCACTCTTCCATTTCCAGAGGAAAAGGGGTTAATAAAGGGACATCCTGCCTTGAGCTCAGGGTGCGTCACCAGTCACAGACCATCAGAGCCGGAAGAGGCCTTAGAGCTCGATTTGTCCACACGCTGCCCTTCACAGATGATGAAAAGGAGGGCCAAAGAGGGTTAGGGACACCTCCAGATCCCAGCCTGACAGTGCCAGGGCTGGGGTAAGCACAGGAGTCTCCTGCCTGCCTGTTGGAGGCAGTGCTGATTGGCTTCAGCCTGGCTGTGAGGGTGGCTGAGGCCAGAGGGGGATGCGCCTCCTCCCTGAGGGTTCAGCTGGCCATCACGGTATCGGCCTGGCCTGGCCCACCTCCCAGTGCAGGCAGATTCCTGGAGACATCGGGCCCTCTTTGCCTTCTTAGCCTGGCTTCTGCTGGGAACTCAACATGCTGTGCTGGCTTGGAGGCCCTATCCCCCTGACCCTTGCTCCAGAAAGAGGCCAAAGCAAGGACAGAGTCCCCAGATGGAGGCCACAGTGGCAGTACAGCCAGAATCCCCAAAGCCTGCACTGATGGGGCCACTCATGTTCAGGGGCAACGGGATGGGCATCCGGAAGGGATCTGCCCCCCAAAGACCCTGAGCCTGTTTTCTGTAGTTTACAGTTAGAGCTCTATTTTGTTATGGTTTTTTAAACTTCTAAGTCCTGCTCTATTTTGTTGGGCAGGTTTATGTTGATGTTTACCCACTACGGTTTTTTAAAAATGTAAGCTCACACACCTTCTCCGAAGCCCCCTCATCTGCTCCCCATCCCCACATGAGGGCGCTGAGGCTCCGCTCCTGACCATTCTCCTCGAAGGGACTCCAGGTAGTCTAGCCTCCTCTCTCTGTCCCCTGCTGGCTGGGATTTGGCCTGTGCCCAGCTAGCTTCTATGCTTTGTCCGATTCTCTCCTCACTTCTCAGCTTCTGCAGGGAGGCAGGGGACAGGGGTCTAGTTCTTGGACTGGGGTCTGACCTGGCTTGGCACGGGCCGGAAGCTTGCTTGAAGAAATACAACCAAACACTTCCTTCTAATGAGGTCCATGAGGAAGAGGAAGGTGGATCTGCTGGGAGACCCAGGGAACATTTTAACCAAGAAACTCTGACCACTGTGCAGGTAGAATTTGTTTGGGGATGTAGAACTGTACTAAAGGCAGACGGTCCTGCAGCCTGAGATTCCAGGTAGAGTGCTAAGGTTTGCTGAGATGAGGTGACTTGAGGACATGCACGCTTGCAAAGCCCTCTTGCTTGGACATGTGCTTGCTTGGAGGAGCAGACTAGGCTACACAGCTTCTCAGTCTCTTCCTGGCGAGGGTCTGCTGATTTCTGTCTCCTCTGCTGAGGCGGGCTCAGGGAGCTGAGTGGGGTTCAGCCCATCCCCATGACTCAGTTCTAGGTTCCCTTCTCAAACACCAAGCCCCAGAGGAGGCGACAAGGGACACAGCTTGCCCTACAGCTGGGTGCCCAGTGAATAGCCTGAAGATGGGACAGCCAGCTAGCAGGCAGCTGTTCAGGAGGCAGGTGCCCCATCTGCACACGGAGGGGCTGGCCACAGGCTTGCCTTTGGGTCCTAGCAGTGCAGGGCAGGGCAGCTTTCTCCAGTCATCTCCAGGCCTTTGGGGTCATCGTCTGCTTTCATTCAGGGCAGGAATAACTGCTGGTGTCAGAGTGGCAGGCCATGGGGCTGGGGGTATCTTTTTATTTGTTAAAGTAATAACAGGAGAGACTGGAATGAGGTATCAGGGAAAGCTTCTGCCATGAGACCCTGGAATGAGTTCAGCAGCCTCTTGTCTAGGAACCTTTAGGAATTTTGAGTGTCGTGGAGGGGTCTGGGCCACGTGAAGTTGTGACGTAAGGGGTGGGAGATGCCTGAAGTTCTTCCAGAGCCGAGATTCTTAGAATTGAGTGTTGAACACAGGAAATCTTGGAGGGGCCATCTGCTGTGGTTGGGCACCTTACAGGAAGCCATAAAGGGGGAAGGCTCACCCCAGGGATTGTGGTTACCACCCAGTGCCTTCCCCAGTGGGCACTGCCCCTGGGCAGTCCCAAGAGCCATCCACCTGCACTCAGGGTGAGAGCCCCAAATGTAAGATGGCTGAGGATATTTGACTCCCCTCATCCCCTTCCCATGTCCAGCTGAGACTGCCAGTGGGGCTCCTGTGCCTCGGGGGACAGCAGTACCTGCACACTGGTGTCCCTAGCATAGGTGTGGTGCTGTCCCTCTAGCTCGGGTTGAACCTGGGCCAAAGAGGAATTGGAGGGTCAGAGGGAATTTTGCTGAGACTTAAAGAGTTCTGCAGAAACAGGCATTTGGTGGGGCGGGGGCGCCCCGTGGACTTGTATATATGCCATAGGCTTTGGAAGGCAGGGCAAAAAGGACAGCTGAAGAGGAACAAAAGGGGTCTGATGGCTTTGCCCAGAGCCCCAGGCAGCCTCAGGGGCGTAAGGCATTTTGGGCCTTAGATGGGCTGCACCTTATGCCAGCTTACCACCCATGTTGGGACCTTCGTAGCTTAGAGCTCAGGAACTGGCAATGCTAGGCCTTCGCTGGATCACTGACTTGAAGGATTCTGTTCAAACGGAGCCACCCCACTGGACCCGATTTTGCTCTTGTAGTTCTTGTAATGGTAGCTATTTATTGACTCTGGTAGCAGGCAGTTCTTAAATAAAGATGTTTTCTCAACCCGTTGAGGCGGCTGCCAGCAGCTGTTTTCTCACCTGGCTCAAGGGCACCTCCTTGAGCTGCTCTGTAACCCTCTATGTGGTGCTTTCCCCCTTCACACAGCCACCTCCATGGGAGTTACAACACACAGTCCACGCTGCAAGACTCGCCAGGCCAGCAGACCCAGGCAGGTCACGGAGCACCATGCACTCTGCTAGGCGGGGTGGTTCTACCCACCACATGGCAGCACACAATCTGTCACGGAACTGCTGCAGGTTCCCTGATTTTTAAGACATTTGAGGTGTTGACACAGTGGTCCAAGAAGGCCTTCTCCCCACAGAGATTAGTGACCCCCAGCTGGTGAGAACGTCTCCTGCCTCTGCTGCCAAAGTGCTGGAATTATTGCTCAGTTTCTAGTCTCACATGCTCACCACCACTCACTGAGCTTCTCCGACAGATGAGACGTGTGCAGGGATACACCTCGGCAGCCCCCGGTTTGATGTTTTCAGTGCACAGTGGATGGAGCTCCATGCTGGGTCCCCTGGGATTCCTGAGGAAGAGGGAAATGAAGGCGAGTGGAGGCCTCCACTCAGCGCTCAGCCTCCTGCCCAGGACCCGTTCAGCCTGAGAAGGGGCCCAGACAGACACCAGGGCGATGCCACAACGGGGTCATCCCTTCCACTAGGCACCCAAAGTGGGCGCTGGGAGCACCGGCCATTCTGGAGCCCAAATTTCAGTCCAGTCAGCCTTTCAGAGCCAGATTACATGCGCAGAACTCCATGTACTGAACAGGGTCTTGTTTCTTTACTAACATATCTGGAGGCCTTTTGTTCTCTTCCCTGCTCAGCCCCTTCCCATCCCGAGTCAAAGTTCAAGAACAGAGGTTAAGCAAACAGTGCAATAGCGCATCCGGCACCCAATGGCTGGCTTGCAACAGAATGGTGGAAGTTATTTACCTCTTATTAGGTCTTAGCCTCTCCATCTGCAAAATGGGAAGTAAAAGCCCTCAGCAGTGTAATACTGAGTTCATCACATCAGAAATATGATATAGTTTCGTGGGCATCTTCAGCAAACTTTCCAGTGCTGAAGTGAGGGTGTCATTAACAACATTCCCCATCTCAGGAATGTCAGTTTACAAAACAGCTTTCCTCCCAGGGTCTCGCTGGCCCTCATTGTTTCAACAATGAGGCCTTCAGAACAAAGACTTCTGAAACCTATGCCTCTGAGGTGGCCAGAGTTGGAGGCAAGTGTGTAAAATTTAAGATCTTTTCAAAATAGCAGTCATATTAAAGATGACTCTCTATGCTGGGCCTAAGCTTTTAGGTCTCAACCGTAGCTATGTATCACAGCCACCTCTAAAACTCTTAAAACACAAAGATGCTCTGAACTCATGATCTCTGAATATGTAGCAAATCGTCAATAGTCCACTGTGCGCCTTCTGATGGGATGCAGCATGGATCTAGGTAGGGCTGTTGTCAGAGATGCTTACGATCATTTCTCAGGAATCTAACTGTGAGGAAATGACAGAGCTAGACCTTAGGACACCATTCAAGACAACCAGACTAATTAACAAAGCAAAGTTGTGAGAAGTAAACATAATGCGAACAATCTGCTGAAGAGTTAAGGGAAAAAATTAAAGGCAATACATTAACGCTTTTTTCATCTTTGATCAAAAATTAAATTAAAAAAAATTAAATAAAGCTGGACAGGGTGGTGCACACAGCAATCACAGTGCTCAGGGAGGCTGAGGCCAGAGGGTCCCAAGCTTGAACCCAGCTATTTAGCTATTTAGCCTGTCAATCAATGAAAATCAAAGGGGCTGGGAATTGAGCTCAGTGTGAAGGCTCCGTAGTACTGCCGATATATAAATAAGCTTTATAAATTGGAAAGCTGGAAAAACTGGATATAAGCCCTATATAAGATTACGAACTGCTCATCTTCTTAGGTGTGATATATTGTTACATAGGAGAACATTCTTATTAGGTCATGCATATGTGATGGGAGGCTGAAGCAGGATTGCAAGTTCAAGTCCAGCCTAGGAGACTTAGCAAGATCCTGTGAAAGAAAGAAAGAGAGAGAGAGGGAGAGAGAGAGAGAGAGAGAGAGAGAGAGAGAGAGAGAGAGAGAGAGAGAGAGAGAGAGAGAGAGAGAGAAAGGAAGGATCACAATGTGATCAGCTTTCAAATGGTGCAGCAAAATCAATATATATATTTAGAAAGATAACTGAAAAAAATACAAAGGATTCTTACCAATGGGTCTATGGGTGGTCACCAGACCTTTCAACTTTTTGCTGGGTTTGAAATTTTTTAGTTAAACAGAATCCCTTTGACCACAGTGTAAACTGAATTAGCATCTTCAGGGTTGCGGCTCAGGAATCTGTTCCCCAACAAGTCATCCAAGTTATAGGCTGGACACAAGAACCACTGGTCTTTGGTTTCTGCTGTTCCTCCTGAGCCAGGGAAAGGTGAGGGGAAGAAATGCTGTCGCTCTCAGCAGAATTAGCTCAGCTGGCGGCCAAGAGTTGATCCCCCCTGGCTCCATCAGCCAATTATCTCAGTCACAGTCTGAATGGCCGCCAAGGGTCGTAGGACTGGATTTCCAGTGGAGGAATGAAGGGGCCAGTCCTCCTTGGGGGTCTTGGCTGCTGTAAGAAACCAAACTTTGGGGCACTGAAAGGGCAAACATGAAAGGAGCAGGGAGCAAGGCAGTGGACTGTTTCGTGATTAGGCGAAGGATCTTGTGTTTTGCCAGGAAACTCAACTTGGGAGGGCAGACAATTCATGAACATTCAGTGACTGGCTATGACATACTGACAGGTGACATTATAACAGCCTCTGTGCCACATATGGGCACACGTGCTGCACAAAGCAGACAATCTGCCCAATGTCTAGTCTAAGAAACCCAAGGAAAACAAAAGCCAGACTGGTTACGGGACAACATAAACAAATATGAGAAATTTTAAGATAAAGAGCACGAAAGGAAAAGGTTAGGTTTCCATACAGCTATTGTGAATTATTTTTATTGAAGAGGGAAAAATAAGTTTTCACTAGAAAACCTATTATTATATCCTTCTACATGAATACACTGCTCAGAAGAGGAAAACGGACTGGGAGGCACACAAGTTAATGGGGTAGATGACTGCAAGCTTGGAAAACAGCTATATTCCCAGGAGCCAGGGTGACACCTGAGCACCCAGCAGCAGGGAGATCAGGGAGAGATCCATCTGGGACACAGAAGCTGGAGACTCTTGCCAGGGCCACCATGAGGGTCCACCTCCCCATTCCTCCTGGAGTCGTTTGGCCAATCCACTATCAGGCAGCCAACACACTCCCTATAAAGCTAGCCTGGCGTCTTGGGCAGCCAGTCCCTCAGGAGCAAGGCTTGTAAGCTCTTGAGGCTGTCACCAGTGTAGGTCTCCCTCAGCACCTTGCAAAGGACGATGCTCACCAGCACACCACCGATCACTCCACCTGCAATTCCTACCCCCAAGGCTGATGCCACCTTCTTTTGCCACTTGGGGCGGGGAGGCTTGGAATAGTTGTCCAGATTAACTTCCAAGCCCTCATCTGCTAACTTCTGCTCCTCAGTAAGGGACTGATGGAAACTCAGGTTCACCAGCTTTGGAGGAAGTACCCTCAGCCCAAAGTAGAGCCTTTTGACCAGCCTCAAGTTTCTGAGCAGCTGCACGTCACAGCGGTATGTCCCAGAGTCATACTCCTGGGCCGGTCTGAACCTCACCAAGTGGGAGCTGGCTCGGAAGGGTCGGAAAACTTCATCATTTGTTGAGATGATACCTCGAGCCAGTCTCCAGGTAAAGTGGAATGCTTCCTTCCCGATCTCCAGAATGTCTGAACTGAGACAGCTGAGTTCAAACTCTTCTCCGACGAGAACAGTGAAATGCAGCATTCCACAGATCCAATTGGTCAGGCACTCCAAGCGCTGGGACTTACACTTCCTCCTCACCCCATCGGGCCCCACCTCGCAGACAGTCTCCTCCTTAAAGCCAAGGCCACAGGTGACAGTACAGGTTGTGGCATTGACAATAACTTTCCCCACAGCTTCTTGCAGCTTCTTTGGGATGGCCAGTGTTTTAGGTGAAGTCACCGTCAGGGGCAGGTAGGCAGCCAACACCAGGCTCCCGAGGATGAAACTCTCGGCCAAAGTCTTCATGCCTGGTGGCCACTGACCACCTTGGCCAGCACCCTCCAGGTATTCCAGGTGAATCCTCCAGCGTCACAGCTCTCCTCCTCCAACATCAAGAGATGCGGGCATCGTTAATAAAACAAGGCTACCAGTACACTAAAGTCCAGTCATTATTCACAGATAAGCCCTCAAGGCGGAAAAACAAATAGCAAAGAGAATCAATTGTTGCTCTACTATCTACATTTTCATAGCCTCTTAATAAATTTCAATCTACCTCTCGAGAAGACAAAGATGAAAAGACTTCCGAAGTGGAAGTGAATTTCCAAATTAGCCCAAAAGCTTGGTGAAATTATACTCTTCTTCACCCTTTCCCCTTCCCTCCAAATTCTGGGGTCTAAATGAAGGGTTTCAAACTCCCAAGTCAAATCTGACCAAATAAGAAAACCAACACTATAGTCTAAAAAAAACCCCAGAGTGTTACTTGAATTAAGTTCAAGAACATACCTTATTTATTTACTGGTAATGTTCCTAAGCCTTCTATAAAAATAATTCTACACTGGAAGGCAAATAACTTCCTGAATTTCTATTTCCTCCTTTGTAAATGAAGATCTCCTTGCATTTTTTCAGGACAGTCACCTTGAGCATCAAATGATACAGTGCACATGAAAACACTCTGTAAAGTGTCAAACACTGCATGTACGGCATTTTTTAAAAAATGAAAATTCTCAAAGACAAGGGCCAAGGCACCCTTCAGATCAGCAAGAGAGGCTACATCACAGCCAGCTCCTCTCCCTGCTGCTGATGCTCCTCTTTCCCAGGGGGACCGAAGACATCTGCTGGGTGGGAGGAAATGTAACACGGCCTGACCCTCGGCCTGCACCCACTACCCTGCAGAACAGAGCAGCCTGTCTGCTTAGGTGGATGAGGTTGCTAGGAAACAGCTATGATGTCAAAGATGGGTTCTCAGCTACATGACAAAAGATTAGTAAGCAGGGCCAGGGATTTAGCTCAGTGGTGCCGGCGCCTGCCTCGCAAGTGCAAGGTCCCAAGTTCGATCCCCGGTACCAAAAGAAAAAAAAAAAAAAGATTAGTAAGCACTCATTTTTGGCATCAGTTAAAATCAAGCCAATAAACTTTATGAAACACCTTCTTTAGGTGACAACGAGTATTCAATGGGCTTTAAAGCTAACTTAATCTAGAAAAAAAAAAAAAGATTAGTTTTTACTGTTTTTAGACTAAGAAAGATCTTCCTGACAGGCATTTTTATAACCTCTGGAATGCTCAGCACTGTGGTCTCTTTAATTATGCAAATTTATACTGAAGAATCTGAAGAGACAGCATTCCTAGATGATCTTTTGATTAACAGCAACTTTTGATTCAAATCATTTACTCAAAATCCTGTCCAGAGGCAGAAATCTAGACATCCTGACCACCCCTCCCCCTTCCAGCTCTGCATTCCCACAAAGATCTAATGTCAATCCAGTATGCTGTATTTTCCGTGGCTGTCGAGTTCCAGAAGTGATCAGTGTTTATAAACAAACATCTACACCTGCTCTTTTAATAAACATCCGATTTTATTTACAAAGCATTAAAGCTTCAGCAAGAAATACCCAAGGCTAAGTTTCATCTTGTACAAAACTACAGAACATTCAAAAAAGCAAAATGGCAGCTTGGGAAATGAGAAAGGTGAAAAAGAGAATATACATATATTACACAAATTAAGAAATGAAGTGGATAGAAGGTTTTAGGAGCAGAAAAAACATTCCCAGAGCATAAATAATTACTAGGAGCTGCTGCCAGAGACAATCTGACAGGGCTTACACTGATTTTCTCAGCAGCCAGTTGAGGAGCTGCATATAGCATAAATACCCAAATGCACAGTGGAAAAAACCAGCTACTTTTATGCCAGTCAGTCAGAAACCCTGTGCATCACAGCTGCACAGGACTGCAGTGTGCAGTACCGAGAACTAGAATGGAAATAATCCCTGCAAAACAGAAACACACTTAGGGAGCCATCTACCAATCTCAGCCACTGGTCTAACTCACATGAAATTCACAAAATGACTGCTTAAGGAAGCAGCAATGGCAACTAAAAATGGATAAAGTTATGCAACTGACTCTGGGAGAGCTCTTTCTCCGACTTCTGAGTGTGTGTGTTCTGAAAGATGGGCTGGGACAGAGAGGCTCTTATTGCTGTGTTCTACTTTGATTTGTAGCCCACCATCTAAAAAGCAATCAACATGTTTGGCTGCCTAAAGGAGCATCCACCAATCGAGAGATTTCACCATAAGCACAGTATGGAAACTCTCCTTTGAAAATACTGAGAAAATGATGATCCAAGATAAGCACTTCTGAGCAGCTAAAAACTACTCAGAGAGGCTACTAAGCTCTTTTCACAGCTGGTTTCCTGACTCTGGATTTTCAGAAAATTTCAAACACCTCATGTACACATCCATCCAATCTACTACTTTTTTTAAAGAACAGCGAAACCAAAAAAAAAAAAGATAAAAGCTAAGCAACCTTTCACAGAAAGGAAGTGACTGAAAATACAGTAAGAGAAAGGAACGTGGACACAGGAAAGAAAGCTATAATGACTGACAGGGACAGGTTTCCACAGGCAATGATAAAAATTTTACCTTGATCTTTGAACTATGCTGTTCCTGCTTTGACTGTGGGGGTACTTTAGTCCTTGTACAGGTTCCCCCAGCCCAATAAAAAAGAAACTTATTGAGAAACATCTTGGTTTGTTTCCGACTCTAGAAGTCAGCATAGGTAAAGTAATAAAAACTGCTGATGATTCTTTGCTGGAGTTGGATAAAACTAGTCATCTTCAAAAACCATGATTAACGAGACTGAATCAATACTGGAAGAAAATATGCAATGCAAGGAAAAACTCTGAATCTCTTACAGTCCAGCTTGTTGAGCAAAGTGTAGTATGACAAAGAGGAAACCTTCTTTCCTTCTTTTTCTGCAAATTTAAAATCTTTCAAGCCCTTTTTTCTGCCCACTGTTGAATATAATATGGAAACACAGGAGCTATCTGGGAGAGGGTAAGTTTAAAAATCAAAGAAAGAGAATATGCAACAGAAGTTTTCCTAGGACACTGGCAGCAAAATCTGAGATAAGAACAAGTCATTTGAAGACATGCATCGAGGAGAGAAGGCAAACAGGAGATAGGAAATCACGTGTCAAAATGATGCTGGATGCAAGAGTTAGATGAGCAAAACACAGGTATCTTTTCTCCAGCAACACAACCAAGTGTTTAATTATAAATGAGTCAAATCTCCTATTTGATGTCTTTATAAATCCTCATTCCTGAGAGCCTATTTGGACTTATGCTTGAAAGGGAAAATCAGGGATATATTCTTTTCTTCCATAATTCACTTCTTCATTCAAACATAAAATTCACTTGTTCCACCTCCTGGGTGGGAGGCAGAGGCCTTTGTTTTAAATTAAAGTCAATCTCAAATGACTGACCACATTGTCCAGAAGCCACTCGATGGCATAGTGGGTGATAACAAAGAGCTTCAAGGCCTTCATAACAGTTCTGAGATTGCTCCTCCTGCTAAGAGATCAGACAAAAAAAGATTTATTTTAGTATCACCTTTGGACCAGTTACTTCTAAGAACAGAAATACAGATGGATCTGGATGATACATTACAAACATACATGGCCAAAAATTTCCTTCTTTTAAGGAAAAGATCTAACCAACTCTAATCCCAAATCCCCACCTCAATACTTTTCTCAGATCTGCCCCAAACGGGGGGAGGGGTTGCAGAATGGTGACAGTTCTACACATTTGCTAAGCCACTAACCACTCTCTAAGGTGTTAACAAATGATGCTTAACAATCTAAAAAGAACAACAAATGGAAGGAAATTCTAGGGTGCTAAACCTTTCATCTATTAGACTCATCCTAAATGATTAACTGAACAAGAAACTCCTTCTGAGTACTACTGTCCCTTAAGTGACATCCTTACCACTCTAGAATCTCGAAGGTGAAATGTTAATGAAGGTCACGCCCACCTTTCTATATACCAACAAATGATCCATAAATAAAACCCTGAATAGTAGAATCAAATGACCACTTCCCTGGTTATTCCATAGAAGCTGTTCAACCTCTGAGGGACATCCTTAAGTGAGCTGCTGTGGAATATTAACTAGGAAGTGTAAAAAGAGAACAAGGTGAAGACAATCCTGCTAGATGTCACTTGGAATGGGGAATAACATGCTGCTTGGACATAAAATGGTGAAAAATAATGGCTCAATTATGAAAGAAAACTATCTACTTATAAAACTGATTTGAACCTGATTTTCAAAGTTTCACTACAAATAAAAACAGGCAGTAAAAATATATTTACATTTCCTGAGAAACATCTGAAATTTGGGCAAGATACAAACTCTGCCAAACATGACACTGGTAAGTATCAAATTTGAACTCTTTATAGTTCAGTAAGGTAAAAAAAAATAATAATAATTTGACACCTGTTTTTCAGATTACATCCAACATCAAACATAATAATAAATTTCTTGAGTTGATTTTTTAAAAAGAAACTTCAGGTAAAAGAACACACTCTAATCTTTACCTCTTTAAGGCTGGTCTCACTGATTGTTCCCATAGGTATCCTGACCAATTTAGTTTTAACAGTTAAAAAATGAACACAACATTGCAATTTTGAGCCTTAATCATGACAGGAAAAAGTAGTTTAGTTATCTGTTTTTAGAGACTGGCTCTATCACATAGTCCAAACTCACCATCCTCCTGCCTCAGTCTCCTGAGTGCTGGGACTACAGGTGGGTGTCACCACACCCAGCTCAGGAGAAAGCGGTGTGACCATAAACCAACAGCCTCAATAACCAGCACTCAAGGTGACTAATGAGTATCTTATTATCTGAGCAGCTCACTCTCATTCTTGTGAATGGACACACATGTACGTACAGAGACACACAAACACACACTGTGTACTGAGGCATTACCCAACACACTACCACCACAGCAAGCACTGCTATGAGTGAGTAATATTCACAGGAACACCAACACAGAAGGCCTGCAACTGCCCCAAGGAAACACG
Source organism: Heterocephalus glaber (assembly GCF_053883595.1). Lineage (NCBI taxonomy): Eukaryota > Metazoa > Chordata > Mammalia > Rodentia > Bathyergidae > Heterocephalus > Heterocephalus glaber. The sequence goes on from NW_028258372.1 coordinate 40,990,037, forward strand.
TTATTTAGCTGCAACATAAAGGAAATTTCCAGTAGCACAGGAGGAAATTCACTTTACGATGGTGCCTCCCAACAGCAGCTCATCCAGGTTGGCCCTTAGGCCCTAAGGAAACACTGGATCATGACTTCCACACTGACCTTGGTCAGCCAGTACAGTCACACTGGTAGGAAAGAACACTCAACTGTCTCATTTCAGCAGGAACTCATAGTCTTCAAGAGCTGCTGAAGGAAGGGAGGGAGGGAGGGAGGGAGGATGGATGGATGGATTTAAAATAACCATGGGTCCAGCAGATGCCCTCCCTGTAGGTGGTTCAAAGCCCCAGGGCAGTGGGCCAGCACCAGGTAGTGGTGCAGAAGCACAAGGCAGGCAAATCTGCACAGTGCCTCTTTGTTGCCAGAAGTGTCACCTCTGCTCACTTCAGCCTCTGGCACTCCCAGGCCCAGGATCACACCGACCCCTTCATGCTCACCAATGAGGCCTCCAGATTAAGTATATGACAAGCCACACCTTTGGGGCTGAGGAGCTGTTTGATAGCAAAGACCTTCCCTTAGCTCCAGATTCCAGATTACTTATATGGTGGTCTATTTGTCTTCTAATTTTCTCTTGGAATGTATAATTTCTAGTCACAACACAAAAGAGACTAGGCAGCTTTGTTAAGGCTAACTACAGCTTATGAAATGGGTTTTGCTGTAACTGGCCAGTTGCAGACATTAACACACAGTTGTCATTCACCGAGCTTCAGTAATAACACAGCCTACACCTATAATCCTGCCTTCAAACAATTAGACCTCAATGCCAAAGCTGTCCAGTTTAAAGGGAGGTTCACAAAACCTTGAATCTACAATGTAATCCTCAGACTGAATTAATTACTGAAGGTGCTTTAGCCCTAGGCATTCTGAATCAGGTTTCATTTTGTAATATTTGGTGGAAAAACTACAATAACTACATCCTGCCTTTGACTGAAAATCTCCAAGGCGCTGAAGAACAAGAGATCCACATGCCAGAAGGTCTCTCGGTGGCCTTGGAGGGCCGTGTGCTAACCAGCAGCAGGTGCTGGTCAGCCTTTGCCTCCTGGGGGCCCTCCAACACAGCCACAGCGCTGGACGGAGCCCTCCTCGCCTGGGGAATTCCACACAAAAGGTATGCTTGCTTGTCCCAAACCAAGGATTTGGCCAGTGTCACCACTCTCCCCCAAACGTGCATCTTCACGAAGTTCCAAACCACACTGGCTGGTCAGTAAAGCCACATGCAGCCCTTCTGAGGGCCTAGGAACCAGGCCTCAGGCCCCTGCTGAGGATGTTTTTGTTTTAAACGATCCCATTCCTCGGTGCTCTGAGATGCAATATGGCCATCTCTGTTCTGGAGAGTTCTATTCAGGAAAAGGTCAGGAGAAGGAAGGAAAAAAATAAGAAAAAGGAAGGACAGACAGATTGGTTATACAGGAAGTACAGCCATGAGGAGCGGGGCAATGCCTGCAGTGCCCCATGCAGCTGCTCTGCCTCTGTGTTACCAATGTCACATCACTCTGGCCAGTCACGGGAAAGGCTCCTCTCGTCCTTGTACCCACATGGCTGTTCAAATGGTTGTTTCCACACAAGGCTGACCCACTTCAGCCCTAACAAAAATACTCAGAAAGCAGGAGTCCAGTATGAAGCACCCTGCTATTCCAAGACACGAGCTCTGCGCTTTGTTGAGGTCAGGACATCATTTAACCTTGTCAACAAAGTGAGTGTGGAGAATCTCCTAACAGGGGACCGACAGTGGTGTCTACTCTTATTAGAAGGGGCTTTTAAAATGCTAACTTGTAGCACAAACAAATATGCATCCCACATACCGTTCAAACTTTTACTGCAAGCCTTCCTCTGTCACTAAGATATAATAATACCCACATACGTACTCATAGTAGAGAATTTTAGAGAATACAAAGGCCCATTCCTTTGGGGCTGAGTAAGCTTTCCAACATTTTTATTTTGACTCTCATCTGGGTTATTGTTAATGACCATCTCAATTATAATTTAAAGCTGAAGTCATTGTATCATTGAGGAAAATATGAGTTTAAAAATTTAAAATTTTTATCACACAGTTTTTATTGCAAAGCACAAGATTAATTATAGACAAGTTGGTTTTTGGGGGGTTTTTTGGTACCAGGGAATGAACTCGGGTCCTTGCACTTGCAAGGCAGGCAGCAGAACCACTGAGCTAAGTCCCCAGCCCTTATTATAGACAGGTTGTAAAGATGCTGAGAGACTGTATGTCCTAAAGCGTTTTAATTAATTAAATACATTTGGCCACATTTTAAATCACCCTAAAAGCATCTGAGCTCTTTGGGCCAGGAAAATCTATATGAATTTTAAATTGTGTTTCTTCTGTATGTCATCAGCCTGCATACAAAGCGCGTCACGGCAGGATCACCTCTATTTAAGTCCAGTCAATTATCGATCTGCAGCCTTTGTCGGGAAGACCCATGTAACTGCCCTGGACTGTTTCACAACACAGACACAGCCTTCGGAGGACTGAATGTGAGGGTGGTGACTGATTATCAGAATTTATGGCAGCATAAATAATTGGGAAAAAATATGGAGCTCAGTGTATGATGCTGGGGCATGAAAAACTGCAGTCTAAATGTAGCCAACTTATGGTAGAATATTCAAAAGAAGGACAAGCTGAGTCTGTTTCGAGCTTCTCTGTAAAAGAAAATTCTTATTCGTAGGTAATGACTGATGACAAGGTAAAAATTAAACAAGGGATTCTGTTTTACGTTCTACTGTTTATAATATTTGGATGAACACATTTAGATTAAAATTTTAAAGCAGGAGAGAAAAAACTTGAATATAGCCGCTGACATTTCATGAATCCTGCCTGCAGTCTCCTCAGCAGCAAAATATTGAGGATATTTTATTAATTAAAGCAGCATTTATATATGAAACAAAAAATTTCCAAATCCCAACAATGTTTCAATAGAAATGGAAGTATGTTTCAAACAAAAGACCATTTCGCCTAGGTTCACAAGTACTGGATCGGAAACTGAATTGCGTCTCTATCTCCCAATAAAAATTCTTCCATGATATAAAAGTGAGAAAATCCATGTGCTTGCTTTGGCAGCACCTAACTAAAAGTGAGAAAATCCAAATATTAAGTTTTTAAAAATCAAGTTGTTAAGAAGCTATATAGGGCCAGGGATTTAGCTCAGTGGTTCCTCCGCCTGCCTCACAAGTGCAAGGTCCTGAGTTCAATCCCTGGTACCAAAAAAGAAAAAAAAGAAGCTACATAGAATAGTTTCTGGTTTTTTTGGTAATTACTTCCAGATACTGGGAGGAAAAACCCCAAAGTCTCATTTTCTTCCTTAACATGTTGGTACTACTAACAATTTCATTGTTTCTATACTACCAGGAGAGAGAAAACTATCTCATGGGACTTGAACAATATGGAAAGAGAGAAAAGATCCTACAGTTCAATAGTCAGGGGCTATATAAAATAAGCCAATGTTTCTGCCTATGGCACGTAAATTTGAAGCAAAAGCCACCATCAACAACAACAAAACCTGCACCAACAAAAAACCTAGAGCAAATACAGATGAAGAAATGAATTAAACCAGGGATTCTGACATTTTTAGGTCATGGATTTCTCAATAGGAATCTGATGAAAGCTACAGGCATCTTCCTCAGAAAAATATTCACATATTTTGCAAATGATATCAGGGCAGTGTAGGCCCCCTGGAATCTATTTATGGACCCAAGGTTAAGAGTCACTGAATTGAGCCAAGTGTGGTTTAGCCTGCCCTTAGCAGCTTAAAATGCAAAGATGATCTGCTGCTGGGGAAAAGGAGGGAAGGAAAAAAATGCTGCAGCTAAAGGAGGTCAGGGCTGTACAAAGCAAGGCCACAAAGCAAGCCAGACAGTGCTCCCAATGTGTCCTTACCTGTCAAGGGCTGGCTGAGCTCCGCCTGCACTTTACCCTTCGTTGGTCCTTCCAGAGGTAAACCTCTATCCCCTTTGTAGAGTTTCGGTTTAAATGGAGAATCTTTCTCTTTACCTTTTGATCCTTTAGGCCGGCCTGCTTGCTTCTTCTTGGATTTGCCATCCCCCTTCACACCCAGTAGTGGATGGACTTCTGCAGAAGAACAGAGAGACATCGGGGGGAGGGGGGGCTCACATACCACCAGTCCCAGCACCCCACCAGAGCTCTGAGCAAAGAACACTGCTTTTGTGTCCCAGGTCCACTGATACAAGCAGAGAAATCTGCCTGTGTATTATTTTTAAAACAACAAGAGAGGCCGTTCAACAATCGCTGATTGACAAAAAGGCACAAACAGCCTCTGTGGTCCATACCAAGCCACAACAATTCTAAACTGAGGGCTGGGGATTTAGATCAGTGGTTCCTCCGCCTGCCTCGCAAGTGCAAGGTCCCAAGTTTGATCCCTGGTACCAAAAAAACCCACAAAACACTCTAAACTGAAAAAGTAGCAAAAGATACTGTATCAAACCAAGATAGAAAAGGTGTGCGTGTGTGCACCCAGGCATATGCATGCAAACACACACACACACACACACACACACACACACACACGCGCGCACAGAGGCACAAGGGAGCAGAAACAGAATAGGCTTTGGAACTCAGGGAAAAGAATCCTGACTCTACCACTTTCTGTGAGATTTTGGGCAATTATGTAACTTCTAAACACATAACCTGGACCTAAAGTTTCTCCTCTGTAAAGCAGGGATAATAAAACAACTCGCAGGGCTTATGCAGAAGTCAGTAATGGTAAATTAACCACTCAACAGTGTTTGGGCCAGAGCAGACAGGCAATCAATATCATCAGGGAAATGTGCAGCTGCACCATTAACAGGTCTGAAGTTAGCTAAAAGAAAAAAAAGATTCCTGGTAATAAACACATCCCTATCTATCGCAACACATAAAAGCCTTCTGAGTCAGACTGTAAAAGCAGACAGGAAGAAGGAAACGACTGTCCAGATCTGATTAGTACTTTACCACCTAATAAAATCCCCTATGGGAAAAAAATGAGCTATGTGTCAGAACACAAAGTGTGTTATCTAGGTAAGTTACTGAAGAGCAGAATTTCCCCAGTTTAAAAGAGAAGTGAACACAGATGCAATTATCACAAAGCTGTCAAGCACTATTAGAAAGATTCATGGGGAAATTCCTTTGGAGTAAAAATCACTCAAATAGGAAATTATCGTGCTGGACAAATTGTGCCTGCCAGTCAGCAGGGAGAAGATGTAGCTCTTACCATCATTTGGTACTCCTTGGAGCTCTATATTGGTTGTTTTGGGTTTCTTCTTGGGTGGCTGGGACCCATCTGCCGAGGACTGCCTCTTCTTCTCTGAACTAGCGCCTTCGTCCATCAAGGAGGTTTGGACCGCATCTGGTGGGGGGCCATAAGGATTTTCTTCTGGGTCTTCTACCTCAGGGGCAATGGGTAAATACAACAGAGCCTTTGAATCTTCCAGCTCTTCATCACTATTTGGAAGAGGATCAGACAAGGGATTGGAAAAAAGAGGAGACAGTTGCTTAAACCATGAGCCCTTCCTCCAGCACCTCTATTAAGCATACATACCAGGCATAGACCTAGAACTTTAAGAAAGCCAAGATGAATAAAAGGAAATCAGAAATCAATAATCATAAACCAAATAAACAAATTATTTCCATTTCTTAAATTCTGTATCGAGGAGAAGGGAAGGGAAAGTAGGACTAGAGAAGAAAGACTAAATTGTTTCTTTTATACACCAAAGGTGCTCGCTTTTTCAGCTAATAAGCAGATGGGACTGAAGGGACAGTCAGGGCACTGAGTAGCACACACCAGAGACAGAGGAGATCCATCCCAGCCTCCAGCCCTCCAGGCTGCTCACCTGCTACAGAAGGCAGCAATGGGGTCCACACTGGTGACATCCACTTCCTCATCTTCAGCAGCATCCGCCCCTGTAGGACAGAAACAGAACAGGTTTGAGACCAAGTGAAAACTGCCTTTTTAAATGTACCTTAAGGGTTTTCACAAACTGAAATTCAAGAAATATGAAGGAAGAAAACAGTTCATTTAACAAATAAGAGCTGACTTTCAATGATATTCTAGGGGAAGAGTGATGATCACAGAAGCTGAAAATGGCTTTTCAATCAGTAAAAGTTCCACAGTCTAACTGGGTAAACAGACACAAATGGATAATTTCAGTTTAATCCAATAAATGCCACAATCAAGGTATGTGCAATCCTTGTGGGAGACAGGAAGGAGGAATAATTTATGTGAAAGTCTGGGAAGGCTCAGAACATGACCCCAGAATACCAAAACAATCCAGAACATTTTGCATCCCCAGAGATGTTCCTGAAATATGCGAGGCATGTACGTTATCTAGTGCTCAAAAGTAAGGAACAGCACTTTCAAGTTGGAGAGAATTAACCTTAATCCTGATTCCCTGATCCCTGGCACCATGAAATGGCCCAGTAATGGAAGATCTGTGGCGTTAATTACAGTGCCAACTGGGCATACTAAAGCATTCACACACACGAATCCCTACTGCATGTAAAGCTCCATGTTAGACACCATGAAGATAACAAATCAAATCTTCATTTTTAAGGAGGTCTTATCTATAAGTTCAGAAGACAAAAATAACAATGACCATAGACATAATCATAACAGAAAATAATGTTTGGGTGCCTATTATGGCCTAGAAAAAAGTGCTTTACATGAATTATTTTGTGTAATCCACCAACCCCAAAAGACAGGTGCTATTATTACCTCTGTCCAATGCAGAGTTACACATTAAGTATTTTGCCCAAAACTGACTCTGGAGCCTGTGCTCTTGGCCTTTCTCTTACTGACAAGGGGGTGACAGGACACAGGACATAGTGCACTCCATCCATCTAGGTGCTTTGCTAGGTGTTACCTATAAATACCCATTTAGTTATCTGCAATTGATCAGCAAATACAAGTGAAGTGCCAAGAGAGCTGCTCGAGCCCTGGCAGTGCCTATATAAGCCCTCAATTAATGTTTTATAAATTGAGACTCCCCAAGCAAATTATGTATACTTACAGACAAACGGGGCATCTTGGACTCTGAAATACATTTACAACACAAATTTAAAATATTAAGTAAAGCAATCATTTTTCCTTTCAGAAATACCATCTGCAATTAAGAAATATTACCTGTCTGCTCGGGCTCACTCTTATCTTCATCTTCAATATCAAACTCTGATTCCCTTTCCTCATATTCTACATTTTCATCCAACTCTTTGAAATCTGGTGCGAATGCACTCCAATTTTCCTATACCACAAACAAAATACACTACTTAACTACACAACAAAGCAATAATCTAAATTTAGACACTAATGATGTAAGTGAAAGAGTTGAGAACTCTGAGATTAAATGTGGAGGTAAAAATTAGTTACCTATAGGTTTTACCATCTTAAGGTATCTCCTATCTAAACAATGCAAGTTATAACTGTAGCCCTCTAATAAATAACTGTTTGCTTTAATCTTTTAAGATGTAATTCTTTAAAAAAAAAGGAATTCTAAGATAAAATGTTAAATTTTCTTTTTTTTGTCAATCAACTGTATTTCCAAACAGAAATCCCTATATAAACAGAGCCAATCTACATTAAATTGTGTGACTGTGTTAGCCTGATTACAAATATAGTTTAAAAGTGTTGAAACTAAAATCAAACATAAAAGTCTGGGGATTTAGCTCAGTGGTTCTGCTGCTTGGGCGTAAGGTCTGGAGTTCGATCCCCGGTATCAAAAAAAAAAAAAAAATTCCAACATAAAACAGAAACTGAGCTAAAAAGAAGAAAAGCAAAAGAAAAATATAGCTCAAGTAATAGAAAAATGTAACAGAAACTACCTTAGACTTTCTCCATGAAAACAGAGCTAGTAAACCACTTAGGCCCAAGATCTTCCCATCAAAATAAAGTAACACTAGACATGCTGAACCTATTTATTTGGGCTACAAGATTCACATGCAAAAGAAAGTAATTAAGGTAGTTTTTAGCTTACTAAGCTTAAGGTCCTTTGACAAAAAGGAATATTTGGTTTCAAAGCAAGTCAAGGAGAAAATACTTACTACTTGGTTTTGTGCCCAGATGGATACTACTCCACTGGAGATGGATGCTATGATGGGCCGGACAGGATGCCACTAAGTTTGAAGGAAGGAAAGGAAACTCGGGTAAGTCACAACACATTCGAGATGGTCTGGACTGTGCGAGTAATGGTAGCGATGCCTGCTCGACTCACTGCTACATCCAGGAGGAGCTCTCCTCTCGTTCCATGGAGAATCTTCACCAGGTTGCCAATGCTCTTCTCCCAGATGTACAGTGCGTGCTGCCGGGCGGAGCCTGCCACGATGTACTCCCCATCCCCAGAGAAGCAACATTTCTTCCACGGGGTCCTAAAGGACAAAAGAGTCCCCAAGGAGAATGGAACCTGAGCCCGGTGAGGAGCCATCCCACGGCCCTGCTGGGCTGCGAGACACACCTATTCACCAGGTCCTGCAGTTTCTGCATGGGTTCAGGCTCTCCATCTCTGCCACAGGTTAAGATTTCTCTGCCATCATAAACTCGGATTATTCGATCTGCTGTGTTAATTAAAAAGCAACTACAGAAAGAAGAAAAATAGCAACAGAGGTCAGGAATCCGTTCCTGTCAACATTTTCATTACTATAGTTCCCTAGAACAGTAATCCAAACAACTAATTAACCGGGGAGAACCCGAGTAAAGACCTAAGACTAGAGTGCTTGTATATCTTGGCACCTTCCAAAATCCAGTCAAGTGAGAATATATACATACACTCTATCCTGCCTGTGTATCTGTAAGCCCAAACTGATCAAACCATCAGTATTTAACTGAGACCCGAGACCTCTAAACTGAAGCACCTTGCTAAATGTACAGGGTTATGTGAAATGTACAAAAATACTTCATTTCACAGGCCAGCTTTATAAACAATATATCCTTCATGAGTTAATAAATATGCCATTTTTAAACGTCTGATTTTTTATTGTAATGACAGCAGAACCCTTAGAAAGACCCTAGTGACCCTTTCTTAATTCAAGAGCATTCTGAGGGGCCGAGAGTGTGTCTCAGGGAAAGAGCTTGCCAAGCATGCGTGAGGCCATCCCCAGCACCCCCACCCCACCCCACATGCGCATACACATGCATACACGCACGAGGACACACACACACTCAAGGACATTTGAACATGAATATCTTCTAGGTACATATGGGCATTCCTACACAGAACATGACTGGTATTTCTGATGGACAACCTTTTCCTTCCTGTTTCTGTTGATATATCTACTTCTAACTAAATAACCAAATTTATCAAAATAACATCTGAAATTAAAAGGAGAAACAGGTTTTATGCCAATGCACATTTAATCACTGTGTCAATTTTATGACACAGTTCTGCTTATAAAAATATTTAGGCCCTGGGGATGTAACTCAGGGGTAGAGTACTTGTCTAGCATGCATGAGACCCTGGCTGGAATCTCCAGCACCACTATGAAGAAAAGTTACTTAGTCTTTACTCAGTGCTTACTATGTACCAAGCATTTTGGTTCTAAGCACTGACCACTCGAATATCTTTTCAGTAAAGAGGAAAACCTTCAAAGAAGGAAAATGTGACTACTGGTTCAACGAGGGAAATTCTGTAAACCCAAGAACCAGATACGAAGAGTTTCTAACAACTTCAATAAATTTTTAAAATATAATATATACAGGCCCGGGGATTTAGCGCAGTGGTTTCGCCACCTGCCTCGCAAGCGGAAGGACCCAAGTTCAATCCCCGGTACCAAAAAAAAAAGAAAGTAAAAAATATACTATATACAAAAACTGTAAATTTCAATTCAGTTTTACATTCTTCTTTGTCCCTAAAAAAGACAAGTTCTCACTCACCTTCCCTTCCGGGCAAACTCAATTGACTTAATGGCTGTGGTATTGCTTGTCCCAGTTGTTACTCTGAAGGAAGCAACAAGATCCTGAGAATCTGTTTTTAGGACCAAAATCTAAAGTTTACAGAAAAAAAAAAAGTAAATATTTTGATATATAACAGGAATTAGATCTGGATTCTCTATCTAAAATCAAGTAGATGGGGCCAGGGATTTAGCTCAGTGGTTTCGCTACCTGCTACGCAAGAGCAAGGACCTGAGTTTGATCCCCGGTACCCACCTCCCCCACCCCCCAAAAAAGAAAAGAAACCATTTGTTTTGGGCTGAGGATTTAGCTCAGTGGTTCCGGCGCCTGCCTCGAAAGTGCAAGGTCCCGAGTTTGATCCCTGGTACCAAATAAATAAATAAATAAATAATAAAATCCAGTAGAAATTGGGTAAAAATGCAAATACTGCTAATTCCTGTTTACTCAACCTGATGAACTGATACTGCCTTTTACTTTTTCAAGTAAACTACAGTCGGTAGTCAGGCAATGGCAAACACCTATCATCCCAGCACTATGGGAGGCAGAGGCAGGAGGGTCAGAAGTTTAAGCCCAGCCTGGAAAACTTAGCAACTCAGCAAGGCCCTGTTTTAAAATAAAAACCAAACAAAAAAGAGCTGGGGATGTAGCTCCATGTGAAGTCCCTGAGCTGTAATGGCAGAACCCCGGGGTTCAAACCCAACACTGGGGGGCAGAGGAAGTGGTCTTCATAATCCATTTTTAAAATATGATATTTAACATTATTCACAATAGCCAAATAGTGGTAGCAACCCAAGTATTCATCAACAGATGAATAGTTAAAACAGTATATGGCAGACATCTACAATATGGTTGAACTTTGAAAAGGCGGGAAATTCTGACATGCTGCAACGTGAATGAACCTTGAGGTCACTGCATTAAGCAATAAAGCCAGGAGCAAAAGGAAAAATATGGTTTGAGTCCACTGACTTGAGGTACATGGAGTAGTCAAAGTCAGAGACAAAGCGAAATGGTGGTTGCCAGGAACTGGGAAATTTATTGTTTAATGGGCATAGTGTTTCAGTTCTGCAAAATGAAAAGAGTTCTGAAGAGGATGGTGGTGAAGGTTGAATGTACTTAATACCATTGAACTCCGCATTTAAAAATGCTTAAAATGGTAAATTTCATTTTACTAGTTTGTTTTTTTTTAACGGCCACTTTGTTTTTGTTGTTTGTTTTTTGAGACAGTCATGCTATGTAGTTCAGGCTGGCCTTGAACTCACAGCAATCCTCCTATCTCGGCCTTCCCAGTGCTGGGATTGTAGGTATGTGCCATCATGCCTGGCTAACTGCCACTTTCTAAACTAGCCAAGAGAATTGGGGATGTGGCTCAGAAGGAGAGAGGGCCTTGAACATGTTAGGGTTCAAGGGGTTCAATCTCCAGTACTGCAAAGGAAATAAACAAACAAACAAATAAATAAATAAGTGAAGTAGCCATGAAATTACACTAGCCCATATGCGCCAATCAAAAACAAAACAGCAGGGCTGGGGATGTAGCTCAGTGGTTTCGCCCCCTGCTGTGCAAGCCCAAGGACCCGAGTTCGATCCCCGGTACCAAAAAATAAAAAAATAAAAAACAAAACAGCAAAATCAAGGTGTCTAATGGAATTATAAATACTAAGCATGAAAAGAGCCTTAAAGCTCACCTAAGCTCCCTTCATATTCCACAGAAAAAACACCAATGCATCCCTGGAAGAAGGGCCTATACCTTCCAAACATTCCAAAAGGCATGGTGAGATGTTTAACAGGAAAATAAAAGAAAGAAAAATGACAAACTCTTGGTACTACAGGTTAAGCCAGCCTGAATTACACAACATTGTATGCAACTAGATATCAAGACATTTTCATCAGAAGTGTTCCAGTCGATAACATGACTTTTAAATTTTATAATTTAGTAATGACCCTTCATTACTGACATTTATTAGAGGCCTTTCCATCCTCTGTGTCAAATAATCTCTGCCCACTCTAAATTCAAAGAACAGAATTTATAATTAAGGCATGAAAGAAAAACAAGCTAAATATACTATAGGTAAGAGTCATGGTTAGACCAAGAATAAAAGAAATTTCAAAAGAAGTACAACGAGTAAACATACGAAATGAGTCAGTGCGTGAAGGGCCTGGTCCTTACTTTACCAACGTGCGGGCTCCTGGGCTTACCTTGCCTTTTGCATTTCCTGTATAGATATATTCCCCTCGCCTATCAAAAGATGCCACCACGTTCAAATCGGAGTCATCGTCTACCGGCAGAACAACATGTTTGGAATCTGAAAGGGTCAACATGACAGGAGCAGATTTCATGGGACACACGAGAACCTTGTTCCTGTTTAAAAATATGAACAGCACATTGGCTATTGCTTTGGTATCAGCAGGCTGAGCCCTGACCTCTGTCTGCTCCCCTCATCAACCCTCTCAACCCAAGCAAATCTGAAATCACAAAAAGCCTTAAGTCCTCATGTCTAGTAATGGGGAAAAGACTGAGTGAAATTACGGGGATCCTATCCTGACAAAATAAAATGTGATCATTGAAAATAAATATGAAGATATAATTTAACTAGCAAAATAGGAAATACCAAAATAATTGATTATAGCTACGTAAAAAATCGCGTGTTGAAACATATCTCATATGGACTGAGCTAAGAGGCACTATGTAAGAAGTCTCGTACCTACAGAGGAGTTGACTACGAGAGATCTCAGAGAAATGAAACAGCTATGTCTGGGTAATGCAGTGGTGAATAACTATTTTTCTTAAATGTAATTTTAATATTGAGCTGTCTACTCATACTAAAGAAATCCAAATTATTAAGGCAGGAAAAGCCCCAAGTCAAGGTCCAATCATACTTATTTCTATCTGCTCATTTTCGAAGTCTTAATTTGGCCAGTTATAACTATTATGTATAGTTAAATATATATGTAGAGTTATAATATACAAATTATATGTGTGATACACAAATACAATAACAATGTCCTTGAAAATATACTCAGTATAGCCAACCTGGAAAGCTTATTTTACACAGGTCTTAGAGATGTGTTTTTCTGCCTCCTAAACCTTGCACTGAAGCTATCAGGAGCCCAGAGCTAATCCATCTAGAATCATACCCCACCCGGGACAGGAACAGCACAAACATACTGATCGCGTGGGTGATACTGGACTTTTAAGATGGGTGAAGGGAATCGGAACCTCTGGTCACAGTCGCCTGACAGAACATCCCACTGTGACACAATGTTATCGGTGGAAGCGCTCACGAGCTTGTGGCCATCTCGACTCCAGCTAGGAAAAAGGGGTAGTTTAGTAGGTATTCAAGGGTAAAGTACAATATATCATCTCACTGCTGTGGATAAAATGCAGGAGTCACACACGTTCTCCTTACTGCACAGGCCAAGAATTTTCTTTTAAGTACTATATACTCAACCTACAAAGGCGGGCACAGTGGCACATAGTTGTTAAATCCAGCATTTGGGACACTGAGGCAGAAGGATCACAAGTTTCGAGTCCCCCTGGGAAATTTAGTGAGACCCTATGTCAAAATAAAAAGTAAAGGGATAGAGACATAGCTCAGTGGTAGTTTTTAAGGGGAGGGAGGTGACACAGGGTCTTGCTAGGTAGTTAAGGGGGTCCTTGAACTCACTATGTAGCCCAGGCTGGCCTCAAACTTGTGTCAATCCTCTTGCCTCAGCCTCCTGAATGCTGAGATCACAGGTGTGCACCACCACACTTCGCTCTTTTGGTACCATTTTTTAAAAAATCTACAATAAACTTTCTCCAGTAGCCAATAAAGACTGTTTTCCTAATATCTTCCCATGTAGTCATTAATATTTCAAGTGGCTCCGTGAAACAACAGACCAAATATCTTGGAAAACCCCCAAATCAGCTAGTCTTTAAGAGCTAAAATAACAAAAACAACAACAAAATGTGGTTGGGGTGGGAGGGCTTGAGAGTGAAGAGTATGTGAATATTTTGAAGGTGTCCCAAAAGTAGCACCATCACAGCATTAACAAAACGAAAAGATAAGACTCTTATTTAAAAATAAGAAAGGGGGGCTGGGGATTTAGCTCAGTGGTGCCACCTCCTGCCTTGCAAGTGCAAGGTCCTGAGTTCAATCCCAGGTACCAAAAAGAAATAAAATAAAAAATAAAAAGAAGAAAGTATCCCTCCTGCTAAGTACAGCCGAACACCTCGGCCATTCTATAAAACAAACACAAAAGGACCCTGAAAGGTAGAGAAAAGAGAAGCCAGCTGACCGCAGAGCCTGTGGGATGCCTCAAGGGTGAGTTCTCTGTGCATCCTTTTGCCTCACATAGCCTGGACCAGGCGAAGGAAGCCAGTAAGCTGGCAATGCCAACAGGCACACACAGAAACCCCCGAGAAGATACTGCTTTCTCTCACTAAAGGACAGCCCAGCGAGGCAGAAGGCTTGGAGAATAATCTATGCCAGGCAGACACCACAGAGAAATCCTGCTCTAGTCAGCAAGAGCTGGACAGACAGCCCACACTTCCACCCGCGCCCCACTGCACAGGGTACCTGCGTCCCTCTGCTGGGACGCGGTCCGGGAAGGTGAGTAAGGGTCAAGACCTTCGCTACCACCAGCAGGGATGAGGTCCCCAGCACTGCATCAGCGGGGGCCCCAGAGATGGACCAAGATGCTTGTATCCCTGCAGACAGGATGCGATCAGCAGAGACCCAGGGCACAGCCTACACTTCTACCCGCCCAGCAGTCTCGGCAAAGACACCGAGAAAACCAAACAGTCATTCCACACTTGAGAAATACGATAACCGGTACAGATGAATGCATAAGCCAATGGAGGAAAAAAAGAGTAAAGAATCAGCAAACTGGAAGACAGAATAATAAAAATTACTCAATCTGAACAATAGAAAACTAACTAAAAAATAAAAGAACAGAACTGAAGAAGAGCCTCAGGGACATGTGAGTCCATAACAAAAGATCTGACATTCGTGCCATCAGTCCTGGGAAGAATAAACAGAGTGGGACTTAGAGATATTTGCTGAAACAAAAGGGCAGATTGACATTTGTTGCCAGCAGACCTAACCTAAAAGAAGACTAAAGGAAATTCTCTAAATGGAAAGAAAAGGGAGAAGAAATCTTAGAAAAGAAGGAAGAAAGCATAATGAAAAGAGTATAAAAAATATGAGTAAAACACTTTTTTTCTCTCTCAAGTGCTGATGTTTGAAGCAAGTTATAACACTGTCAGTTGGGTGTGGTTCCTAGCTGTAAACAAATTATATATATACATACATATATATATTTGCCTCATGTGGAATTCAATGTCTTTATTTAGAATATCTGAGACAGATATCATGCCTATCCCTAATTTCTCTTGGTTAAATTTCCTAAGTTCCTAATATGTTAAAATATTTACACAATAATTAAAGTCATATAAAGACACATTCTAAATGAGGTTAAATCAAAGAAGAATGTATGTAACTACTGATTATAACTATGATGGTTAGGTGTACTCACATACACCAAAAATTAGGAAACAGCTAAACAACAGCAATGCAAGTATACTATGCAATATTTTACTGGCACAATTACTTAAAATGAAACAGAAAACCAACCCCTATATATTAAGCAAAAAAGCAAGCTATAAAGCAAAACATACAGTTTGTCTACAATTGTGTTTTAAAAGCACTACGGGTTTATATGTATTTTTTACATATAGAGAAAAAAGGTAAGCTATATCTTATAAATAAAAGATCTATTCTGTACTGTTAAATAACAATGGTTACCCCAAGGAAGAGACAAAGGACTTTTGTTTTTTTACTTTGTATACTCATGTACTGTATGATTTAAAATTTTTTAAACAATCAAATATAGATTTTTTTATTTTCTTTTTTCTTATTGGTACATTTTAGATATACATAATGATAACATTCTTCATAAGGAATCTGTACTGGTACATAATATATCTTGCTTCTTCTTTTTTTCCCATTCCTCTCCCCTGCCTTCAGCTCCTCTTCCCCTCCTTATTTACAAAAGCTTTATTCCCATTTTTTTCTTTCTTTTTTTTCTTGTCCCTTCCTTCCTTTCTCATTCTCCCCTCCTTTGTTCCCTTCTCATTTGAATATTTTTGTCCCATTTCCCAACATCTATTATACATTTTGGTCCTTATTTACACTTTGAGTTTCTCACACCAGAGAAATAATGCAGTATTTAAACATGTGTGTTAAATTTATTTCACTTAAGAATATGGTCTCAAGGTGCATCCATTTAGCTATAAACGTCTGATGGGCATCCTTCTTTATGGCAGAGTAGTACTTCATTATAGATATAAAAACACATCGGCCAGGGATTTAGCTCAGTGGTTTTGCTGTCTGCTGCACAAGCGCAAGGACCTGAGTTCGATCCCCGGTACCAAAAACAACAACAACAACAACAAAAAACACATCTTCTTTATCCATTCATCAGTTGATGGGCATTTGGGCTGTTTCCAAGATTTAGCTATTACAAACTGGGCCGCTATAAACATGGGTGTGCATATATCACTGTGGTATATACTTTTAATTCTTTCTGGACGATACCAAGAAGGGGAATAATAGCTGAGTCAAATGAAGCCTCTAGTTTTAGTTTTTTAAGGTATCTCCACACTGATTTCCACAGTGGTTGCACCAGTCTACACTCCCACCAACAATGGAGAAGGGTTCCTTTTTCCCTGCAACCTCGCCAGGATTTGTTATTGGTTATTGGTTATTTGTTATTTGTTATTGGGGTTTTTTTTTGGTACCGGGGATCGAACTTGGGTCCTTGCTATTGGTTCATTTCTCGATAGCAGCCATTCTTTCTGGGGTGAGGTGGAATCTCAGTGTTGTTTTCATTTGCATCTCTTGAATGACCAGCGATGTTAAAAAACATTTTCTTCATATATTTATTTGCCATTTCTATTTCTTTATCTGAGAAATGTCTATTCATTTCAGATGCCCATTTTTCGACTGGGTCTTTAAATTTGGGGGGTCTGATTTTTTTGAGTTCTTTATATATTCTAGATAGTAGTCCTTTGTCTGAGGAACAGCTGGCAAAAAATTTTCCACTCTGTGGGTTGTCTCTTTACTCTGTTAGTGGTTTCTTTTTCTGTGCAAAAGCTTTTAAAGATGAGATCCCAGTTGTTGATTCTTTGTGATATTTCTTGTGTGACTGGGGTTCTGTTCATAGTCTTTGCCTACACCAATGTCTCCAAGAGTTCTAACTATTCTATCTTCCAGCAGATTAAGTGTTTCTATTTTAATTTTTTTTTGTTTTAATATTTAGATCTTTGATCCATTTTGATTTTAGTTTAGTGCATGGCAAAAGATAGTTTTAATTTTCAGCATGATTTTGTGAGTTTTAGAAAGTTAGTAATTTTGGAAGAGGAGAAAAAATTCTATCAACATTCATGCCCTTTGACTAATCAGTAACACACTTCTCAAAGTCTGCTCCACATCATAGAACAAATGCCTCCTGGGCACCTCCACTAAGCTATCCTGTTCACCTAACACACCTCCGAATGCCTGCTACATAGCAAGATAAGATGCTGAGAATACAGTGATGGGAGACACGGTCTGTATACTCCAGCACTTCCTATCATTCAGGGAAGATACTCACAAAACAAACGTGCAATCAAATATGAACGGAACAGAAGACATGCGACCATGATCCAAACTCACCACTCACCTGGCAAAAACCTACTCACACTACAAGTAGGAGCTTAGAAATGATCTCATCTATGAAGCCTTTTTTGACACAGCTCCCTTCAGACACAGCTGTAATCCCAGCTCCTCAGGAGGTTTAGGTAGGAAGACAGTAAATTTAAGGCTAGCTGTTTCAAACTAAAATTCACACAAAGGGGCTAGGTATGCAGCTCAGGGGAAGTGCTTGGCTATCAAGTAGGAAACCCTGGGTTCAATCCCCAGTACCACAAACAAACAAAAAGACAAAGAAAAAGATCTATAAAGCTTTGTAACATGTGCCTAACTGCATACCCACCTCCCTTAATAATCAAGAATTTCTCCTCTGGGTTCACTCCGCAGCTTCACAGACTGATGCACCCATACAAACACACAAGCTCTTCTCATTTGTTTTTGTGTTCCCAATGCCGAACACAGTACCTGGCACATAACTCATGTTCAATGTTCGTTGAACAAATTATTCTATTGAAAGTAAAACTTTATGCAGACACCCACTAAACCCTATCCACCAGGGGGGGAAACCCCAGAAAATGGTTAAGATAGTTTAACATGTGAGATTCTACTAAAAAAAAAAAAAAAAAAGCAAAGAAGATTATAGTTTATTTATTACACTGGTCATACAAGACTTTTAAGCAAGAAAATGTCTAGACAGTGTTTGGGAGAAAAAAGCAAAACATAAAATATAACACAATTATAAACTATGGTTTTAAAAAATAACTTACAGAAATGTATCAAAATATTTATAGAAGTAACATCTGGGTGGTAGGACTATGGGAAATAGTGTCCTACTTCATTTTCTTTTCTATAATTTTCTAAAGTTATGAATATATATATAACTTTATAATAAAAATATATACATAGTTCCATAGGTAAAAGTTCTAAAATCAGATTGTGACAGTGAATGCACAACTCTGAATATATAAAAAACAGTGAACTGTACAGTCAAATGGGTGCATTTGATCTTATGTGAATTATACCTATCTAAATAATGTTGTCAAAAATATACGTGTCTATTTAAATCTTTACAGCAAGAATAAAAAAGAAATGCCTAGGCCTGGAGAAGACCTACTATCACCCAGACCAGTGCTCGCATTTTGTGCATCAAAGAAAGTTTGGGCCCAAGCCACCAGGTCATTAATGGCAGACTGACATTCAATCCTCCTCTCAATCCAATCCTTTATGCTACCACTGCTGCTGCCATTCAGACCACAGAAAAGTTATGATTTAACTAACCCTGATCTTATAAATGCTATTTTATGCCCTCAGGTTCATTTCAAAAACCAAATGCTGCTCCTACATAAAATTTTATGAAGCAAATAGAGAGTGAAATCAACAGGAATTTATGCAAAAGCAGATTTCAGCTCCATGTATTTGAGTGAAAGCCTTATTAACTATACTTTAATGAAGGAATAAGCATGCTTGTGACTGCTGAAGTTGCTGAACTCGAAAACAGACAAGGTAGAACTAGATGACTTCCAAGCTTCCCTCCTAACCAAGACTTTATTCTAAATGAAATGTCAATAGCACAATCATGCTACAACTGCAATCTGTAAACATTCAGTATTCAAATGGTCCCAGACAGAGCCTGATATAAACCCAGCATCACAGTGAATTTCTCTCCTCAAAGGTGCTTCAAGGATATTATGGGCCTGGCATCTGCATAAACTATGAGAAATTCTATTATTAACGGTTGAGTATTTAAAAAACTCCGAATATTCAAATATCTACACTGAGATTGGCAAATATACAGTACATATTAATTCTCCTACCTTAACTCATTTTAATATATTAATTTAAAAATTCCTGGGGTTGAGGGTATGGTACAATAATACAGGGCTTTGCCTAGCGTGTACAAGGCCCTGGGTTCTAATCCCTAGCCCTGCAAAAAAATGAAACAGAATAAAAATAAAACTTCCTTACCACAAAGAACAGACTGGATGGATATGTGCACTAATTATTTTAGCGATGCCTCTCGTCAAGAAATCCCAGATGACAATTCTGCCATCATTACAGCCAACTGCAAGCAGCGTGCCCCACCTGTTAAAGGTGCAAGTCAGGGCCATACTGATACAATCCAAAGTCCCATCAGCTTCCTAAAAGGCAAAAGAAACAAAGAAATACAATACAGACAATAATGGCCAGGTAAAGGCCGGGGATTTAGCTCAGTGGTTCCGCACCCTGTTTTGCAAGCATTAAGGTCCCGAGTTCAATCCCCGGTACCAAAAAAAAAAAAGGCCAGGTAGCTAAACTATTTCTTAAAAGTTCTATCATTTATGATGTTTCTCTTCAATCTAAATTACAATGCATACCAAAATAACATCTACATATCTTCTTATACCTTTTAAATTAGCTAAAATGAAGATACATTTATAAAAACTAAAGTATTTTGGAAACAGATGTGTTCAATCCCTTAAATTATCACTATCACTCTGCAAATGGACAATACAGAACAAAAGTCATTTTTAAAATCATACGTATTAATCTAGTAGTTACAGTTCTGGGAATTTATCCCCCCAAAATAATTTAATACAAAAAAAAACAAGGAATAGCCTATATACATTACATTAGAGAAATCAAATTATTTTATATCAGAATCAAGCCATTTAAAATAACCACAATGACTACAGTGAAACATATTCAAGTGTCACAAAGCATACTTACATAAATTGATTATTATTATGTAAAAATATTGATTAAAACTTGAAAAGCACACCAAAAAAATCTATGTATAGGTGTTTTTACCTTTTGTGAAAAACCCTTCAATTAATGTTTTTAATAAAAGGAAAATGAACTATAAGTTTTACAGCTTTATGGAAAGCTTTCCAGCCATGCTCAAAAGTTAAACACCTCATTCCACTGCAAAAGATACATTATATCACGCCTAATGCTTCTTTGTTACCAAACATAATTACTAAGTAGTTATCATGTTCTCCAAATCATGAGAAAACTGTACTCTTACCTCTGGATAGTTCTGCCCAAATGACTCTGCAACAAAGCAAAGAAAGAGTTGATGGAAAATGCGCCACATATCAGGGTCCATATAGTTCATAAACGTGAGATATATATATGAATGAGTGATTATTGTCTACTATGCGCTAGGTCCTGGGTTGCATCCCCAGCACCACAAACAGAACAAAACAGATCAGTAGTTGGGCAAGTGAAGAGATGACAGGGAACTGATGCCCTTCTGGGGTTTCCGTGAGGTCACACCTATTTTCATTTTAATATCATACACAGATGGTTTCTGTCCTTTTTATTTTCATTATCTGAGTTTTCCTGAGAGAATATAACCTATGATTATTGAAACAAAGGGAATGCAGAAGCAAATATGAGACTCTAGCTAATTTCTACTTAGGCAAACATTAAAGAGATCTGTAAAACATCTAAAACAATGCCATTCTTCTCACTAAATATTTTTGGTTTTTAAAAATCATATTTATATTACATATAAATATGTAATAAATACATTATGACTATTTTAAAGTAAGCTTTTAAAACTATGCTTTAACATCTAAATTACTAAATATCCATAGATATATCCACACAAACAAAAATGTCTTTGAAGATCTTCAATTTCCTAAAAGTATAAAGGCTCCTAAGATAAAAGCTTGGGAAATGTTGATATATCCAGGTCTAGTTTTCCCCAGCATATTCTCTAGGGATTTCTATTTATTTCCATAGTTACTAAAATGAAGAGAAAGGAAAGGCAAGAATCAAATCAATCAGTCAAATTATCTTTAGTTCCAACCACTCTCTGAAACTTTTACTAACAAAACAACCAATTACCAGAGACCACTTCTGTTCCGGGCTCATAGAGAGGGCCCTCCTTTTCTGTGGTTTCAGTTAACTCATGGTCCAAAACATTAAATGCAAAATTTCAGATAAATAATTTGTAAGTTTAAAACTGCATGCGTGATGTCTCATCCTGACAGGCCAAGGCAGGATCGATCATCCCTTTGCCTCACTCATCTACACTGTTTCCACTACCCACTGTTACTGAGCAGCCATCTTCCCTACCAGATCAACCGCCTAAGCATCACAGTGCTTGCGTTCAAGTAAAACCTTATTTTACTTAATAATGGCCCCAAAGCATCATTATTATGGATGTGCAGGAGAAAAACACAATGCATTTAGGGTCTGGTACTAGCAGTGGTTTCAGAGGCCCACTGGGGCTCTTGGAACCTATTTTCCACCGATATGGAGAGATTACGATGTGTAACAGAACTGGGTCGTAACATCATCTGATGGAATACACAGTCCTCTACATTCCTTTCTCATGCAAATAGAAAGAAATGAAAGGAAATGCAGAAATCATTATTAAGTTTGGAGTTTTCTGAAAAAGTTTTTAAAGTTACTAAAGTAAAACATATAATAGAAAAATGTAGTACAATTTTAAAAATGATAGCTCCAGCTGGGTATAATGGGACACGCCTGTAATTCCAGCACTCTGGGAGGCTGAAGCAGGAGGACTGCAAGTATGAGCACAGCCTGGGCAACTTAGCACAATCATTTTGAAATAAAAAGGTCTGGGGATGTAGCTCAATATGAAGGCCCTGGGTTCAATTCCCAGCACTGAAAGAAAGAAAGAAAAAAAAGACAGCTTCCTCCCTCCACTCACTCACCAAGATAAAAACTTCCATGTATTTTTGCATGTTTATACAGTCACATATTTAAGGGGTTTTTTAAAAATAAAATACTACACATACAATTTGCTTGATTTAGCAATATATCATATATTTCTTTCCAAATCAATATGATAAACTATACTCACATGGTTGAGAAACATAAAGACAAACAAAAAACACAACTTAAAGACAAAGGTACTCAGAAAGGAGCAGCATGTGACTTGCTGTACTGGGAGATGGAAAAAAAAAATCACAAATAAGGTTCTGAGAGTCCTGAATTCAGGGACCTTTTATGGTTAAATTGTCTGTTTTTGGTTTTATGTTTGGAATTGGCAAACATTCTAGTTAAGCGATTACAGTAAGGACTTTAAAGAAACCTAAAGACTAAGCCATTGAGTCCCCTCGACAAGCAGGCTGACAAGGCCACTTCCTCAAAGTACACCCAGGACCACGTTCATCCTCCCGTCCTCCCACCACCTACACTTTGCGTTATAATTGTATTAGCTCTGCTTGTTTTTATTTTTTATCAGGAGTAAGAAAATTTATTGGGAAATAGGAACAAGGAATAAGAATAGCTCCCGGGAGACCAGAGGGGTCCCGAATGGGTTGCCTGACTCTGCTTGTTTTTAAAGACCACTGAGGGAGGGCTGCCCAAAGATGTGGATACCAAAAGGAAATAAAGCTTGGTCAATTAAACTGTAAGAAAGATTTAACTTTCTAATACACTTGAAAACTTAAAAACAACCCTTTTACAGCAAAACATGTATTTCCAGGGCTGGGGATGTAGCTGCTCAATGGCACCAGGCCTGCCTGGCATGCACAAGGTCCTGAGTTCAATCCCCAGTACCAGGGGGGGAAAAACCCAAAAAAAACATGTATTTCCAAATTGATTACAAAAGAAAAATCCTTGACTAAATTAATAAAGACCACATTTAGCCAGGTGTGGTGGCATAGGCAAGGAATCCCAGCTACTGGGGAGGCTGAGGCAGGAGGACTAAAAGTTGGAAGCCAGCCTGGGCAACTTGAGAGAAATCCTGTCCAAAAAAGAAAAAAACAGAAAAGGGTTGAGGATGTAGCTCAATCTCAAGATCTTCCTGCCTCAGCCTCTCAAGTGCCAGAATTACAGGTGTGCACCACCAGGCCCTGCGCTGGAGTTTGTTATTCTGCCATATAAGACCTCATTATGCTATAGCAGGGGCAACAAAACACAAAGGATTACAGCAAGACCACTCCAAACATCTTCACAGAACAACACATTCTAATATAAATTCTTAGTTAAGAAAATTTTTAATTTTCATACACTCCTACTAACAAATGCTAAAAACGTTTGGTAAAACTTTCTTTTTTTGGTGGCGGTACTGGGGACGGAACCCAGAGGAGCTCCACTAATGAGCCACATTCCCAGTCCTTTTCACTTTTTATGTTGAGACAGGTAGGACTTGAATTGCAATTCTCCTGCCTCAGCCTCCCAAAGTGCTGGGATTACAGGCATGTACCACCTCAGGGGCTCAATAATAAAAGAAATTTTATTTCTTTTTATTTCTTTTCTAGTAAAAGAAATTGAAAACTATAGAAACTATTTTTTAAAGTACTCACACACAAAAAAACCAAACAGTATTATTCCAAAGAGTAAAATAGTAAAATAGTAAAATTCCAATTCACATCAACAACTAGACAGGCGTGTGTCAACATTAGTCAATATGATCTTGAAGGCTTTAGCCAATGAAACAAGGTAAGAAAATAAAATAATTGATTTAAACATCAACTATAAAGCAATAAAACTATTTCTCTTGTTGATATCACTGAATATCTAGGAAACAAAAGAAATTCTAATAAAAAGATATTCAAATTAATGGGACAATAAAGTAAGGTGGTCTGATACAAGGAAAAGGAGGGCTGGTGGGTATAGTGTTTGCCTGCCATGTGCATGGCCCTGGGCTCAATCTCCAGCCCTCAAAAAACTGTTTTTAAAGTTAAAACGTCGACAGTTTTTTTTTATATAGAGGCTACTGGTACCCAGACATGTAAATGGAGAAGAAAAGTCCATAAACAACAGGACAAACATAAACTACTACTTAGAGGAGGGGCTGGAGGGTGTAGCTCAGGGGTAAAGCACTAGCCTAGCATGTGTGAGGCCCTGTGAAAAATCCCTCCCCAGCACCACCCTTCTCCCAACACATACACATAAAGATAATAATAATGTCAGGCCCTGAAGGAATGAAGGAAGGAAAGAATAAAGAAAAGAAAAAGCTGCCAGGTATGGGGCAGAGGCCTGCTGTAATCTCAGCACTAAGGAGGCTGAGGCAGGATTACCCTGAGTTTGAGGCCAGCCTGGGCTACATAGTGAGTTCAAGGCCAGCCTGAACCACATTGTGAGACTCTGTCTCAAAAAAACAAGAAAGAAAGGAAGGAAGGAAGGAAAGAGAGACAGAAAGAAAAAATATTAAATAAAAAATAAAATACTTAAGGAAAAAATAAGACACATGACATGTGTGAAGAAAATTACGACATCTTAGTTAAGGCCCCAAATCTGAACAAATGAAAAGCATTCCTACATTCCTAGGTGGGAGAGCTTAATGGCTTCTTCAAAAGTTAGTACATTTTATGCAATTGCAGATGAATTAAAGTCATACTAAAAAATTGTTAACATACTATAAGGCTGCCCAGTTTAGTGGTGGATGTATTTAATATACAGGAAAATGATTCTCAACCAGAAAGGAAAAACATTATAATTCTTCTCTCATATAACACATAAAAATAAATTCCAGATAAATTTAATTTAAAAATTATTATTTTTTTTGGTACCAGGGATCGAACTCGGATCCTTGCGCTTGTGAACCAGGTGCTGGAACCACTGAGCTAAATCCCCAAGGGCCGGGGATTTAGCTCAGTGGTTCAGCCGCCTGCCTCGCAAGCACAAGGTCCCGAGTTTGATCCCTGGTACCAAAAAAAAAATTATTTTTAAGTCTTAGGAGAAAAATCTAGGAAACCACATATACAACTTAGGGCAGGGAAGATTTTGATCAAGAGAAGAAAACCAAAAGCTCTAAAAGAAATATATTTGATAATATAAAAATCAGAACACTTTGCATGGCAAAAGTTCACATAGTCAAAAGAGTTAATACAGAAGATGGTCTTAAAACAAAGGAAAACATGATCAAACTCAGTTATAACAGAGAAATGTAATAAATTAAAGTGAAATAGCACTTTCATATATCAAGTGGGAAAACTTAAGAAAGGCAGCAACTACTGCTTAGCTGAATTATAGTAATTCTCTCAGAAATTACCATTAGGGTTAATAAAAAAAGACAAGATGTATATAAGAAGACCTCAAAGATGTATATAAGAAGACCTCATTTTTGTAAACATCTGTACCTGAATAAAGAAGTATATGAACATGGAGAAAAATATGGAAGGAGATTTATGTGATTATCAACAAAGAAGGGAAGAGGGGAAAAAAAAATCAGTTTTTTTTTTTTGGTACTGGTGATCAAACTCGGGACCTTGTGCTTGTGAGGCAGGGAGTGGAACCACTGAGCTAAATCCCTGGCCCAAAAATCACACTTTAAAAAAAATGGTTAAAATTATATGAATATGTGTGAATGCACTAAGAACTGTTAGATCTATTATCTCTTTCATGAAAAACAAATTGCAAATAATGTATAAAAAATAGTTCTAGCCAGGCACAGCAGTGTACCTGTAATCTCAGCTACTCATGAGGCTAAGGCAGAGGGAGCAATCACTCGAGCCCAAGGATTTGAGGCCACCCTGGACAACACTAAAAAGCAAAAACCAAGTCTTTATAAATTTTGTGTAAATATGTTTATGTAAGCAAGGAAAAACATTAAAAACATTTGAGGTGGAGGAGAAAAATACTTTTGCCTGCCAAGCGTATTTGTACTGTTTCCGCTATTTTAACAAATATGCCCTATATTTGTTAACCTGGAAAACAGCAAAGGAAACAACATTCACAGGTGAAAGACCCACGGGCTTTCCAGACATAAACTCAATCATTTCTCTGAAGGGCTCAAACTTCCATTTGTTATTAACAGCTACCACTTGTTGAATGTTTATGTGCAACCCCATACTCCAGCTTCTACATTTTATCTTATTGGATTCTGACAATTCACTATTAAGTGGACATCATTACACCCCTTTTTACTGAAGGATAAAACTAGGTGAAAAGGTTAAATCATTTCTCAAGTTCAGAGTCAAAAGCTGGAAAAACTGTGATCTGACCCAAAATCTAGACTTTTAGCTACGTTGTAACTACACTAAAAATCCTAGAACACAGCCCAAATTTGACATCAAGATTACCACTGTATGACTTACAAAACATCTGCCCACACCTTTCCATGTGTTTTCTTTTCTCCTCAGAGATCAGCAGTGGTTTTGGCCACCAGCTCCTTCAGGGCCAAGGAATGTGATTCAAACAAGCAAAGGGAACTAAGTGACCCACTTAAAACCTTGACCTACTGAGGGCTTTTCTTCACAACAACCAGTTTACTTTGTCTATTTATCCCAAAATAATCCTTTTTGCCATAGACGCAAAAGAAAAATAAACTTAAGCATTCCATTTATCCTTTACCTATAAAGCTCATGCTAGGCACACACAAGACATCTGGTGTTGCATCACCCAGCCCAACCAAGACTTCCTTGTTCTTCACACTCCAAGTAATAAAAACCCTTTCTTGCCGCCTCATTTTTACAGCCTTGGTTTTCAATCGTATTAGCTTTCAACCACTATTCTGAAAAGCCAGCATCACCCCGATCCATCCACCACCCGTTTGTGTGTGCCTTTCTGGGATCTGAGTTCAGACAGCTTTCAGGGAAATCACACGAGCATCTTCAGGGATCTCCTCAGAGCTTCCTTTCCACGACAGGATTCTTTCCCCAAATACCCTGTGACATTCCAGGCCTCTTAAGCTTTTTTCCTCCCAGTTTTGTCACATGGAATAATGTCTATTCTCTGAATTTTTTAACATGCAGCTCCTTAAAGACTTAATTACCAGGAGCTGTAAAATTTCATGACTTTTCTCCCAAGAGTCCTATTTTTTCTACTTACCAACCATTTCGTCCTTGTTTTAACAGTTTAGGACCTACGCTGCAGTTTCCATTTCGTTTCCTGTATCTAACAGGTGAGGACTCTGTCACTATTTCTTTTAGGGAAACGCAACTAGTAGGGGTAGATAACTGACCTCACTCTACCCTCAAACCAAACCACCACATCCCTTGGCTCCTGCATCTCCATGGCTCCAGTCTTGCCTCCTACCATCTTTTACCAAGCTCTAAGGCTACCTTTCCAGAATGTATCATGCCATTCAACTGCTAAAAACCTTCCTTGTTACAAAATGCACAAAAGTCCTAAATCTAGTTTTAAAAAGTAATTTCAGGGCCGGGGATTTAGCTCAGTGGTTCCATCGCCTGCCTTGAAAGCACAAGGACCCAAGTTCGATCCCCAGTACCCCCCCCCCAAAAAGTAATTTCAATCTGCCCCCAGGCGGTATTTTCCAGTTGAATTTTGGCTAATTCTCCATCAGCACCTAGAACAGAACCTGGAGCGGCCCATCTTCTACACCAGCTGCAAACTGCTGACCATTTCCTGAACATACCACACATGTTCACACCTTAGGTTTGTTTGCCACTGCAGTTCTCTCCACTCAGTTACTTTCATCCCTGTGGAAAAACCCCGAACCTCACCCCCACCCCACTCTGGTGCTGAGGACTGAACCCAGGCCCTTGTACATGCAAGACACTCTACCAGCCAGCTATACCCCAGCCCTCTCTACCCTTTCCTCTCTAAAATCTCCCTAAATTCTACAGCCATTCCCGCCAACAATGCAAAACTGACTGCTCTTTTAGCTGGATTTCCATAATACACTAATTTATTATGATTCCATATTATAATTATTTACTTATGTTTCTCCTACTGCTATTTATCCAGGGCAAAGGTGGTATCCTATTTCAATATTTTTCAAATGGCAGGATTCAATCCACCACAAATAGATTAAAAAACTCTCGATGAATGAATTTAGCAAGTTGCAACAAGTTTTTTAATAGATTAAAATAGGAACTATCAAAGGGAACTAAACATAACAAGTGGTACATCTAATTCTGAAAAATTTAGTTATATGGACATGTACATAAATAGATTATGACAGAAAATGTATTTCTTACTATGAGTTGTGGTAAAAATAAGTTGGAAATGGGCCAGGGATTTAGCTCAGTGGTTCCGCCGCCTGCCTTGCAAGCGGCAAGGTCCTGAATTGGATCCCCAGTACCAAAAAGAAAGTTGGAAACACTGTCTTTGTCTTATTAACTTTATGTATCCAGTACACACTGCCTGGCACACAGCAGGGGTTCAAAGTGGTTACAGAAGAAAAGTTAGTAGCAAATTACCTAGGGACCACCTAAGGGTCCACATCTAAAACACATTATCATTCATTCCCTTTATCTGGCCAGATGTCTTTTAGTATGCTCTAACAATCATGTCCTCTGTGTTGCTTTCCTTTTTATATCTAAGCATTAATTTTCTGGATTTAAAATTCAGAGTCATTGCTACAGAGATTTTTATCTTTTGGACCCAGACTGTTTTTAGCTTGTGTACCTTCTAATGCTACATATTCCTCCCTAAGTTTCACTCTCATGAACCTTCTGTAGCATTCAAGAAAAATCTTTTGGGCCTGGGATGTAGCTCAGTGGTTTCGCTGCCTGCTGCACAAGCGCAAGGACCTGAGTTCGATCCCTGGTACCAAAAAAAAAAAAAGAAAAATCTTTCCCAGCTTAAGAGTGCAGCTCAGCGGCAGAATGTGTGCTTAGCATGCACAAGGCCTTGTGTTCAACTCCTAGCAGCAAAAATTAATTAAACAAACAAAACTTACCCATGACCTTGCTGTCTTCTTCCAAGGACTGGCCTATAGCCCGTCCTTCACACTTTTTAAAAATAAAGGTCAACTCTTTGTCTATTTTGTCTCCCACACCTTCCTAAAATCGCAGTACAGTAATCGACCTTCAG
Organism: Heterocephalus glaber; assembly: GCF_053883595.1. NCBI lineage: Eukaryota > Metazoa > Chordata > Mammalia > Rodentia > Bathyergidae > Heterocephalus > Heterocephalus glaber. The sequence continues at coordinate 41,019,305 of NW_028258372.1, forward strand.
CTCAGGATGCTGAGAGCCCCACGCTGCGGAAGCACTAAATGTAGCAGCTGTTTGTCAACGCTCAGTCTCAACTGCTCTACAACTGGCTTCTATGGAAAGGCACCATACTAACCTGTGTTCTACCTCTACGTGGAAAAATACACGGAAGGCACTTAAAATGTGCCCAGTTAAGTACTACACAACTGTTAGCTAATTTTTCATTCTTCTTATCCCTTATATAGAGATAATTATCCAAGATTTTGTCTCAAAATTTTCATTTTTGCCCCTCCCACTTTCTCCCTTAGTCATCTACTCACTAAGCTTTAATTAGCCCACCTACAGGACTATTATAAATCCAAACCTGTCTCTCAAAAATCCATAAATCCAAACCTGTCTCCTGAACTCTAAGTCCACTAAAGAGATCCAAAGCTAACTCTCTTTCCCAAATGTCCTTAAATCTTATAAATAATGCCATTATTTAGTCCCATCATTCCCCCCTTCACTTTCTTCCTTATCACCACTGTATGCAATCAGTTCTCAAATTCTGTCAACCCTTTCTCCTCAGTGCTTTTCTTTCCATTTCCCAGCTCAGCCCTCATCATTCACCTTCCTTATCACTAGTTCTCTAAACTAGTTTTACACCCTTCCAAGACTCAACTGCACATTACTGTCAGTTAAATCTTACAAATAAGATTCCAGTTAAGCTACTTAGGCCAAAACCCTTCAATGCATCTATTCAACTTTCCTTTAAAAGCACAAATTTTGAGCCGGGCATGGTGGTACACACCTGTAATCCCAGCACTTGGGAAGCTGTGGTAGGAGGATCCCCATGAGTTCAAGGCCAGCTTGAACTACATAACAATACCCTGTCTCAAAAAACAAAAAACAACCCCCCCCACACACACACACTTCACACTGGCATTCAACAATGTCCATAAAACAGGGCTGGAGTTGCATTCCCTTTATTATACCACCCACATCCTGGCCATACAGGAAAGTTCTCTAGGTCTACCCTCACTCATATCTTTAACATATTATATAGTGAGCATTCCTCATCGTCTCTTCGTACTTACTCTGTCAATATTTTACCAACCTTAAATATCCACTTAGAACCCCAACTCCTCCACAGATGAGGGGCAGTTTTTTCTGACTGCCTTAGTTCCCTTGCCCCAAAGACATTAACTCCATCTTCCAAATGTTCTTAGCGTGTGGTAATGACTCTCACAGGCCTATGTTCTGCAACATACAGTGAGTATTTATATAATCACTTTGAACTCTCTGCTAAACGAGAGTTAAGACTCCTTAAAGGCAAAGACCATTTCTTAAATTACTTTTGTAGCCCTCTGATCAACATATCTTCTGAATCTTTCTTTTTATGATTACATAACTGTTAATCACAAAAAGTCATGTAAAAGTTCTCCAAAACCTCAACGATCCCAAGACTGCCATGCTAACAGTCCTAATAAAAGCCCAGAAGAAAGGTCCAACTTGGAGAAGGGGTAGAAAGGAAATGAGATTGACAAAAAGCAACTGTCTCTATAGTTCGCACTTTCATGCATTACACACCAACCCTCGCAGTTAGAGGCTAAGATGACAGGACTTCAGTGCCAACTATGCCACTTATCTGCTTAATGTCTAGTTACAACCCTCCGAGCCTTTTTTTTTTTTAACTATGTTTAATGAGGGACTTCTATTAGAAAATCTTCGAGTCCCCTCCTTAGGCAACAAGAGTTTCTACAAAGAGATTTAAACTGTCCAGACATCCAGTCCCCTGACAGGTCTTCACAGCTTCGCCCCAGGGCTCTCGTGTCCTCATAGTCCAACTCCAACAACCCTGGTCTCGTCTGCTCTGGGATACTTTAGCACCAGCGATCCATGTAATCACAGCTAAGTCACAAAGTGTCTGTTCCCTTCCACTGCACTACTGATCTGGAAAAGGCTTCAGAAAAGCGGTACATTCTACTTGGGGAGAATGATGCTGCAGCTCCATCCCAACAAGCGCCCAAAGATCCAACGCAGAACCTTGTCCCTAAGGTTACAGCCTGAAGCTCCTCCCTCCTGCATTCCCTCCTTTCCAGTGCCAAAGGATTGTCTAAGACGCAACCATACCCCTCCTTACCCAGCAACTCAAGGTTCATCCCTGCGGACTTCGGCCGCGTAGACTTAGATCCGGCAACAACTCCTTAGCCCCCGCCGGCTTCTAAGACCCGCGTCTAAGTGTACGGCGCCGTAAACACCCCGGCGCAAGCTGCAGAGACTTTCAGATTTAGAAGACCCCGCGGCTTCCGCTTTCCTCCCCCGCTTTCCATGGTCGTCTCAAGAGGTTTTCCATATATATGCCTAACCGAAAAGAAGAATAAACTCTCTTGGAGTCAATTAATTTTTATCTTTTGAAGCTATAGTAATGTCACCATCGCTTAGGACTTTAAAACATGCCAGAGTTTAAGGGTTTTCTTGCCGGGAACATATGCACAGGTGAGAAAAATTTCAGGCACGCAGTTAGCCTACTAATCTTTGCTATGGCGTGTGTTCCGTGGTGTTGTCCGGGCGGACCACCTCAGAGTTCGCAGGAAAGGTTCCGGGAAGTTCCTACTGACGTACAAGAGCGGGAAAGGTCGGCCCCTAGCGTCCCTATGGGAGCATAGCTGATGTCGAGGCGCTTTCTTGGCAGGCTGTATGCGGAAGTTTCGTGAAAATTATTTCACATTTGTAAAGCTATGCTATTGATCTCGCAGAAAGGTACGACAAAATTTATTAGGCCTTTATCTATAAAGTGTTACCGTGTGCCCAACAGTAGTTAGGACGCTATGAAAAATAATAGGAGTGAGAGGTGAATTGAGTTCCACGGGGAAGCTCAATCGGGTAAAACGGTGATGAGATACACAAAGCAATTAGAGCAGACCAGCGGATGGCAAATAACGAAGGCGGGGGGAGCGGGGGGAGCAAGTTTTATGTAAACAAGGTCCTGACTGTGGCCAGGCTCGCTGTAGAAAATGGGACCCAGGTTAGAGCCCACCGTGTATATATAATGCCAGTAATCCCAGGTGTACCCTAACGCCCTCCACTCCTTGAGCAATACTGAATCCTCTGTGCCTCCGTTTTCTTATATGTAAAATCGGAATGATAATAATAGTACTTACAGGATTATAAGCACTTAAAATGACAAGTGCCCAGGAAATAGTAACTGTTACTTACAAGTCACTCTCTTTTAAATTACTGTATGTCATTTCCTTCAGGCCATTAGGGTAGGTATTAGCCCCATTTGACAAAATACAGTAATGGAGCTTCAGAGATACTAGGCAGTTTGTGCTCCTCCGCATATCTAAAACATTGCTAAAGTATCTAAAATGTTCTGCTTCTAGCAATAGGATTATTCTCCACACTCTCCCAATCGTTTATTAATGAAATAGTTAAGGACCACCATGATGGGACAGTGGTGGGACAGAAGGCTGGGACGACAAAACAGTTCCTATTACCCTATAGCATGGCATGTTTCAACAGACCCGTTATGAGGCCCCGATAAAACCAAAAAAGCAAAATGTTTGTATAAAATGAGAAGTTATTACCAAGAAAAGCGCTAAGTAAGCCCTCTAGCTTTGCTTGCTCTTAGTCAACTTAAAAGTATTAATTTTGCAAGTCACACGGGTGGACAATACATATTAATTTCTCACTACCTTTGCAATAAGTAACCCCTCTGACTTGGGAGTTATGGTAACAGTTGCCTAGGTTGGCTCTCACGGTCCTCAAAGCCACTTTCCTTGAGAAATCCGACCGATTCTTCACTCGGGTCTTCGGATGTCTAATGGGTGACTAACATGGGATAAAACCTTGGCATCCTGTCTTTATGTTGTGTCAGTCCTGCTTTGCTGTTGTAACAGATGAGTCAGATTCTACTCAATTCTGTATGTAGACATGTTGATCATTTAAGAAATGTTTTGTCCAACACTGTGACGCAGGGCCAATTTGGCCTATTGCCCATTGGAGTCAGTGTGTGTTTTTTCTGCCCCACCCTTGTCATTTTTCAGCAATAAAAGACCTGCACCCCTGTCATAAGTCCAGGACATTTATGTAAGATGATGATAGCAGCTGCAGGAGTAACTTGGCATTCCTGAGCGAAGCTGACCCCCTGTCAGCCCTCCAAGTACAGAGCCAGGATATTCTGCTCCAAATGATCATGCCAGATATAGGAAAACTCAACAGCTTCTAGGATGAGTTGTTGACCATAGCCACTCAGTGATCCAAATCCATCACAATAAGAAACATCTTCTAAAACCATCCCCCTGGCCAATGAAAATGACTAGACTTTAGCCCACCCCCATAAAATCCATAAAAACCTGCAGCTCTCTTGGGTTCTGCAAGCAGCAGCTTGGTCACTCTGTCAACCAATTGCTTTCTCCCTTCAGCCAAAACCCCAGTGTGACTGAGCCCCTCTGCCAATAAAGTTTTGTCTCTGTAGGAATGTGTACGCTTGCAGTATTTGGCCCAGTCTTGTTTCTGCTTTCTCTGGGTCAAAACATCCATTGGACCGGAGATTTAGCTCAGTGGCACTGTGCCTGCCTCACAAGCACGAGGTTGTGCGTTCAATGCCCAACACCCCCCCCAAAAAAAATCCCATCATACAGTATCGTTGATAACCCTCTTAAACTCTGCCTATTGGATAAGTGAAAAAATGGCATGATTACGTTTATTTCCTGTCATTCTGCCTTTTTGTGAAAAAGAAGACCTTGGTTTGTATTGAGGCTGAAGTTGCATCTCATTAAGATATTGCATGTCCAAATGGATGTGGTGGCATATACTGTAATCCCAGCGCTCAGGAGGCTGAGGTAGGAGGATTGTTGCAAGTTCAAAACCAATTTGGGCTACGTGAGTTCAAGGCCAGCCTGAACTATATAGTGAGGCCCTGTCTCAAAACAACATCAACAAAAAGATATTATATGTTCTCCCTGAATTAGGCCAACTGATATTTATTTCTTTTTCAGAAAAAAATCAGCGATCTGAGGTGGGGATGTAGCTTAGTGGTAGAGGGCTTGCTTGGCATGGGTAAGGTCTGGGATTGATCCCCAGCATTGCAAAAGAAAACCAGGACTTCTCTGGCTGGAGCACTTCCTACTCAGCCAGGACATGCTCCAGGCAGCTTGCTGCAATAATGTTTAAAAGCTCCCAGGTGACTGATGTGCAGACAGGGTTGAGAGCTACTACAGTACAAGCTAGCGGTGCCACCAAAGTGACTGGCTGAAACAGGAATTAAAGGCTTTGTCAGAAGAAGTACTCTTAATCACAATCTGTGCTTCCTGCCAATGGGATGAGCTAAGAAAGAAAACATGGACAGTCACAATGTAGCTCTGAGTTTCATGGTTCCCTGGAGAGAAAGATACATATCTCAGTTCAGGGACTCAATTCTCTCCAATAGTCTGGTCAAAACCAAGTTGGATGAGAACCAAATCAAATTCAATAGTTACATTCAATGTTGGCCTTACTGGGAAATTTGATTCAGTTCTCACCCAGTTTGGTTTGTGACCAGAATCGTGGAAAAAATCAAGTTTGTGAACTGAGGCATATATCATATATATGATATATACCTCCTACATATATATATATGATTTATACTTCCAACAATGAAAAAATACAAGTACCCAGTCATTTATTACAGTATTGTTAATAATTGCAAAATATTGGAAACAATTTTGAAATTTTCATTTTTATTCATTCTGTAAAATATAAACAATCAACTGAGATGGTTTCCTCAAAGCCTAAAAACTGTTCTAGCTTTTATGTTTATTTGTAGATAAAAGCTAAAGTCTTTGTAGAAAATCCCCAACAGCTCATTGTGACCTCAGAATACCCTCAACAGTGATACAGCTTGTGAAACACCATCACCTCTCACCCTAATTCAGCTTTATTTACAAGGTGTTTTATGCTTCTTTTTTTCACAAATGTATTTTTAAAAAATTTCTCTAAATTAAAATTTTTAACTTGCATATATGGGATATATTTTAAATATTGATTTTGAATGTCTAGTGTTCTCACAAAATTTCTTCTAATAGTTATATTTATATCCTTTGTAGGCTTTGAAGACTAGGATGTATTATTTAAGGACAAGGCCTGCAGCTAATCCTGTCCAGTTCACTCTAAATAAGGAAAAGCTGAAAGATAAGGAAAAAGCATCAAAGGAGGAAGAAGAGAAAGAGAGGAACACAGCAGCCATGGTGTGCTCTCTGGAGAACAGAGATGAGTGTCTGATGTGTGGATCCCGAGGAAAGACTTAGAAGAAAACAGCTCGCCTTCCTTAGCCCAAACACTTGAGCATAGATAAGCATAGTGAGTTTGCTTAAGATTATATGGCTTTGCCGGACCATGTTGAAACAAAAGGAATAATTGATTTAAAGTACTGTTTCTATTTGTGTGAATGATTTGAAAAAAAGACTTGACATGTTGGGAATCAAAGTAGAAGTTTTAAGTGCAAAAGAAGTTATCTTGGAAATAGGAAGTGGTTTAGTAAAGTTCATCATGTTTTATGCTTCTTGATAAATTAAAAGGCATATAATATAGATGAATAATAAAGCCATCTGCCAGTAAGAAACCTTTATCCTTTATGTGATAAGTAGAAAGCCGAAGTAGAGAAGCACACCACTTAAGAGAGATGGCAAAGGTGAGAATATGCACAATCCTTTCTTTTTTTTTTTTTTTTTTGTTACTGGGGATCGAACTCGGATCCTTGCGCTTGCGAGGCAGGCGGCAGAACCACTGAGCTAAATCCCCAGCCCAGATGAGAATAAATAAGGGTAGTAGACTCCACTTTCGGGAGTCTAGAGATATAGCTCAATGCCAGATCATTTGCCTAGCATGTGAGGATCCTCAGCATCTCAAAAACAGAGATAAAAGACCACTTTGTGTAACTTCATGACAAAAAAATTTAGAGGAAACTGTTTGTCTTCTGGAAATATTCATAGACTTTGAAAGCTAACCCCCACAGGGGGAAGGACCCAGGCTAATAGCTGTAGGGGATATTGAAGTTAAGAAAAAATAATCCATTGTGGATTCCTGGGCCATCTGTGCACCCAAGACTTTTTAGAAATTTCTGGCACATGAAAAGTGACTGAGATGGTGTCTCAGACATTTAGAACCTTAATGTGGTCACATGTCTTTGTCGGGTCACCAGCGTAATGCCTGGGGAAGAGGTGGTGAAGGAGGTAGAGGAAATGAGCACACTGGGTGGAGACTGGAATGACCCAGAGAGCAAAAGCCCAGCACAGGGAGGGCAGGAAGAGACAGCTGGTTGTTCTCAAGCTGGAATGGACTGTCGTGGCCACATCCTCCCATTTTCCAAGAGAAGCTGGACACTGATTTTTATGTAAAATCTCTCCATTTTTAAATTGTAGTGACTTGTTATGAAAAATTGTAAAATATGGGTGGGCCAATCAACAGATCTTGAGGCCTTTGCTGATAAGTGGGCCATCAGATGGGTCTCTGTGACTTTTCATAATTTTATCAAAGACCTTCCTTACTCCAAGATTATTCACTCTCTTCCCATGTTTTCAAAAGAATTACTTTATTAGATAATATCACTTCATCATATTGTAAGGAATAAGATGGAGATCCAGGGTAATTTGTACTACAAGCAGCCTATTGTCTTGACATTATTTAGCAAGCACTCTTATTTTCCCCTGGTGCTTGAAATGCCATCTTTATTGTGTACTGAATTCCTATCAATCTCTCTTGTCTACAGATATGTCAGTGAATCTTTTTCCATTATCTTAATTTTACATTGTGTTTGGCATCTGTTAGAAATAGATCTGTTTTCTCATTTGTCATTTTCTTGTTTATTTGTTTGGTTTTTGTTTTTGCAGAACTGGGGATTTGAGCTAGCAGTGCCCTGCCACTGAGCCGTGTCCCCAGTACTTTTTATTATTTGAGACAGGGTATCACTGAGTTGCCCAAGCTAGCCTCCAACTGTAATCCTTCTGCCTCAGCCTACTTAGTAGTTAGAATTACAGCCGTACACAACCATGCTTGGCTAGTCTTCTTGTTTCTCATTGTTTTGATTTTGGTGCCAAAACCAGTATCATCTTGTTTTTTGAAATACATGTTTGTCTTTTCTCATATATTTATTTCACCCTGTGAACTTCAGAATGAGCTGTTTAGTTTTCCTCTCCTAATACTAGGTTAGTATTGTCACCATGATCCTTCCTCTTGCAGTAATCAGAATTGAAACTAAAGCAATAGTGTGAATGTACAGGCAAAAGCTTTAACTGGAAAGCAAAGGAAGATCAGGACTCCCACATGAGCAGTAGCTGGAGGGGGCCCACTCTGATGAAGATCAGACTGCTCCTCACACACAAAAGCAGGAGGCCAGCTTTCAAGGATTATTAGCTCAGTCCTGGTTTCTTTTTTTCAATCATTTTTTTACTAGCACAAGTTTGTGGTACATAATGTTCACAATCATTGTGGGGAGCTGGTACATGTACATCACACAGCTTGGTCTTTTTTCACCTGCTTCTCTTCTCTTCCCTCCCCTGCCCTCCATCTCACGATCCTCTTTCCCTTTGAGAAAGATCTGTCTCCCTACTTCCTATTATCTATCTTTTATTTTCCTCTTTATTTATATTTTGGGCTTCTGATATAAGAGAAACCCATGTGATATTTAAGCTGATGTCCCTGGTTTATTTTACTTAATATTAAGTTCCCAAGGTGCATCCACTTTCCTACAATGCCATTACCCTTCATTACAGCAGACTAGTACTTTATTGTATGTAAATACCACATTTTCTTTTTGGTTTTTTGTTTTGTTTTGGTTTGGTTTTATTGTACCGGGGATTGAACTTGAGTCCTTGTGCTTGCACAGCAGGCGGCAAAACCACTGAGTTAAATTCCCGGCCCGATACCTCATTTTCTTTATCCATTCATCTACCAATGGACATATAAGTTGCTTCCAAAATTTAACTATTATGAATTGTGCTGCTATAAACATGGGTATGGCCATGTCACTATAATACGATGTCTTTAATTCTTTTGAGGAAGTACCTTGAAGGGGAATAGCTGGGTCAAATAAAACTTCTATTTTAAGTGTTTTGAGGAATCACCATATACTGATTTCCATAGTGGTGGTACTGGTTTACATTCCCACCAATATAGAAGGGTTCCTTCCCCCCACAACTTAACCAGTATTTATTATTTGATTTCATGATGATAGCCATTCTTTCTGGGGTAAGATGGATTCTTGGTTTTGTTTTAATTTGCACTTCTCTGATGGCCAGCTAACATCTCTTCTCATATTTATTGGCCATTTATACGTCTTTGTTTATGAAGTGCCTATTCATTTCACTTGCCCATTTTTTGAGTGGATCTTTTATATGGGAGGGCCTAATGTTTGAGTTCTTTATATATTCTAGATATTAGTCGTCTGAAGAATAGCTGACAAAATTTTTCCTGTTCCTTTTCACTCTGTTGGTTTTCTTTTGCTGTGCAGAAGCTTTTTTATTTGGTATGACCTCATTTGTTGATTCTTGATATTGTTTTCTGTGCAACCAGGGTTCTGTTTAGAAGGTCCTTGCCTATGCTTAAGACTTCAAGAGTTTTACCTATTTTATCTTCCAGAAGATTAAGTGCTTCTGTTTTAACATTTAGATCTTTGATCCATTTCGATTTTAGTTTAGTACATGGTGAGAGATACAGGTCTAGATTCAATCTTCTGCGTGTGGGTAGTCAGTTTTCCCAGCACCATTTATTAAAGAGGCACTCTTTTCTCCAGTGCATGTTTTTGGTCCCTTTGTCAGAGATCAAATAGTTGAATGTGCTTGGGGTTGTTTCTGCATGCTCTATTCTGTACCACTGATCCTCATGTCTGTTTTTGTGCCAGTACCATGTTGTTTTTAATCACTGTAGCTTTGTAATATAACTTCAAGTCTAGGATCATGATGCCTCCCACTTTGCTCTTGTTAGCCAGGATTGCTTTTGCTATGCTGGGTCTCTTCTGGTTTCGTGTGAATTTTAAGATTGTTTTTTTCAGTTCTGTGATAAATGCTGCTGGTATTTTAATTTGGACTGCATTAAATCTGTATAATAATTTTGGGAGTATGCCCATTTTGACTGTATTGGTTCTGTCTTTCCAGGAACAGGGAATATCTTCCCATTTTCTGATGTTCTCTTCAGTTTCCTTTCCTATCATGAAAGGTTATTGGATTTTGTCAGTCTTTTTCTGCATCTGTTGAGATGATCATGTGATTTTTGTCCTTCCTTCTGTTTATGGGATATATTTTGTTGATTTGTCTGGGTTGAACCATCCTTGCATCCCTGGAATGAAGCCTCCTTGGTCATAATGTATGATCTTTGTGATGATCCATTGTATTCTGTTTGCGTCTTGTTGAGGATTTTTGTATCTACATTCATAAAGAGATTGGTCTATAGTTCTTTTGCTTTGGGATCCTTGTCCTGTTTTGGAATTAGGGTAATGCCAGGAATGACTTTGGGAATACTCCTTCCCTTTCTACTTCATTAAAGAGCATGAGGACTATTGATGTTAGATCTTCCCTGAAGTTTTTGTAGAACTCAGTAGTGAATTCATCTGGACTTAGGCTTTCCTTGGTAGGTAATTTCATTGACTGTTATTGGATTATTTGGGATTTTTAAGTCTTCTTCATATGTATCTAGGAATCTACCCATTTCTTCTAAATTCTCCAATTTATTGGCATATGTTTGTAAAGTAGTTGTTAATAATCTTGATTTCAGCGGTGTCTGTTGGTATTTCACCTTTTTCGTTTATAATTGCATTGATTTGGAGCTTCTTTTTTTGGTAAGATTGACTAAGAGTTTTTCTATTTTGTTTATTGTTTTCAAAAAACAAACTCTTCAATTCATTGATTCCTTGGTTTTTGTTTTTATTTTAGTCTCAATTTCGTTTGATTTCTGTTCTGGTCTTTATAATTTCTTTTCTTTGTACTAACTTTGGATGTGGATTTTTCTTGTTTTCCTAGGACCTTGAAGTGCATCATTAGGTTTTTCATTTGGGCTCACTCTATTTTTGTGATGTGGGCACTCATAAGTATGAACTTCCCTCATAGGATTGCTTTCTTTGTGTCCCATAAGTTCTGGTATGTTGTATTAGCATTATTGTTTAGTTTTAGAAACCATCTTATTTTTTCCTTGATTTCTTCTGTAACCCATTAATTATTTAAGAGTGTATTGTTTAGATTCTGTACATTGGCATAATTTCTGTGTTTTCTTTTGCCATTGATTTCTAGTTTCATTGTACTATGATCTGACAATATGCATGGTATAATTTCAATTCTTTTTGTTTCCTTAAGCTTGCTTTATTAGATAGTATTTATTAGCTCTATTATTTATTAGCTTTATTAGATCTATTTTAGAGAAAGTTCCATGGGCTGCTGAGAAGAATGTGTATTCTATTGTTGAGTGAAACACTCTGTAGATATTTATTAAGTCTAATTGTTCAAAGTCACTCCTGGCTCAGGTGAGTCCTTGTGACTTGATGGGCAATTCATTTCCCATGGGAGAAAAGTTCATGAATTAGGGGGCAAGTTGGTTCCCATAGGAGGAATTCTCACAGGTTGAAGGGCAGTCTCGGTCATGTGAGGCTCTGGTGAAATCCAGATGACCATAGTTTTAGGGCAATGGAAAATTCTGGGCATAGATGTTCTTGGTCTTGGAGGATGGTGAGATAGGACAGGTAAATTTGGGCTTACTGAACCTTGTTTTCCCAATCTTTAGACAGAGTAACATGACTAACATGCCTGTCTCCAAAGCTGAGAAGGCTTTCATCTAGAGTTTTACAAAATGGTCAAGTCCTGTTCTATTTTTAGATACCTCCTGGGCATTTGTAGATAGTAAAGAATCATGTTTTTAGCAAAAACCATTTTTAAATCTCTGTCTATTTTAGGAGAAGACAAAAATCATGCTTTTAATTAGTAACAGATCGGGCCGGGGATTTAGCTCAGTGGTTCCACCACCTGCCTCACAAGCGCAAGGTCCTGAGTTCAATCCCCAGTACCAAAAGAAAAAAAAAGTAACTCAATAAATAAATTAGTAACAGATCAAGGGCCCAGGAATGTATTTGTCTTCTGTCCCTATGGTGGTCTCTGACGATGTCATGTTTATGTCAGTATTTCTTCTAGGATCCGTTCACACATTAATGCTTTAATTAATCACTGGAGAATTAGCATCTTAAACTAAGTATGGTTTTCTCTTAACTAAAGATTTGTTTTATCTGTCCTATGATCTGAAAGATTTTGGGTACTACCCCTCTTAATTCCATATCACTCTTAGTCTTATTTTCTAGTTTCAAAGAAATAATTTTTAATTTTTTAATTTCAAGGACCAGTAAGCAACAAAGGATTCACTATTCCGTTTGTTTCCTAACAAATATAGTCCTGAACAATATCCAGGAATTTACAGGCAAGTTGAGTGTGGGATTAAGTGTTGGGGAGGAGGGTCAGGGAAAAAGATCTTAAATTGAAAAAGAAGTAGAGGTCATTTTAAAATGACAAATAGGGTTATATAACCGATAAAAATTATGTATAGCAAAATACCTCTTTAACTACAAGGACAAACAGTAGTCTTGAAACCGCTAGGCTAGCCCTCAGTCTTATGGGTTAACAAACATACCAGGGAGTTGAGAGTTGTTAAAAAGACCAGTATACAAGGCTATAAAATTAAGATAACACACCAAGAAATGGGAGGATTGGAAGTCAGCTCAACCTTCAAAGACTACATGGTCATCAGAGATACCAAGAAGCCAGAGCCAAGAAAAACAAAATCATTAAAATTAAACCCACCCGGACCAGACAGTGTTCTGCTCTGCTTAATTAGGGAATTTCCCAGATGATAAGGGGCAAATGCTTATGTAAAGGAGTCACTGAAGTAACCTATAGTTATTTTTACTTTGTTAGCGTAGTAAAAACCGCACCTCAAGGCGGAGACTTAAGATGGTAATGCGACAGAGCTGGGGATGTAGCTCAGCGCCTGTAGGGCAAGCACAAGGTCCTGAATTAGATCTCCCATATGAAAAAATAAGATGGTAATGGGACGTGAGCCACGGGAAGGGGTACGATGAGAAAGGACACAGGTGGAACTGAAACTTCACTGTGTGCTGACATCAAGGCAGCAGTTCTCCGCCTACCTCACAGCTGTATGAAAATATGTACACCTTCGTCCCTTGTTTGGATCAGCCTGGGCTTCTGGCCCCGTGGTTTCCCTCCTTGAAGCCAAGCATAATAATAAAAGCCTTGTTCCGGTGCTTTCCTCAGACCTGGGACATTATAATGATAAGGGCACAGGCTCTAGATCAATCAGCCAAGTTTTGAATTACAGATCCACCCTTTTCTTATCTATTTCATCCTTGGGAAAGGTTCTTTGTGTCTCTTTGCTCATCTACAAATGGCATATTTAAAGTCCTGCAACGTAAGATTTTCTGAGAATTAAATCCATTAATATAGGACTGGAAGGTGTAGCTCAGTAGTAGAGCACTTGTCTTGGGATGCACAAGACCCTGAGTCCCCAGGACCATAAAAGAGTAAATAAATAAATGCACTAGTATATGCAATATGTAACACATATATATTAATACATCTTTTCAGACACTAATAAATCTTTATTATTTTTACACAGAATTTTGGAGGAGTAGTTGATTACATTTATCAAATACAGATTTGCTTAGATAATGTAATATGTTGATGATTTTTTGTTGTCCTCACTATACCCTGATTTTGTTTAGTGCGTGGCTGTTAATAAATACAGAACAGAGGCAGAAGGCCGAGATTAAAATCAGAAGGTTTCTTCTCTTTGCCAAATGAATCCATCCCTGAAGAAATGAGTCCACAGAGGCGTAGAATTCCATGCTCAAAGATGCTCCCAGCAACAGTGTTGAGTCCTAGCAGCAAAAAAACTAGAAACTGCTTTAGTGGGCCAAACCCAGGGCCTTTCTATTGAGCACAGTCCTTGATAAATTCTTGTTTTGTTTTGTTTTGTTTTGTTTTTGAGACAGGGTCTTGCTATATAGCCCAGGTTGGCCTCGAACTCACTGTGATTTTCCTGGCTCAGCCTCCTGAGTGCTGGGATTATAGGCATGCAACACCATGCCTGGCCTTTTCCTTGATACATTCTTTGTTCCCCTTTTCTTGCCGTGAATGGTCCCCTGGTGACATTATCTTTCCTGTGTGTGTGTGTGTGTGTGTGTGTATGTTTTGCAGAGTGGGAGCGACCCCAGGAACTTATACATGCTAAGCAAGTGTTCTATCACTGAGCTCTACATCCCTCCCCTTCCTGTAGATTTTTAAAGTAGAAGAGGAGGCTGGGGATTTAGCTCAGTGGTTTCGTTGCCTGCTGCGAAAGAGCAAGGACCCGAGTTCGATCCCTGGTACAAAAAAAAAAAATATATATATATATATATATATATATAAAGTAGAAGAGGATTTAATTCTCACATTCCTAAGGCCTGGAGGTATGGTAGGACCGCCCCCCCCCATACCTCTTCCAAATCATGTCTTCTTCCTCTTCCTGCAAGAGGATCCTTTGAAGGCCCTGCCACTGCATGGGTCTACTGTCTTTTCCACCATGTTGCTGCTCTCTGCAGACCCCCATATACCCCAAGTGATGCCTGTTTCAGTACCTGGCTCCTGCACTTCCACTCTGTCCTTATTCCTTTCATCACTCTTGATGGCTCCAAACCCAGGCAGCTTCCCCCAATGCCTTAACCTCCACTGAACTTTTTCTTCCCTGCACTCAGCCTTTCACTACCAGAGTCATATGCTTGTGGTTCTCCCTACCCTCCGTGTCCTATTTTTGTGGCTCACTTACTCAGGCCTCCCAATCAAAAATTCTTTAGTCTCATCAAGATCGCCAAGAACACCAGTCCAGTTTTGCTCTCTAACAGTCCTTGTGTGTCCTCTCTGCTCATCTTACCCAGCTCAAGACTCCATGTTCTCTGGACTCCGTAGGTTCAAGTCCCAGCTCTTGGTTAATCTCTGTCCCTTAGTTTTCTCATTAGTAAAATGGGGCTGTGGTGAGGATTCAGTGACTTACTGTATATAAACCAATTGGAATAGCACCCAGCACACAGTATATATTCAATACATATTCTTTTTTAGGTTCTTTATAGTCTGTGGGGGTTTTTTGGCATGATGATTTTTTTTTTGGTACTGGTTATCGAACTCGGAACCTTGCCCTTGTGAGGCAGGCAGCAGAACCACTGAGCTAAATCCCCAGCCAATCATTTCATTTATTTATATATGTATGTATGTATGTATGTATGTATGTATGTCAGGTGGTGCTGTGGTTTGAACGTGTGCCTCCAATGTTCATATTTTGGAGCTTACACCTCAAGGTAACAGTACTCTGCCTTTTGGGAGGTGCTATAGTTTGGATCTTGAGTGTCTCCTGAAAGTCAGTGTGTAAAGGCTTGGACCCCAGTGTAGAACTGCTGGGCAGTGATAGAGCCTTTAAGCTCCACCTCTTATCGGGAGCCCTCATATCACTGGGGGCTTGCCTTGCAGGGTTTAGTAGGACCTTGCCCTCTTCCTCTTCCTCATCCTCTCTTTGCTCCTGGCCAAGGAGTGAATGATTTTGCTCTGCCACATGCTCCTGCCATGATGTGCCTCTTACTCAAAGCAATGGGGCCAACCAGTCATGGACTGAAAAACCTCAAAACTGTGAGCCAAAACAAACTTTTCTAATTATTTTTAATTATCTCAGACACTTGTTAGAGTAACTGAAAGCTGAGTGGCACTGGAGGTGACATGAGTCGGCTAAAAGAGGCTTCCAAAAGCTGCCTGGTCTTTCCATCTCTTCCGTCTTGTGAGGACACAGTGTTTGTCCCTTTGTCTCTTTCTGCTCTTCCATTATGAGAACACAGATTCTGAAAGATTCAACAAGGTCCCATTTTGGAAGCAGAGCACCCCTAACCTGGCTCCAAACCTACTGGTATCTTGAGCTAGCCTCCAAAACTGAGAAATGTTTATATTATTTATAAATCACTCAGATTGTGATTTTTTTTTTTTTTTTTGGTACCAGGGATCAAACTCAGGTCCTTGCACTTGCGCAGCAGGCAGCGAAACCACTGAGCTAAATCCCCGGCCCTGTTATCCCCGGCCTGTGATATTTTGTTATAGCAACAGGTACAAAGACAAGTTTTCAGCCAGTTTTATTATTAAGTCTATTTTTTCCACTGACTTGAAATGCTACCTTCAGAATATCTAAGAAACAAGCTATTCCTAGAAGAGCCCTAAGAGGCATGTTATGGCCTGTATCTAGATGTCTCCCCAAAGCCTCATGGGCGTTTTGGAATTGTTTGGATCTAACGTGTGAATGTGGATTAAGGGTGTATGAATGTAGATCAAAGGTGTGATAAACAGATTAGTCCATTGATTGGCTTAGTGTTCTGGGTGTTGATAATGGGAAGCCCCACCCTGGGTATGGACTACACCAATCAATAAGCTTATAACCTGGATGGAATATAAAAAGAAAGATGGAAGCAGGCTGCTGCTTCCTGTCTGGCCTGCCTTGGACTGTTTCTACTCTGTCATGCCCCTCTGCCACGTTACCCTGACTTGGAGCCAGCTGGCTATGGACTTAAACCTCTGCAAACTATGAACTTAAAAAAAAACAACAAGCTCTCCTCCTTTAACTTTAGGTATCTGGTATTTTGTCTCAGCAATGACAAAGTAACCAGGACAGTACATGGCCCCCATTTAATAGCTGCTCTGTTTTGAAAGGTAGCTATTTAAATGGCATTTTGTGGAATCCTCAGAATCCCGTTAAAGACAGAAAATTTGAAGTTAAATTTAATAATGTTCAGAAACTTGGAGGCCTCTGCCCTCTGAGACTTTCCCAAGCATAGCATTGGGAAGGCCACCCAGGTTGTCCTACTCTTGGGACAAGCCTGCTGAGGGATGTGTCTTTTGGTTTTTGTTTTTGTCTGTGTGAAAGTATTTTGCTAATATTCTCTTGTAGTCTGCTCTACCCTCTAATTTATGGGGTTTTTTTTAATTTTAGGAAGTTTTAACTTTTTCTTTTTTACTTTATGAAAAAAATAGAACAAATTTTCATAACCAAATAAAAGAATAACAATAGTTATTACACTGTCTATTGTTATCTTCAGTGTAGTTACTCAAAGACATAAACTAAAAGATTCTTACAGAAGAGAAACAAACAGATCATAAACTTTCTTTTCAATGAACTAAACTACTAGTATAAATGAAACAAATTAGCAGATATATTGAAATATTTTTAAAATAATGGAATATGTAATTTGGGGAAGTATTTGAACTTCTCCCTACTTCCTGTTTCTCTCTCTTCTATTTTGCTTTTTACTTGTAAATATTTATTTCTCATATAAGAGAATATATGAGTATATATGTATAATGTTTCTCATGTAAGAGAAACCATGTGATATTTGAACTTGTGTCTGACTTATTTCACTTAACATTATGTTCTCAAGTTATATCCATTTACCTACAAATGGCTCAAGTTAATGTTTCTTTATGGCAGCAGAGTAGTCCATTGTGTATAATACATTTTCCTTTCCATTCATCTGTTGACATGTACGCTCTTTCCAAGATCCAACTATTATAAATTGTGCTGCTATAAACATGGGTATGCACGTATCCCTGTAATATGATTATTTTAACTCTTTTGGGAAGATACCTAAGAGAGGGATAGCTAGGTCAGATGAAATTTCTACGTCTAGTTTTTTGAGGCATCTCTACCATAGTGATTATACTACTTTATATTCCCACCAACAATGTAGAATTTCTTTTTCCCAACATCATCCTATTATTATTAGATGTTTTTGATGATAGCCATTCTTTATGGGATAAGATGGTATCTTAGTATATATTTTTTCTCAGTATAGTTTTAATTTGCATTTCTCTAATGGCCGGCAATGATGACCTTTTTTTTTTTAGCATTTTTTCATGTATGGTGTTTATTGGCCATTAGTACTTCTTCTGATAAGTGTGTATTCATTTTGGTTACCCTTTTTTTGTTAGTTTTTGGGGGGTTTTTGGTACCAGGGATCAAACTCAGGACCCTGTGCTCGCGAGGCGGGTGGCGGAACCACTGAGCTAAATCCCCGGCCCCTGGTTACCCATTTTTTGATTGGGTGTTTTATTTGGGGGCTAATTTTTTCTAATTTCTTTATATATTCTTGATGTTAGTCCTCTGTTCATAGAACAGCTAGCAATTTTTTTCCCATTCTGTAGGTTGTCTCTTCACTCTGTTCGTTGTTTCCTTTTCTGGGCAGAAGCTTTCTAATTTGATATGATCCCATTTGCTGATTCTCTTTATTTCTTGTGCCATTAGGGTTCTGCTCAGAAAATCCTTGCCTATGCCTATGTCTTCAAGAGTTGTACCTATTTTATCTTCCAGCAGATTGTTTCTGTTTTAACATTTAGATCTTTGACCCATTTTTAGTTTAGTTTAGTACCTGGTAAGATATATGGATCTAGACTCAATTTTCTGGATGTGAACATCCAATTTTTTCAAGCACTATTTACAAAGAAGCTATCCTTCCTCCAGTGTGTGTCTTTCCCCCAGTGTACGTTTTTGGTCCCTTTGTCAAAGAGCAAATAGCTGTAAGTGCCTGGGGTTGCTTTTGCTGCTTCTCTTCTGTTCCATTGCCCCACATGCTTGCTTTCATGCTAGTTCCATGCTGTTTTGTTCACTACCTGTAGAGTAGAACTTCAGGTCTGGGACTGTGATGCCACCTGTTTTGCTTTTGTTGCCCAGGATTGCTTTTGCTCTTCTGAATCTCTTCTGATTCCATATACATTTTAGGATTGTTTTCTCCAGCTCTGTGAGAAATGACATTGGTATCTTGATGGGATTGCATTAAATCTGTGTATCAGTTCTGGAAGTATAGCCATTTTGACTATATTGGTTCTGCCTATCCAGGAACAGGGAATATTTTCCCATTTTCTGATGTCCTCCTTGATTTCCTTTGTTTGATGTACTTTTCATTGTAGAGGTCATTCACTTCCTTAGTTAGGTTAATATAGTAAGTCCCTGATAAACATTTGAGTTGCAAACGTTCAGAGGAATACTGTGTAAGACTCATTTTTTGTCAGGTTACTAACAAATCAGACTTACAAACGTTCTCCTAGAACTTGCTTGTCTCAAGGACTTAAATACTTACAAGTTTTTAATTTTTTTGATGCTATTTTGAATGGTATTGTTTTCCTAATTGCTCTTTCAGTGAGTTCATTGTTAGTGCATAGAAATGTTACTGATTTTTGTGTTTATTTTTTATTCTGCTATACTGCTGACTTTGGTTATCAATTCTAAGAGTCTCTTGGTGGGGTTTTTTTGGGTCTTGTAAGTAAGGGATCATGTCATCTGCAAATACTATTTTGATTTTGTTCTTTCCTATATGCATTTCTTTTCTTTCTCATGCCTGATTGCTCTGGCTAATGTTTGGAAGACTGTGTTGAACAGGAGTGGTGATAATGGACATCCTTGTCTTGTACCTGATTTTAGAGCGAAGGTTTTCAGCTTTGAGGGATGTGTTCTTAAAAAACCATGTTCAAAATGTGTTACCACAATATATTTTTTCCCAAAGTAACAATGGGAAGGGAAGAGGTCAGGAGAACTCAATCACACTGAACTTTATGCTAGGAGAATAGAGAAGATACGCATACAAGATAGCAAGTTTAACTGTAAAGAGGGGCTTGAGTTGGGAGAGTTTCACAAGCTTGTGAGGTGTCTAAGTTACTTTTTCTCGTTGCTGAGACAAAATACTCAACATCCAAAGTTAGAGAAGGAAAGGTTTATTTCAGCTCACAGTTTGTAGAGGTTTCAGTCCATAATTGCCTGGCTCCAGGGCAGGGTGGCATGGCAGAGGGGCATCACAGAAGAAAAACAGTTCATGGCAGGCAGAAGGCAGCAAAAGCAGCTGGCGACAAGTGACAATAGCAGCCCTCTTTCTGTCCCTTATGTGCTATCCAGGCTACATGCCCTTAGGGTAGGACTTCCCATTACCCCCACTCAGAGCTATGCCAAACCCATCAGTGGACTAATTTAGTAATCACACACCCTTAATCCCAGCATCACACACTTAGATCCAGCCACCTCTGAAAAGCCCCACCTTTGACCACATGAGGCTCTGAGGGACATCTAGACCCCAGCCATAACATGAGGCTTCCCTGCATCACAGGACTACTGTGCAGGTGGAGGCTGAGAACTACTGGGAATCAACTTCAGCTTTTCCTTTAAACAACACAAGCATATGATGTGCCTCCATCTCCTCTCCTGGTCAGCCCTGTGTTGCAGTCACATCACAAAGAGAGCAAAAGTGATGCAGCAACACATGCCCAAAATGATATGAGGTAAATGAAAACAAACAGCCCATGAGAGAAGAGGCCTGCTGCACGCTGGCCGGCCTCCCTGGGACCAGACACGGCTCCCTGCTGCAGGGGCCTGTCAGACACTGCTGAGCCAACAAACAAGAACAGTTAAAATGAGCCCAAACAGAAGACTCAGAATATTCTAAATGCAGATAGGCAGGTATATAGATTGCAGCCCCAAATTCCCTCCAAGTAGTATAGAACAGCTAGGCTCATATATGAACTTGGAATGCTGCAAGTTCATGCTAAAAATAAGTTGGAGAAAAGGACATCACCCCACGGTAGGCTGTGAAATAAATGCTGTCATGCACTTTGCCCCTCTTTTCCACAACCCCATCCATCTCTCATTCCCCTGTCCCATCCTCTAGTGGTGCTATGTAATGTGTACCCAGTTAGAGGATCAGTAGAGCCAGCCATGATGGTGCATGCCTAGAATCTCAACACTCTAGGAGGCTGAGGCAGGAGGATCACAAATTTAAGCCAGCCTGGCAAACACAGCCATTTAGTGAAACCCTGTCTCAAAAACAAACAAACAAACAAAGGCTAGAGAAAGCTCAGTGCAAAGGCCCTGAGTGTGATCTCCAGTACTGCCAAAAAAAAAGTGGACCACTGGACTGGGGAAGACCTTGCTCAGGGAGTCACCAGTCTGCTTGTTTCTCCTAAGGCAAACTGAAAGTCATCTGACTGGAGGTCGCAGTGAAAATGGCATGGATTAGGAGCCATCCTGGTAACAGAGGTAGTAAAGGAAATCCAAAGCCAAACAGATGCAAAACTAAAATGTTAATGTGATCTTTATTATACAGCACATCCTGTGTTTGTGCATCCTAACAATTATATAGAATACTCTATAAAAACCAAATCCCACCATTCAAAATTACACTAAGCAAAGACTTAAGCCATAGTTGCGTCTCTTAAAAATACACAGTTAACCTGGTCCTCCTGTAACAATATGGACAGAGCCAGGTAGCATGAGGAAGGAGGGAGCAGAGTTTGTGCCAAAGTATTTTTCTTTTGTTATTGCACTTTTACTCTACACACTTAGTATGTTACACTTTTATTTAATACTGTAACAAGCATTAGTCCTTTAACCCAAACAAAAAATACATAACATAAAGACAAAAGACAACAAGCTGTTGGTGACCACATTTCCCAGCAAGCTGGCCTCCCAACGACAAGTGCTCTCACCTCTCTGCCACCAGCTGGACGGGATGGTAACAAAGCAGAAGTTAAACCTGAAACTCTTTTAAGAACATCGGGCGCTATCTGAAACCTCCAGGGGAATTTGTGATAGAAACACCTCAAGGCCACTCCTTCCTTACCCTCTTTATCAAGCTAGCTCTACCTACTCCCAGCCCTATATTCTGAAGAATACACCCTTCATTTTCTTTTAAAGAAAAGCAAGTTATTTGATCCAGCAAATTCAAAAAGCAAGCTTCAAAAGTTCAAAGAAAGCAACTCCTCTTTGGCAGTGGACATGCACAGGGCCGTTCGTCCTGCTCTCAAACTGGACTTCAGAGGCTTCCTGATTGGCCCAGTGGAACACCAAGCATGGCCTCTCCCCAAATCAGGGTATCCAAAGTGCTGCTGCAATCACCAATGCCCCTGGGCTTCTCCGTGCTAAATAGTAAGCCAAAAAACAGTGTCATTCAGTATAGCTGTCACCTCTCAGCCCTGACTCTCCAGCCACTCTCCTATCAGGAGAAACATTTCCCAACTCCTCTGTTTGGTTTTGGGTTTTGGTGCTGGGGATGGAACCCAAGGCCATGCACAGGAGAGGCTGCACTCTTTGCTACTGCGCTACCTCTCGGCCCTCAAGCCCTCTTTTGGCAGCTCAAATACATTACAAAAGTCCATCTGGGAGCTGACAGATACCAGTCAAGAGTTCTACCATTTTCCTATTTCTGTCTGTGGTAGTAACATATCTTTTCCTCTACTGCTTCTTTGAACTTTAGTGTTTTAAGAAAAATATATGAGCAGCTGCTGCCAACGCTCTGTCTTAAAGTCGATGGAGTCAGATGTGACTGTGGTCTGGGAACAATAGCAACGTCCTCCTGCCAGAGCCATGGAAGGCTTGCTCAGTCAAGGGTCCATTCTGCAGAGGAGCAGGGGAGCAGGGAGCAGGGAGCAGGGTCTGCCTGTGGGTCCCTCCTCTGGACCAGAACTGCTCACCTACACTGCTGCGAGCTTCTAGGCACAGGGTCACCAGTCCAGGCGTCACCATGGTTTCTTCTGATTGCTCTGCAGGAAGGCCTCTCACTCGGTTCTGAAGCCAAATGAGTGACCAGACTTCGAGCTCATGAAAAAAGGCCAGGTGATCATTTGGGGGCGGGGTAAACTGACCTCATTAAGTCTTTTAGAAGGACTGGACACAGTAAGGGTAATCTGTCAGGCCATCCTTCTTCCTCCCTCAGCCACAATCTCACCTCGTTACTTGGGAACACAAACAACCTAAGCTCAGAGGTAAGAGCCTCTGATATTGGCTGTGATGTACCCTGCCTACCTAAGTACTGCCACACTTCTCAGAACATCTCGTGTCTTCTCAAGTAATATACAATACAGTACTTTTCATAGCATTCCATCATTTTAATAATAATGGGTGCCAAGGAACAAAAAATCCAAAATTAGCCAACAATGTTATAAAACAAAAGTATACATAATACATTATACACACGTAAATACGTATTCCTGCACTCAGCCTGCTGAGTATTTAAATAACAGCCCCAAATATCCACATGTGGGCTTTGGTTGGCCAGACACTTCCAGGTATACCTTGCACCTTTTCTCAGAATACTTTTTTATAATGAAAATAACTACTCATCTCCTCACCTAGTATTAGTCAGTCCCCTTGCCCTTTCCACTAGGCAAAAATGTAGGGAATCTGCTAGAAAACTGGTATCTGAGCGTGGACTGAGCCACAGGAGATGAACTGAAAAGGGATTCTGGTTGGAAAAAAAATTAACTTCCCATGTGTGAATGGGAGTTTGAGCTAAGACTTCCAAAGAACGTTAGGAATGTGGTCTTCACAATGGAAGTATACAGTCCTGGTTATACTAGAATTAAGAGCATGTTCTGGAGAAGGGAACTAACTATAAGACTTTTCTTGAAGTCTCACATAGAACAGATGCACAATGATTCTTTGACAAGCAGAGCCTACTTACTTAACTGGACACGTGGCTTCCCGAAGCCCCATCATCACCCCAGAAGGGCAACAAGATAATGCCAAGGAGAGCAGAGCGACTAAAGTATGGATAAATAGGTGTTAAGATTCTAAGAGATGTGCTGAACATTCTACCAAAATGAACTTGGAGCCAATGCCCCACAAACGCTGGCCGGTCACTTTATCATTTGAAAGTAAAAAGGTGTACAGCATTAATAAAGTCCTGAAGGGCTGTGTGTGCTGAGACTGCTACTTGCTCCAACATCGTAATCAGAGCCCAGGATGGTTAAAGTTCTAAAACTGAACTCTAAAACTTAGATAAGAATGTATCATACACTCCACTTATACTTTGTTAATATGTAAGACCTGGTCATTCAGTTACAAACAACCCTAGAAAACCCCAGCACTGATGTAACACTCAAACCTGGGACCTGCGTCACACTCTGGAGCTGGATGAGGCCCGCCCATAGCCCTTGAGACTGACAGATGCATGGAGGCTGCCCTCCTCTATGTCTATTTCTTCATCTACCTGTGTTTCTAAAGCTAACAACAGCTTGGTGGCAGAAGGCCTGAAATCAAGACCTGAGATGCACCAGTGTTTAAACTGTTTCCCATCCTCGGACACAGAGGCAGGGTGCTTCCCAGTTGCTGACACACAGAACTGGCCTTCTCTTTTGTCTGTTTTTTTGGGGGGAGGGGTTGCTGGTTCTTTTTTCTTCCAATAGATTATATTTAAAATAAGGTAAAAGGAGAGGACAGAATAAGCCTTGGCTTTTTAACCACTGGTTAGGCTTTAAAAACATTAGTGTGTTAATTTCAAACACAGAAGAGTTTCTGGGTTTTTTTGTAAGTTTGAGAATCAGCTGGTGCCCTTCTAGGAGCTTGGTATACAGGCCATGGGCACGATCCTCTGCTCTCAGGTCTCACCCATGATTCACAATGGGCCAGTTCTGCTCAGACACTCACTCCTGAGTACAATGTGCTCTGGGTCTGGAGCTCTCCCACCTGAGACCAGCAGAGGGGTGTAGGGGGCCCACGGGCAGAAGAACAGATCCCGTTCTGGGGTTAGCAGTAACTCAAATCCATCCGGTTATATACATATGTACATACATATGCATGTGATTTTTTTTTTGCTTCCTGGTGATGTAACAGTGAATTCCCCCTAGAAGTCAGGGATGCACGGCCCTGTAAATGTAAACACTCTGGCACAGTGAGGAACACAGCCTGTTTCTAGCTCCCTCGCTGGACTGTTACAACCTGAGATCCCTGGTTAGACAGCAGGAACCAGGCAACCACAATTTTTTTTTTTGTCCCTATGTTCATAGAATCCTGAACTAAGCTCAAATTTTCTAAGTGGTCCTAACCACTAGGTGGAATCAAACTATTTCTAGCTGGAGCTGACATCATGAAAATGATGTGTTATTTTGGTACCGGGGATCGAACTCAGGACCTTGTGCTTGCCAAGGCAGGTGGCGGAAACACTGAGCTAAACCCCCGGCCCGAAAATGATGTTTTTAACACTACTGCCACTGCAGTGCGGCACTTCTTGTCTTAGAAACATAATACAGTGAACAATGGTAACATCTGCCTCATCTGTTTTGAGGCCAGAACATCCCATGTTCCACTTCTGCACATCTTGGACAATCTTTTGCCGAAGGGATAGCGTGGGGCATCAGTGAACTGCCCCAGCCGTTCAGCAGCTGTCCAGCTCCTCACTGCCCGGGAGCCATCTCTGCTTTCAAGGTCTCAAGCTGCCCCACAAGCACCAAGTCCCTCATTGAATAAATGTCAAATTCTCCCCGTGGCCCAAAGGTGAGGGGAAAAAAAGAAACAGAGTGCAGAAGAAAGGTTTTTGCTTTCAAATAGAATCATCTAGTCCTCTGTGTGGCTGCTCGAAACTTGCTGTGCAGAGCCGGTCCATGATGCCCCGGAGCATGGGCTGGACGATGCCCAAGAGAGGCCTCTTGGGGGGGTCACCATCCCAGCAGGCTTCCATCAACTGCCAGCACTCTTCATCAAACACGGGCAGACGTTCTGGGCGGGCCCCTAGATAAAGGAGCACGCACGTAAGTCCAGTGAGTGGGCAGGGCACGATGGCACGTGCCTGTAACCCCAGCCCAGGGAGGCTCTGGAGGCTGAGGCAGGAGTATTGCAAGTTTGAATCCAGCCTGGGCAACTTAGTGACTTTGCAAGACCTTGTCTCAAAAAATAAGGGTTGGGGATGTCACTCAATGTGAAGGCTCCAGGTTCAATTCCCATACCATGCCCCCCAAAGACTAGTCAGTGAGGGGGGTCCAATCCAAAGAGCTGATCATGCAAATCAGGGTGCAGAATACTAAGGGATGCAAGCTTTCACTTCCACTGCAGACATCTAGGTTAGAACCTGATAAGAACAGTGGTGAAAAATTGGAATACACTGGCATAGGAAACTGAAGAATTGGAAAGTTTAAAGAAAAAAAAAGCACTTTTGAGTTAGTTCAATACAGTGTTGCCTGGAAGCAAAGATGTGACTTAAAAGTGTCTTTCTGGGCCCCCACGATGGTCTAAGTGTGCATGTGGTCAGCTGTGGAGTGGCCAGAGGATGACGGGGCCCCTGCTGCAGGGCCTGGGCTCAGTCTGCTCTCGCCAGGGGAGTCAGGGCAGGACAGGCTTGTGCCTCTTACCTTTCCGCACATTGTTCCAGAGGTGGTCTTTGCTAGTGCACCTCTCAAATGCTTCAGGGAGCTTGACAGAGCCTGAGCAGATATACCAGAAAAGAATCCCAAAAGCGTAGACATCCACGGAATTGTCATACTTCCCTATAGCAAGAAGGGATGAGAAAGAGTGAGCCATGGAGAGAGAGGCAGCAGCATCAGGCCACTCCGCACCTGCAGGTCATTACATGCTTTCTTCCAACCCACTATCTTTCCTATCAACCCCACTAGGCAGCAGGGCACACTTACGCTCTCATTTCCCAAGAGAACACTATGGTTGTGAGAGGTCAAAGCTAGACACGAAGAGCACCAAGACCAGAACCTGACAAAGGAGAAGGGGAGTTGGGCCTTTTGGTTTCATGGGCATCTACATAATTAATATTGGATCACACCGGGAAAACACAGGTGGGTACGTGAGAACCAGTATATAAAAAGTTTTGTAAGGCAGAGAGAAGAGTCTGTATCCAATGGGCAGTAGGAGGTTTATGTTTTATAGCAAGAAGTGACCTGGAAACTGTTATTTTTTCTTATTTTATTTTTTACAGTACTGGAGATGGTCCAGGAGGATGGTTCCTGTGGCGAGACCACTGAGCTCCATGCCCAGCCCTTTCTCTTTTTTTTTTTTTTGGCAGTACCAGGGATCGAACTCCAGACCTTGCGCTTGCGAGGCAGGTGGTGGCACCACTGAGCTACATCCCCAGACCTCTTTTTAATTTTTGAGACTCTCAAGAATATTCCTAAATTGCCCAGACTGGCCTTAAACTTGCAATCCTCCTGCCTCAGGCTCCCAAGTAGCTGGGATTACAGGCATGTGTCACTATGCCTAGCATCCATAGTATTTTAGAAAGATTATTCTGATAACAAAAGTGGGCTGCAATAGAAATAATCAAAGGACTTTAGATATGAATAATAGCTAAAATACAGTAACGGCAGTGGGAACAGGAATTTAAAAACAAAACGACATAAATCTAGGGGAAGAAAAATGATGACCGTCTACTTGGTTCAGATGTGGGCAGAGTATCAGTTGTCTACGTAACTCCTAATGCTTATATAAGTGTATCACTTAACAAAGAGTCAGGAAGACATATGCAAAATGAAATAAATTCAAATATATTGCTAATTTTAGCTGGTACAAATACTCATGATTGACCTGTGATTACCTGTCCATCTTCCCCAGCAAAGTACAACCATTTCCCATCCACTCAGGCTCAGAAGTTTACAGCCATCTTTTTAATTATTCTTTTCTGTTCACCACTCAGCAAGTTAGTAACAAAATCTTGCTTATTCTTCCTCTGAATTGATCTCACTCTTTTTTGTTTTTGTTTTTTTGGTACCGGGGATCAAACTCGGGTCCTTGAGCTTGCGCAGCAGGGGGCAAAACCACTGAGCTAAATCCCTGGTCCCTCTGAATTGATCTGAAATGAGTCACTTTTGTGTACCAGCAGAACACCACACTAATCCTGGCGACAACCAATCCCTAACTGGTCTCCTTCCATTTGTACTTGCCGCTCAGATCCCCACTGAGCTAACTTTCCATAAACATTTTCTTTTCGTCTTGTCCCTGGGCAAAAGGTCCATAGCTCCTGACTTTATGAACAATGACCCTAACTCCACTACAAGCTCAATGTATTTATCTCCAACCTGGTTTGACACTGTTCCCAAATGGAAATGTGTTTATTTGTGTTCTGCAGTTTTTCTCAGTATTTCCCTTCTCTAACCCCCAGGAGTTTCTTCTCTTCATTAGAAATGCTTGGACTCTGGAGACAGAAATACCTAGATTAAGATCCCAGAACTATTTGCCTTCTGGCTCAGTGTTTTTGGAGAAAGTTACTTCATCAATGTGGCCTCAACTTTGTCCGTGAAATGGACATAAAAGTGCCTCAATGTCATCACAGAATTATTGAAAGGATTAAACAAAACGGAACATATAAAAACATGCCTACACTGCCTACCTCAAAGTCTACCTCCTCAGTTCCCTTTCCACCCACCAGTTTTTCCAGATCTGACTCAAGTTCTACCCAAATCTCACCTCTATCACAAAACCACCAAACATTTCAAACATTTCAACCTTTGCTGAACACCAACAGTGTATTATACATCCATTACTTTACCATTTAATCACCTACTGCCTCAGCTGCTTCCAAATTATTTTACCTCTCTCAAAATATACCTATGCCAATTGTAAATTCTTTAATGATAGAAGACAATTTTACTATATAAGAATCACTCAATTCTTTATGATCAAATAATGGGCTGATTTTGGCAAGTATGGCATAACCCACAGAGACATCCAAAAGACTACTCGGTGACTCCCATCTGTACTTTTCTTTCTCATTCCTTTATCTCTGCACTTTCCCCGCATCTGCGTTAGGTTTCCCAGTGCTGGTTTCATCCTTGCCTGTCAGAACTTCCAGGAGTTACCTGTGCCTACTACTTAGCCTAGGGATAGTACTCAGCATTAGAGTACTGAGTCCTGCCCAAACCCACTCCCTGCCCCCTGCTGTACCTGTGAAAAGTTCAGGGGCCATGTGGATTGGCGTCCCCACAATGCTGCCTGACATCATGGCCTCTGGCTTGCAGAATCCTAAGTCAGTGATCTTGGCACGGTTCTGTTTGTCCAGCTGCCAACAAAACAGGATGACAGTCACCTTGTCTCTGATCCCGCACGCAGCTCTTAGTTATACACCCAAGCTCAAAACAGGTACCTCAAAATACTGTAGTTAATAAATTCTTTCTCCAAACTCCCTGTCTCCAGATTCATTCCCATTACTATCCTCCTCCCCATACTGTACGCAATCTGATGGCATGGGCTCTCTTTCATCCTTGTATCCCTGGCACTTGGCATAGTGCTTGGCATATATCAGGATTTTCATAAATCTTGGAAGAATAAAATACTGTACACTGAGGAAAATATTTCAGCTCTTGGTTCTTCTTCTGACCCCAGAGCAGAAAATTGAGGTTTTCTACCCAGTTAAAGAGATCCCTGAAATTCCTGGTGTTTCCTTTTCTAAAGATCCAAGAGAGAGCTGGGGGTGGAGCTCGGGGGAAGAGTACCTGCCTAGCTCTCCCCTGCACAATGCCCTGGGCTCCAGCCCCAGCACCACAAAAAACAAAAAACAAACAAAATCCACGAGAATCTAGCTATCTCATTCAGCTATTAGGTTTCAGCCTACATTTTTAGGGGCATCTTTCCCTTCCCCCAAACTGTTGTCATCTTTATTATGTCACTGAAATGATGTCAGAAACACCTTAATGATACTCTAAAAATTTTTCAAGAGAAATATGTCAAAAGATTCTTTATAATTTAGATAACAGAACTGGTGAGCTCATGACTATCTTACCTTTTAAAATGCCTTTACGCAGCTGTCATCTGTGATCAAACCTTAAGCAATACCAAAGACCTGGACTCCTCAAAAATATCAGTGTAACAAAAGCCAAAATAGGCAGAAAGACTATTCTAGATTGAGAAAGACTGAAGAAGGATGACAACAAAATTTACTGCAGAATCCTTGGCCTAGATCCTGGATCAAATTAACAGACCATTTTTGGAGCAACTGAATATATGGGGGGAGGAGAGAGTGGAGCAAGTTAATATAGACTTTTTGGGGTTTTTTTGGTGGCACTGGGGATTGAACTTAGGGCCTTCACACTGAGGTACATCCCAGCACTTTAAAAAAAAATTTTGAGCCAGGGACTCATTAAGTTGCTACATTGCCCAGGCTGGACCTGAACTTCCAGTCCTCCTGCCTCAGCCTCCCAGAGTGCTGGGATTCTAGGCATATGCCACCATGCCAGGCTAGATTATATATTAAATAATAGTATTACACTAATGTTAAATTTCTTGGATGTGATAATGACACTTTATATAGAAGACTATCTTTCTTCTTAGGAGATACACAGTGAAGTATTTAAGAATACTTAAATACTTTCATATAAGCACAATAAAAAAGTGTGTGTGTGTGTGTGTGTGTGTGTGTGTGTGTGTGTGTGCATGTGTGTGCGTGCATGGGAATATACAGAGAGAGAGAGTAAGTGAAAGAATATACTAGGAGAAATAGAGCACTGATCTTGGTACAACTCTTTTAACTTTTCTGTAAGATTAAAAAATATTCAACAGTAGAGGGGGAATCCTTTACAATATAAGGCAGGTCTATGTTGAAACACCTCTGTAAGCTTCAAGTCCAAACACCATCCATCCAATATCCTATGAACTCCTTCCGCCTGGACTTTTAATAGGACCAAACTACATTTCCACCCACCCTCCTGAAAGTCACTTAGCCCACAGAAGCAGGCTATCTTCTTGGGAAACAGCTCTTACTTACCAGCACATTTTTCAGTTTGATATCACGATGAACGAGTCCCTGGCCGTGCAGGAAGCGGATCCCCTCCACCACATCTAGTGCTATCTGCAAACGCTTCTCCAGGGTCAGCCCAGCCTGGGGAGACAGAAGAGCTTATATACTGCAAACAAAGCAATTCCACAGTCCAGGTCTCTTGAACCAGCTGAGACTTCCTTCGGTGAGGGACTAAAAGACTTCACCAGGGCACAGGAGGACAGGAAAGTTAATGGGAAATAAAGGGGAAGAGGAAAGCAGGTAAAAAAGAGAAGCAGAGAAAAAGCAAGCTGTAAAGAACACAAAGCCAGATAAAATCCCTTGCAAGCTACAGTTGGGCCAGCTGGAGAATCCCCAGATGTGACAAAGAGAGGTGCAACTGCATGACTGAAGCATGAGCTCATTTCTAACACGTAAGCAGGTCTGGAACTGCCAAAGCTCAAAGTGAGTGTTTAGGTCCCTCAGGCAGATTTACTTCCTTTGCTTGATAGGCTTTGTTAGCCCAGGTTTGGTTTTATGAATTCAAATATCAAAATTACTCATGTTACTTTAATTTAGGGTCACTTCAATTTCTAGAAAATGTCCTATCACTTACCCAAAAGACTGAATGGGTTCTCTAGCACACTTGGGAAAAGCATCAGATGCTGCTAAGCGTAACTCCTCGGAGGTGAAAAGGGAAAATCACTTGGACAGTAATCTCCTCCATCACACCTCCTGGGAGTATTTCTGCTTTCTCTGTCCCACCTCTGGAAGCTCTTTATAAACCTGTACAGGGGGTATCTGGGAGACAGGATCTACCGAGATACTGAGGTCAGCTTTTCTCTTCTACTCAGCCCCAGAGGAGGGAACAGACAAAAGAAACCTCTCTAGTTCCCTTTTGGTGGTAGTTTTGGGTGAGAGAAACTCAATATCCAAATGAGGGTTTCACCTTCACTCAGTTATTCAGTTGCATATCCCAATTCATTAAAAATAAAGTCAAGGCCATATAAGTGATTTCTGCTCTGCTCCTTACCAGGGCTTGTGTTAGAATGTGAAGATTATGTAGCTTCTCACTGTCTACAATAAACTTCAATTCATGGAAATTTTTTTTTTTTTTTTTGGTACCGGGGATCAAACTTGGGTCGGGTCCCTGCGCTTGCGAGGCAGGTAACAGAACCACTGAGCTAAATCCCCGGCCCTGGAAATTTTTTTTTTTTTTGGTACCAGGGATCAAACTCGGGTCCTTCCGCTTGCGAGGCAGGCGCTGGAACCACTAAGCTAAATCCCCGGCCCATTCATGGAAATTTTTAATCGTTGGGTCTTGTATAATTTACTCCTAATCTCTCTTTGCACATTATCTCCCCCCACTCCCCCAAAAGAACCAGATCCTGAAACATGCTTAGAGTCTTCACTGGCCTTTGAACGCCCTGATATTACACTGCTCCTTCCTCAGCAAGGCCTCTGCTTCCATCTGCCCAGATCCTGCCCATTGAGGTACACATGTCAAACTCAAACTCCACACTGTCATGAAATAGTCACTGACTATAATTCTCTTAAAAGGCCCCCAAAATTATACTTTTTGTTACCACCTACTGGTGTTTAATACAAAGTAGTCACTAACAAAATACTTGTTGAATAAACAAAACTGGCTTTCTCGAGTGAAAACAAAAAAGAGAAAGAAGGTCACAGCAAGCATTTTTGCTCTTCTAAGGGGTCTCGATTTTGACCACCACTATTGGAGGCCAAAGTGGTGAATGGCAGTATGCTGGATACACGCTGGGGCAATAAACAGGTTTAGCTTTTTGGGAAGTAAGTGTACTAAAGCCTGATACTCCGACAACCGCCTATGAAAGCAAGAGGCTCTGAATAAATGGGAAAGGATACAAGGCCGGGAAGAAAGCGGTGGGTCTGGCTGGCTCTCATGCCACCTTGCCTCACCTCACCTTCAGCCCCGTGTACAGGTCCCGGTGCAGCCGCTCCATGATGAGCAGTACTGCAATGCTGGAGCCACCGCCATAGTTGTAGTCGATGACTGACCCATGGAGGTCCACCAACCGCTCATGCTTCGGCAGAGACCTGTGGGAATGACAGAGGTCAGGTTACATGACAGGCCAGGATGAGGAAGAAATAACCCCAAAGCCACACTCAGTCCAGGTCCACAGGGAATGGCTTTCAGTGCAGACACTGCACAAAGAGAATGGCTCCTCCACCCAGGCCAAAGCAGCATGGAAGTTAAAAACCAACAAGCCTTAATGATTGAGGAAGAAGATAACAGAACAAGGAGTCTGAAGATGGTGGGGAAAGAGCAGGCAAAGACAGTGATGGCTTTAAAGAGAGCTAGTCCCCAAACACTAGCCTACGCATTGAAACCTACATACGGAGAGACACGGCACGCTGTAGCTCTTGATATAGAACTTATTTCAGCCCTCAGGCTTCTTCTCTGGATTTTTCCCATAAAGATGAATGAAGTGAGGACCCACCTCATGTAGTGAAACTCCAAAGCCAGATCATTCCAGTGCTTCTCATCGGGAGGGACAACCGACTTGAGAGCACAAGGGAAGTGTCCTCCCCAGTGGTCACACAGGTACACCACCCCATACTGGCCTCGGCCCAGCTCCTGTCCCAGTTTAGGTTTACCTGTAAGGTGCAAAGACAGAGCTAAGGGAGGAGGGATGGGAGCTGACTGGGCAGCCTCTGCTTAGAGGCCAGGAAGTCACAATCATGCCAAGAAGAAATTCTAGTGCAGTCACTCTAAACCAGCAGAAAATAGCCTAGCTGGTTAAACTCTGTCATGTTATTTAAACTGTATAAATATCAGGACCAGACAGACTTCAGGAATTCAAAAATAACATCGGCAAGTGCTTAGGTAGCTCTGCAAGGAAGCTGCATGGGACAGTGGGACTCTTGGAGGCCAGACACAAGGTCCAGGAGTCCCGAACCTTCCTTCAGTGTACTTGGAAAAAACAAGGACTCACCATGCAGCAAGACATCCTGTAAAGACCGGCTCTCCAGAGAAAGGCGGGCCAGGCGTGGGGCGTGATCTTTCCGAACCTTCAGCCACAGATCTTCTGTCTTCTCCAGCCGGCCTGAGTGGCCAGCCTCCAGCTGAGAGGGAAACATAAAAAGCCGTACTGCTTATCCCTAGCCTCAGCTTCCTCACCTGTTACACAGGAATAGTAACACAGACCTCGGACGGTAACTGTAAGAGCTAAATTACACATGTATGTGGCATGTTTAGCACAGGGACTGGCACATATACTATCGATAAATAATACTTTTGTCTTTTGGATTCATAATCACATCTATTCAGCCCCACTGAAGACAAGCAAATAAAACATCACATAACTGTGAACTAGATAGAACAGAAGTTGGAAAATCATCCCTTTTGTCACTCATGTCTAAAATACTACACAAACAAATTCCTCCTTCTCTATTGTTATTCTCCCTTAGTGAAAGGGGGGATTAACTGAGCTCCCTCATGCTCCTTAGGATTAGAAAAAAAAATCCACATGGAAACCTATTAATGAAATTTCCCGTAACATGACATTGTCCCTTAACAGGGTAGGAAAAAATACACTGATTTTTTTTCTTATGGTGGTAATGGGGATTGAACCCAGGACCTCCGTGCTGAGCTACATCCTCAGCCCTTTAGAACCAGTTTTTTAAAACATTTCAAGACATGGCCTCACCACTGCCTAGGCCAGGCTCAAACCTGTGATCCTCTTGTCTCAGCCTCCCAGAATCCTGGGATTACAAGCATCATTTTTAAAATTATATAAAGTATAACATTTGCCCAGGGCTGAGGCTCTTTTCTGCATATCCACCTGCATCTCCTTTCCTACAGACCAACCTGCCGCAAGGAGGCTGCAAAAGCCTCATGAGAACTATTGAGCCGAGTCCGGAACTGGCTGCAAATGCTCTTGGCCAGCTTGGAGGCACTGAGGCTCTCGATCGCGTCCTGGGCCACCTTCCTCTTCCACTCCAGAGTGACGGCAGGGGGGCTCACCCACGCGATGCGCTGGATGATCTGTCAAGATGCGGACAGTGGGATGGCTGAGGATGGAAAAAGGAACTACTAGGTGGCCCGACAATGCCCTCCTTCTCCGGGCTTCGCACGCTTTAGGAGCAGGCTCCTGAGACAGGTGCTGTGTGAAGTTCAGGTTCCTTTCCAACTCAGGACTCTGCCCAGAGGAGGAACACTAGACCTACTATAGCTGCTCAAGAACCTTCAGGAAGTTAAATTCAGCATCAGGAAGTGCCTGAATCTGAAATTAGGAAACAGCTCTACACAAGACCCAGGTCTAATTCCAGACCAGAACCATACTCCTGGCCTCTGGAAATGACAACATCTAATTCCAAGACATTTAGGCTGGAAGAAAGAAATATGAAGGAGCTAGTGAAGTGGAGTCCTATGGCTACATGAAATATCATTTAAACCCACCCCTTTTAAGAGTTAAGGGAGCACTGTTAGTAATTATTTGAGAACAGACATAAACCATAATTCTTCCAGCAGGCAAACCAGAAGCCATGGACACCCTACCTTAACTGCAGCCCCCAGGTCTCTCTGTTTTCTACAGAGTGACTAGGATACACATGGGCCTACTAGGGACAGAAAACTTTTTCTCTTGCTAATCCCTACCTGCTTGATTTGCTCCCAGAGCATCCGTGTAACTGAGGACCCTGAGTGAAATGTGACTTCAACGTGATAGGCGGCATTTAAAATCTGAAAGAGAACACATAAAGGGAGATAGGCCCTGAGTAGAGTGGCTATTTTAAAATGAAACAAATATTTACTCCAAGAATATAGAGCAGTCTCGAGGTTTCCAAGTTTATCCTTCAGTGTATTACAGAGTCACCTCAAGTTGATCATCTGCTTTATGGCTAATTAGGCCTCTTTACTTCTTTCTCAACTGTCACTTCACAGCTCACCAGCACCTTGCACAGGCAGTGGTAAGGTGATAGGAAAAGTAGAATTCAGACTGGGTGGGGAAACAGTTAAAGGGAAATTCTTGGCTAATTTCAAGTGGGGACTGAGTGTGAACCGTCCACTGCTATCTGTACCAAGGTGTCTCAGCAACCACTGTTTTTTTTTTTTTTTTTGGTACCAGGGATCGAACTCAGGTCCTTGTGTTTGCGCAGCAGGCAGCGAAACCACTGAGCTAAATCCCCGGCCCTCAGAAACCACTCTTTGCATACCTGTTTGAGATAATTACTGGTGATGTGAACTGAGACGTCCTGCGACTTCTCCAGGCTCTGCAGACACCGCTCCAAGGTGCCGACAAAGCTCTCACGTAAGTAATCCACTGAGCTGATCAGCTTGTTAGCCACTGCCTGGTTAAGCCGGGAGATGATGAGTTCCTGGATCTGCCGGATGCAGCATTTGATCTCTCTGGTGCCCACTGCTTCTCCATTCTCGGGGATAATGACATCTGTGGAGGCAGAGAAATGAGCTGGCTACTTGTGAGGGAGAGGGTCAAGCAGTTCCTGAGCCACAGCCAATGAACTGGCACGAGGAGGGCCACAAAAAGACCTGGCTGGGTGACGAACTCTGACCCCCAGCATTAGCAGAGAGCGTGTAATGTTCAACTACTTGTGGCAGATAAGGTCCTAAGAGAAATGCAGGAAAACAGTAAGTGTAAACTACTTGAAAGGCACACATAATAAACACTTCAGATATGTAACTAATTTTATTTTCACAACAACTATGCCAGGTGTGTGTTACTGGTCATATTTTATAGATTAGGAAACAGTCTCAGAGACAAAACAAAGAGAGCGCTGGGAAGGGGCTGTGTAGTTAGGAAGTAATACAGCTAGCATTTGAACCCAAAGCTCACTGATTCCAAAGTTTAGGATCTTTATAAACTATCACACTGCCTCGCTTATTAATGACAAGAAGCCAAGAGTCAGGAATTGTATTATAATCAATTACTAGATAAATAAAAAGCAAAACTCATTTGTTGGCCCTACATGCCACTACCTCTCAGAATTTAAAAAAATCTACTTTGTAAGCCTGAGGACACAAGCATTTAAAAAGTGATTGCCCCTACAAAGGCACTCTCAAGTTCACTGGTGGAAACTTAAATTGATATCACCTCTTCAGAGGAAAATTGGCAGTTATCTATCAAAATTTTACACCAACAACCAACGATGAAAAATTCACACACTGTTTGAACTGTCTAGGAATTCTCTTTCTAGAAATATATCCTTACAAATCTCAAAGACATGTATCTACAATGATGACCAATGTATATACTTTGTCATAGCAAAAAGAAAAAAACCAGTCTAAATGTCTGTCAGTAAGAGAACAGCTAAATATATTAATTAAGGTTGGAAGAAAACCGACTTCGATGTACCTTTTTGGAAAGTGCTCTAAGAGATATAATGAAAAAGTGAAAAAGCAGGATATAAAAGAACGTAAGAGAACTAGACTAGATGGTGGGGGACAGTGTCTTTGTGCCTTTGAATTAAGTACTATGAATGCATATTTTATCATTTTTAAAACAGCATTTTATAAAGAATGTTTATCATTTACCCAGGGTGCATGCAGTCAGCTTTATATTTAAAGATAAATAACACTAACAGAAATCTGGCTCCACAGGATATGTGGCAGCTCTCTTTTAAGTCTACTTATCATTGCTCCAAGGGTACTCTGAACAGATTCAGAACAAGGTAAGAATCAGACGTGCACGCCGTATCTAACATGTACCCACCTACATCCACAAATCCACAAGGTAGCGGACAGAGTCAGACACCTGGTCTACTCATTCCCAGGGACCCTCGTGTCTCTTTAGTTAACCACCTTATCCCAGGCACCAAATGGTATGGCTGATACAATACAGACAAATAGTTCCTATTCCCTTGTCTGCCCAACCTAGCTGCCCTGACTTCCCTTCATCATATGTACTGTGATGCCAGCATTGATTGATATTCCAGTGTCCTTAACTAAATATGAGAGGATTTCCTAGAATTTCACCACAAGTGAGCATTTCTTAGCCACTCCTCCCCGCAGTGGAAATTTAGCAAAGGCATATCTTGTTCATCTTTAGAAAGACTAATAAGAAATCGGGCATCTTATCTTTGATAAAGTCAACTTCATTTCCTTCATATTTATAAATATGACACAGCTAGATAGCCATTATTCAGAGACTTTTTCATTCCCCAAGATGTACTGCATTCAAGAGTCTGTCAGCATGGCCCAGGTCCCCTCATTGTTACAGCTCAGTGATAGAGCATTTGCCTTGCATGCATGAGGCACTGGGTTTCATCCCTGGCAGTGCCCTGCCACCCCCGCAAAAAAACCACAGTCTGTGTCTGTCTGTACAGATAATCCTGTAGGAGTTCAGATAAGTGTTCCTGTTAGTAGCTAAAAACTTAAAGATGAATGCAAACAATGGCTTTTGGAGAGGCCTTGAAGGATAG
Source organism: Heterocephalus glaber (assembly GCF_053883595.1). NCBI lineage: Eukaryota > Metazoa > Chordata > Mammalia > Rodentia > Bathyergidae > Heterocephalus > Heterocephalus glaber. The sequence continues at coordinate 41,057,214 of NW_028258372.1, forward strand.
GTAGGTAGGATTTGGAAATTCACAAATAAAAGACTTTCAAGCTTAAGGCAGGGTGTGAGCATAGAAAAGATCAAAGGAGTGTATGGAAGACAGCAAGAAGTTAAGACCAACCCGAATAAACATTATAGGAAGGAGGGCCAGGGATTTAGCTCAGTGGTGCTGCCGCCTGCCTCCCAAGCACAAGGTCCTGAGTTCGATCCCCGGTACCAAAAAAAAAAAAAAAAAAAAAAATATATATATATATATACACATACATATATATGGGAAGGTGCATAGTAGGAAATAAGATTGGCAAAGTTGGTTAAGGGCTAGGCTTTGGAAGATTTTGGATACTAGGCTGAGGAGTTTAAACTTAATCTGTAGGAACAGGAAGCCAATAAAGTACACAAAGAAGAAAAGTCAGAGGGATTGATTAGATAACAGAAGATGGAGGAGAAAAGCACAAGTGGATATGAGCTATAGAAGATTCATCAGGATTTGGAAATTGGTTAGACATGGGAACACAGGAAAAAAAGTTAAAGATATGTCAAGGTTTTAAAACTGGGTACCAGAAGAAGTAGCACCAGTAACTGGAAACAGATTAGGAAGCAGTAAACTCTGGGCTTGGTGGGGCACACCTGTGACCTCAGGGTCTGGGAGGCTGAAGCAGGACAACCAAGGTTGGAGCTCAGTCTGAGCAATACAGCAACTCAGCAGGACTCTCTCTCAAAATTAAAAAAAAAATTTTCCTATAAAAAGAGCTGGAGGGCCAGGGATTTAGCTCAGTGGTTCTGCCACCTGCCTCGCAAGCGCAAGGACCCAAGTTCGATCCCTGGTACCAAAAACAAAAAAAGAGCTGGAGATGTAGCTCAGAAAGAAAGCCCTGGGTGCAATTCCCAGTACTGGGGGGGGGCGAGGTTGGAATAAAACATAAAAATTTAAAGTACAAGCTAAGGAACCAGACTGCCTAGATTTAATCCTACCTCTACCACTTACTAGCTGTGGGGCCTTGGGCAAATTACTTAACTCTTAGTTGTTTTTTGGGGGGTTTTTTTTGGTACAGGGGATCGAACTCAGGACCTTGCACTTTCGAGGCAGGCAGCAGAACCACTGAGCTAAATCCCCGGCCCCAAATTACTTAACTCTTTTAAGCCTTAGTTCTGTCATCTAAAAAAATGAAGATAAGCAAAACCCACCTAAAGAGGATACTGAAAAATAATGAAGTCAGGTCCTGTGTCAGAAATCCTGATTAAGTCTTTAGTGGTCTTGAGCACCAGTATTTTCGGGAGGCCTCCCAGGTGATTTGGATGTATGCCTGTCACTGCAAATCTAAAGAGTAACTTGCACACTGTGCCATTTTCTTTACTGGGTAGTCCAACTGTGTCCGTGCATGGAGGTTTGGACAGCAGTCAGTATACAAAGTCAGCAGCATCTAAGCCTCAGACACCAAAAGACCTGACCAGTTGTTTTTGCCTAAATGCGTTAAGTAACCATTTGTGAAGGACAGAACTGCTAGAAAAACTGAGACACTACTTTGGGAAATGCTCCCGAGTTGCATTTCAGGAGCAGTGTGGAAAGAAAATGAGACCCTGAGAACAAAAAGATGGAGCTGGGGGTGGCTCAGTGGTACAATGTTTGCCTACAGGTGTGAGGCCCTGGGTCTGATGCCTAGCACTGCTAAATAAATAAACAAACAAGGAGGGCACCTAAGCCATGCTGACAGAGCAAAGGACAAAGCATGACACAGCAAAATTCTTCAGGCAGCTCTTCCCCAGCTCCGCTGTTGTCCAGGAAGACAGTGGAGATTACAGAGTTATTAGGATGAATTTACCAAAAGTTACTGCTAAATAGGGAATGACGGTGGAATCTTCCAGCAAGGTCACTGAGAGCAAGACACACTACCTTGGCTAAATGACTTGAGGTGGGCTCCTACTGTAACCTTAAGAATCAATGGAGGGCCGGGGATTTAGCCCAGTGGTAACACCCCTGTCTCACAAGCACAAGGACATGAGTTCGATCCCCAGTACCAAAAAAAAAAGACTCAATAGAACCAATTTCCAGTTAGAAGAGTTGGCGCTCCTAAACTCACAGTGCCCTATCAAACTCTCCAGGACCTACCTTTAAACTCCATGTTGGTAGCATCTTCCAGAAGTTCTTCCTTCATGGTGTTAAGAGTCTCAACAATCATATCCTTCATTTCCTCCTGCTTTCGGTTAGCAATATTCATCAGTGACTCATACAGCTCGTTCTCTTTCTTCCGAGTGTATTCCAGCCTTTTGGGAGTAATCTGCAGGTCCCGCTGCATATCAAAGGCCTGGTTAATGAAGATGTCAAGGCAGTGGCAGTGCACCAGGTTCAGGGCCATGGCCGCATCCACCAGACGAGCCTGCAGCAGCTGGTGGGAAAAAGTGCTCAAGTGTCTCAGCTTCTCACTCTGTTCCACCAACATGCTCTGAGCCTTGGTGTCCTGGCCAGGGGCCCCACAGTTCCAGTGCGTGGGGCTCAGGTAGCCCAGGTCAACTAGCTGACGATACAGAAGCGATCTTTCACTCTCCATTCTAGGAGCAGAGTCTATTCTCTCCATCTTCGGCACTTTGAAAAAGAATATGGGGAAGGAGAAATACTTTCGGATTTCCTGAAGCTCTTGCTCATCCCTCTCAGACAGTTCACCTTTGTGGAGTGCATAGGTTATCACAGGCAAGAAATCATTCACCAAGTCACCCAGAACATCTACTGTGGGCCGGAGGCCTTGGCACGGTGCCACCACAATGTCCACTTCCTGGAAGGGGAATGGGGTCATATCAGCACCTCCTAGTCAGAACCAATCTTTGCCTTCCCAGTCCCACACTGAGAGCAAGTCCAGATGTACGCTGGCACAACGGACTTCAATGTGCCCAGTCATCTGTCCACCTCCCTCCTTGGTTACTAACACTCCCTGTGCAGCCTATGGAGGCAGGCACTCGTCTAGAGTAAAAACAAGTTAAGTAGAAAGGATGGAGTCTCTTTGGCCATTCCAGGTAAGAACATTTAGCCCCTGACTATCTTTGTGGCTTGGAAATTCCCACTGATTCCCTCTGATGAAGAAGTAAGAAAATAATAGAATAAAGGGGAAATATTATGGAAATTATCAGACTGGGAGTTGGTCTGACTGGAATATGCCTTCCCCTCATGTCTTCCTCCTCCCACAACCCATCCCCAACTCTCTGACTTGGTTCCCAAGCATCCTTTAAATCTCGGTGTGTAGGTCTTGTCATAGCCTTAAGAATCTTTCCTGTCACACAATTCCAAGCACTCTTTATTTCCCTTTATTAATGGTCAACATATTTAAAATTTACTTATTTAAAACCTATTTTGTTTCTCATTAGCCTATAAACCCTTTAAGGGGAAGGACTATGCTTAACTTACTATTATAACCCAGTGCCTAGCACATAAGTCCTCAACACTGTGGAACCAATCAATTATCCACAAACTAAAAACCAAGTTCACCAAACATAGCTACTTTCCTACTCTAAAATTTTGCAGGTATCCCAAAGTCTAGCCATCTAGGGCCGGGGATTTAGCTCAGTGGTGCCGGGCCTGTCTCACAACTACAAGGTCCTGAGTTTGATCCCCGGGACCAGAAAAAAAAAAAAAAAAAAGAATATGATCACTTGGTATGGCAGAAACTAAGGTTTGCCTAGCCCATATTTAGCTTCTCTATTTTTTGAAAAGCAATGCTCTTTACAGATGGGGTGGGGCTTCCAGGAAAGCTTTCTGGGATGGGGTGGGGGTGGAAGTTCTACTAGGAAGTATGCCCTTTGACCCTGCCCATCTTCCTGCCTGGAGCGCAGAAGTGACAGCTACAGCAGCAGTGTCTTACAACTCTAACTAAGTAGGCAAACTTGAGGGTGGGCCCACCACTAAGGGATAAGGAGCCCGAGTCCATGCCAACTACAGAGCTGTCACACCAGCTCTTGAATGCCTAGCTGCAGACTTTTGTGGTTTTTTTGGTACCGGGGGATTGAATTAGGGTGTGAGCTTGTGCAGCAGGTGGTGAAACCACTGATCTAAATCCCTGGCCCAAGCTACAGACTTTTAAAAGAGGAAAGAAAAATTTACCTCTGCCTTATTTAAGCTCTTCTGTCTTGCTCTATTTATCATACAGGATTGAACTCAATCTTGCCTGATATTCTCAAGTTCCTAAAGTTTCCAGAATGACCTTCGGTTTAGAGGAAAGAAAAATTTACCTCTGCCTTATTTAAGCTCTTCTGTCTTGCTCTATTATTATACAGGATTGAACTCAATCTTGCCTGATATTCTCAAGTTCCTAAAGTTTCCAGAATGACCTTTGGTTTAGAAACAAATCTTCCACAGGTCTATTTCCTCACCTATAGTTTCTGCTTTTGTTTTCTACTTCTTCTTTCTACTTCCAAGAACTTAAAAGCATGTATTTCTATCCACTGTAGAGGCTGCTCCTCTTATCTCTGCAACTGTCCGTGTAAAAGAGGGACCAGGGACTTGCGCCTGTGTCATAGTGTGGGCACATGTCTTAGTGTCTTCAGAGATCTGCAAACTGAAACCCTCCACAGCACCTGAGTGTACCTCACAGAGTTATAAAATAATTCAATACAGTTTATTTGAAATCTAGAAGATACACAATTTTTTTTTCTTTCAGACTAATATCTGCTTTTACTCCTTACATTATTTATGCAACAGGTATTTTTGATGAAATATGTTTAAAAATAAAATCCTGAAATCTTTTCCTTTTTAATATCCTTCCCTTAATACGAAAGGACTGGAAAATGCCAGCTTATTACATCTAGCATGATAACTGACAGTAGGTGTATGTGTATTGTTCTTTGTTTTCTTTATCTTTTCCATTCCCAGCAAAGCACAATGGTCTCACCTTCTTTCCAAGAACTAAGCTTTATTTCAGGTAGATCACATGATGTTTGTTTGGCTGGCCACTTTGAACTCCCAAAAGCTAAAACACTTTTAGTATCCCCTCATTTGTAATTTGAGCAAACCCTGCATAAATCCACCTTTTTCTCACAGAAGCCCAGGCCAAGAGGAATTTGCTGTTTCATCCATACCTCAAATTGCAGGTAATGTGTTCTGGTTGAAAAATTAGTCTGACATTCACCTTGCTGCTCACAATAACCTCCTTCAAGCCCCTAAGTCACACATGCTAAGGTGTGAACAACTTCAGAGAGGCTTTTCAAAAAGTTGATAGTAAGAAAGGTCAAGGTAGGGCTGGGGATTTAGCTCAGTGGTTCCAGCGCCGGCCTTGCAAGCACAAGGTCCCGAGTTTGATCCCAGGTACCAAAAAAAAAAAAAAAAGAAAGAAAGTTCAAGGTTTAGAATGAAACATAAAATTCCATAAATAATCACAGATGCTAATTACATAAACCCTAAAAAGGATCCCAAGAAACGAAAATAGTAGAGAATTACAGGTAGGAATTTTCTGCTGGTTTTTTTTTTTAAACAGAGACTATGTAGCACAGGCTGGCCTTGACCCCTTCTGCCTCAGCCTCCTCTGGTACAGGGGTTCCAGGTATGTACCGCCTCATCTAGTTAGAAAAAGTTTTATACTGCAAAGCTCCCTGAAATATAAAAGATATAAATAAATCAATCAAATTATTATGGGAATAAATCCTAAATATTCAAAATCAAAATATTATTTTAAAATTTTTCAGGAAGAATTTTCTTTGCTTCCAGATTTTATTTGATGGAGTTTTAAAAAATTCTACAGTAAATTTTGAGGTTTTCTTCAAAGGATCATTTTGTATGTGCCAAGCCACTAAGTCCATTTGTAAGACCAATTCCTCTTTTAAGAAATGATTGACTTTATTTGCCATAGGTGCAAATATACCTTTCCCATAAAGTAGATGCAAGGCTTTCTAATCATAGAGTATGGCCTAGTATATTGGCAACTAGGAAGAAGCTGTCTACTCCTAAATATATCTTGTTACTAAACAAAAATGGGTAGAAAACAGGTAGTGCGCTCTCTCTTCACCCTCTCTGGTTAATTCACTTATGCAATTGTTCTCACTGCTCCATCACAACCAGCAGAAGACAGGCAAAGAGCTGTAGCCCAAGACCCCGCAGCAGTACACACTAGACTGGAATGTGATTTGCAACTCTGCAGTACTCACAGTGACTCATGAGTGACGATTAGAAGCAAAACGGGAAGCCAGCACGGTCTCCTGGAGACAAGAAGTAAAACACTAATACAAAGAGGACGAGCCAGGTCCAGGGTCCTGTGATGGACACTTGAGACTGAAGTCCAACCTGACTCTGTTACATGGAAATCTACACTTCTTCCCCGAGCCTAATGCAGTAGTCATAAATACAGAATGAATAAATGAGAAAGTGATGCCTTCCTTCCCTACTTGCTCAAAACCACATTTAATCATATGTAAAAGTTTCTCTTTCAACCCACATTCCACACATTTTATCCCACACATTTATCTGAAATTGCTGACTGCCTCTACTTGAAGAATTAACAGTAAGCATTTTGCTCCTAACTCAATCAAGGAAAAAGAATCTCAGAGTATGAGAGTAACCCTCAATTTCCACTCTGAATCACAGAAATTCCTAAAGCTATTTCTCCTACAGAATCCATTCTGTACAAGATTTTTTAAAAATCAGTGGAATTTTCAGAAGTTTATCTGTTGCCATCAAATTTCCTGACAGGATTAAGAGAATGCAATGCCGGGGGCGGGGCGGGGGGGGGGGGAGTTCAAGTTCAAGGCCAGCCTAGGCTACAAAGCGAGTTAAGGACAGCCTGAACTGCCTGGTGAGACCTTGTCTCAAAAAACAGACAAGACAACAAAATAAAAACAACAACAACAACAAAAAGAGAATGCAATAGAAAGGTGCTTGCTATGCTCCAAACACCAGAATAACATGAATTTGGTTTTGTTTTTTTTCTGGTACCAGGGATCGAACTCAGGACCTTGCGCTTGCAAGGCAGGTGCCTGAACCACTGAGCTAAATCCCTGGCCCAAGGTTTTGTTTTTTATATAAATGACATATTTTAAACACCAAGAGGCAATCAATCACTGAAGATAGCTGACAGCTTCCTAAATCTTTACCTTCCTAAGTAAGGTAAAGACTCCTTACTCTATAGCTTGAAGCACATTACTAAAGCTCAGCTATAGTGAAGGTGATTATATTAACTGATTCAGACAATAAACAGTTATGCACTCAGGCTAAACTTGAAAGATAGCAGATAACTTTTCTGCACCAGCCTACAGCCTCAGATTTGCGCCACGCAGAATAGAAGTGCATAACTAAATAATTGCTCAGCAATTTTCATGCCCTCGACCTCATCACAGCCCTCATAGCTGAGTCAACTTTACTTCCAATCTCTCCTAGTCCACTCTCAAAGGGCACTTGACAAGCTTTTCCTGTTTGTTTTCAACAGGATTGGTTCTATTTCATTTTTATATATGGTTTCCTGAACTCACCCTTAAAGATAAGTTACATATTAAGGAAAACACCTCTCCACTCTTATTACGTTGTAGAAAATACAGCACGTTGACTCTCCTGGATACAAACACTTTCCAAGGGGGAACTAAATGGATTTCTAGGCTCTAAAATGCCTCATAAGAAAGTGGGATGAAATCCACAAGGCCTCAGATTTGATCCACAAATAAAAGAAAATAAAGAAAAAAATTGGGATTCATGTGAAGCCAACCAAGAGCTTTACCCCAGCAGTCAACACAGAATGGACACAAGCGCTTCTTTCTACCTAGTAAAAATATCATGTAGTAACTCAGAGGCCAGACACAGGACCTGGAAAAAAATAATTACAAATAGTCCTAAACATGCCATAGAAAACACAAGACCATCATGCTAAAGGTATATTTACAATCTCAAACACTCAAAGCCTCTGGATCTGAATTATCATCTCCATATCTCAGACTGCAGTGAACTGGGTAACAGACAGGATGCCCAGAATGTACTGAGCAGCCTCTACACACCTACCTTGGGGACCGACAGCCAGGTACCCACAGGTGCAAATAAAAGTGGGAATCTGAAGCTTTATTCTCTTATCACTCACTAGACTCATGGAGAGAGAGAGAAAGAGGGCCGGGGATTTAGCTCACTGGTGCCGCCTGCCTCGTAAGCACAAGGACCTGAGTTCCATCCTCAGTAACAAAAATAAAACAAAAAGGAAAGAGAAAAAGAAAGAGAGAAAAGAGAAATAAAATAAAAGAGAAAGGAGGAAAGATTTTACCTTCTAGCTTTTATATACTTCCGTATTATTTTTAAATTTTAAATTTTTATTAGTATATGTTTGCAGTACATAGTGATTACATTCACTGTGGGGAATTGGTACATGCACATAACACATCTGTATTATTTTTATAACACTTTCCTTCCATTTTTTTTTACAAAAGTGTCATAAGGAATTATAAAGAGTTTGTCTCTGATATGACAAAATAATAACTATAAGTTGGCTGGATGGAACCGGAAGGACTTAAATTGCACCACAGAAAGGACGGATTCCAGTGTGGGTGATTACCATGGACGGGGTGGGTGACAGAGTGGGAAACCCTCTTCTTAAGGACACTGATTTATCTAGTCAAAGGCAGGAAAGCCGAGGATTTAGCTCAGTGGTTCCGCAGACTGCCTTGCAACTGCAAGGACCTGAGTTCCATCCCCGGTACCCCCCGCAAAAAGGGCCGCAAAGGCAGGAGAGGACTCACTGACTACTGTGTCCTAGATACTGTGATGATTAAGCAAACTCTCCTGTTAGCCTGACACTAACCCTAAAAGTCAGTGACCACTAGCCCCATCTTATAAGTGCGGGCACAGGGTAACACAACTAAGTGACAGACCCAGGCAATAAATCCAGATGCACACAGCTACCGAGACCATATTCTGTGAGTCATGCGGGCCGACATGTGTCAGGCACTGTCTCTTCTGGTATCGGGAAGTTCTGAAAAGGATAGAGGGTGGGAGAGGTGACTTCCAGGGTCCTGACAATACTGGGGTGGAAGTTAAAAAGGGTATGCTACCTACCAAGTAAACTTTGCTCTGAAACAAGCTGAGATCACAAAAGAAGTGAAGAGGGAAACATTTTTAAGCATCTTAACAACAGAGTTTCTGCCTACTGACCATCTTTCAACCTCAGAGTCTCTGACTTGGGTGAGTCTCCCTACCCCTCCTGGCATCTACTCAGAGGGAGACAAAATTCTGAAACAAAAACAGGAGGACTCAGGGTATGGCTCAGGGGCACAGTGCTTGCCTAGTGTGTGTCAAGCCCTGGGTTCCATCCCCATCACCGCCAAAAAATAAATGAACAAATAACAGAAAGGAGGCCATTTGATCCACAAGAGGTAGACAGGGTCCTAGCAAAGGAGGAAGACAAAAGAGGAGATGAAAGTTGTAATCTGTTAGGTATTTTTCCCTAAAGGCTTCCTTTGGGAGGCCAAAGATGAATGACTGATAGTGAACTGAGGAGAGACAGCCTTTGCTCCAGGCTGTTCTTCTAAATTATCAAGGCTACTGTGCAAAGGATATTTTTAAATACTGTGTTGGGGTTGGAGCTCAGCACTAGAGTATGTCCTTAGCATGGTGAGGCTGTGAGTTTGATCCTCAGCACTGAAATGAAAATCTTACCTCCAAACACATACATCCTTCCTAGGTGTATTAGCCTATAACGGATACTCCTGGGTCTCATTTCTTTATTTAGGCAAAGGACAGTGAGTGCGGGATGGTTGCATTTCAATATGCATGTTACTCTGTATGAGGGGCAGGCAAAAGGGAGGCTGAAGCCACCGGACACAGGGTCGCTGCCTGTGAGGTGGTTCATGAGTTAGCATCTGCCTGGACTCTCTATATCCTTTCACATATGACTTCAGTTTCCCTCTTTGCCCCATAAAATAACGCTTGCTCTATCCAATGATAGCTCTAAAGTATCATTCCTTCTCTCTCTGCCTTGTACCTATTACCCTCCCTAGTGTCCTCTTCCTCTGGGTAACCACCGTGGGCCTCATCTTATGCACCCCTTCTCCCAACATTACCATCTTGCCCTGAGACTTCCTCCTGCCTTCTTTTCTACTTCTTACCTATCAACACTTACCTTTTAATCTCACTAAAAGCAACATATAATATTTGTCTTGTAAGGCATCATAAGAAATATCAATAACTAGACAAAAATTGAGAGAAGCTAGTTTTCTAGCAAGAAACAATGTTTAGGAAATTTGAGGAATTAAAATTTACATGCAGTTTTTCCATATTAAGATCCTTCAAAAAAAAAAAAAGATCCTTCATAATAAGTTTGAGTTGTGAAAAGCATTAACTGCTGAAAAAAATTTAAATCGGTATCTATATGGTATTAAAAACCAGTCACTGCTGGGCATGGGGGCACATGCCTGCAATCCCAGCTACTCACGAAGCTGGGGCAGGAAGATTCCAAGTTCAAGATCCACTTGGGCAACTTAGTGAGACCCTATCTCAAAATAGAAAAGTTAAAAAGGGTTGGGGCATAGATCACTGCTCACTGGGTTCAATCCCACAGTACCACAGAACCTCCGCAGTTCCCACCAGTAACTCTCTCTCTGTGGTACTGGGAATGAAACCAGGGCCTTGCACCACCAATCTACATACCCAGCCCCTCCTTTCCTCCCTCCCTAACCTCTCTTTTTTCCTCCCTTACCCACTTCCTTCCTGCCTGCCTTCTATCTCCCTCCTTTCTCCCTTCCCTCCTTTCCTTCCTTAGACAGGATCTTGCTAAGATGCCCAGACTGGCCTCAAATTTGTGATCCCCCAGCCTCAGCCTCCCAAGCAGTTGGGATTACAGGTGTGCACCATCACACCCAGTTCTGTTATTAATTGAGGGTTATAAAGAGAAAACTTCATTAATATAACTAGAGTTTTAAAATATTTTAAAAGTACGTGTCTTTGCAAGTCATTGACCTTGCCTGGAAATATGAATGTCCCTCAGTTCCCTGAAATATACCCCACCAGACAGCACCATGAACCAATAACCCACGTCAGCTGTGTGGCAGTCTAGATGCTGAGGATGTGCACGTTTGTCTAAATGGCCAGAAAGCACGTGATGGGATAAACAATCTACGGATAAGGGCAAAACACCTGCAGCTGCATGACTATCACTGAGCCCCTAGGAGCCCCACCTCAAATTCAGCAAGTGTGATCACCTCTGCTGCTTTTTATTCTTTTTCTAATGGGTGCTCACAGGAAACATGTGCACCTGCACACACACACACACACACACACACACACACACACACACACACTCTGCAGACTGAGTAACTGTGAGGTTGACAATCGTTTCATGAAATCTGTAAGAAGAAATACAAATGGGGTGGTAGATGTAGATGCTAGAAGGGGAGTGAAGGTGAAGTATACTTCCATATATAAACACAGAACTAGTGAGTATGCGGAATGGTGAAATGTGCTACCAGCTGGAAAAATACTGTGTTTTACCACTAAATGAGTTTCAGGTACTAACAGCTTGACAGTGTTCCTCTATTATTGAATTAATAACTGAGAACTCAAGGGATCCACAACTAAAAAGCTGGAAATACCAAGCAGAGTGGTCCCTATGTACTGGCTTATTCTGGAACAAACTGAAAATGGCTAATTTATGAGGACTTTAAAGTAATGTTTTAGAAGAATGACCATTGTATAAGGAGGCCAGGAGGAAATTCTGCTTTGATAATTTGACAGTTCAAAAAGAACATCTATTTCCCCTAATTCAATCTTGGTTTCCTTTAGCTAAAGGTTTCTTTTCTTTGCTACCCCATCTACAGACAGAACAGAAGGGCTGTTTGGTGTGAACTCACTGGTCCTAAATATAAGGAGCTAAACAAAGAGATCTTTCTTCCTTGCATGAACGATCATCCAGGTAGCTGTGCACTGCTCCCTGCAGTGAGCTGAGCATCTCTGATCTGCTTCACAGACAAGAGACCAAATGTAGCAAAAGGGCCTGAATCCCACAAAGGCTACGAGGCCCTCTGTGGCTTTGCATCAAGGGTTCTAAACTTAGACCAGTAGGATCTTCATCAAAACTGCTGAAGAACAAAGCAGATCCGGAGAAGCACGGGCAAAGGAAGCCTCACCAACCACATGAAACAATATGAGAGGCTGGAGAATTCCTCAAGAAGAGCAAGAACCCTTATCAGAACTGTGCCAAGAAAAAGCTGACTCAATATCACAACTCCAAGTGGCCTCCCGAATTGTGACCTCAAGTCCGCATTTGTAGCGCGCGCACGCACACACACACACACACACACACACTCAGAGCAGGCTCGGGGCTCTTAGCAGTAAGATGTGTGCTCGGATATGCACTTGGGGAACAGCTTGGCCTTTCCTGGCTGTCACTTTCTTGTATCACTCCCACTTATGAAACAAAAATAAATGAGCATTAGAAATTTAACCCAGGAAAGGCACAGTGGTACACACCTGTAATCCCGGCACTCTGGAGGCTGATCCTAAATTTGGGCCCAGCTGGGCAACATAGTGATTTAGTGTGACCCTTATTCAGAATAAAAAATAAAAAAAGGGATGGGGATATTGCTCAGTGCAAAGGCCCTGTGTTCAAACCCCAGTGCCACCAAGGAAAAAAAAAAAGCTTGCGTGCGAGAGAAAGCAAGCAAACAAGCAATTTAAGCCATATAGGATTTGGGTGTAGCTCAGTGGCAGTTGGCTTACAGGAAGTCCTGGCTGGATTAGATCCCCAGCACCACCAAAGAAAGGGAGGGTGGGAGGCAAAGAGGGAAGGAAAAAGACAGGAAGAAAGGAGGGAAGGAAAGAAAGAAGGAATTTTTTTTTTCCAGTATCAGGGATCGAGCTCAGGACCTTGCGCTTGCCAGGCAGGCGAAACACCACTGAGCTACATCCCTGGCTCAGGAAAGAAGGAATTTAAACCAATAAAATAAGGGACACTGAGAAATCAGTCAAGTAATTTGCTACAGATGGCTTTGTTCTTTCCAAGATCGGAAGGCAAGAACGGGAAAAATCACCACCCAGCTTACAGCAGATATTTCAGCTATTTAACAGTGCTCTTTCAGCAGCAGGTCACAGTGATCAGCTCATAGCATCAATTTAGTGGATTGCTGCCATCATTTTTTTTTTTGCCATCATTTTTTAAAAAATTAAGTGAAAAAGAAAATAAAATATCAGTGTGCATTGTAGGAAATAAAAGTATTGCTTCATGAAACTTATTACAGACATATATGCACATGTATGTAGTAGGTACATAATGTTTTTCTTTTTTACTTTTTTAAGGAAATTTTATTGTGTATATTTTCAGTTTACAGGATGTGATGGGATACATACAGATAACAAAATGGTCACTATAGTGAAACTAATCAACACATCTGTCATCTCAGTTTTTCTGTGATAAGAGCAGCTAAAATCTAGTCGTTTAACAAAACTCCCTAATACGATTTTATTCACAATTTGATTTACTATAGTCCTCATCTTGAACTTTATATCTCTAGGTTTGTTACATCCTAAATACCTGCTACTTTGTATCCTTTAACCTACATCTCCCCATTTGTTCCTCTCAACCTCCACCCTCTTCCCTGGCTCCTGAAACCACTGTTTTCATTCTTTTTTTAAGACCCCACATATAAGTGAAACCATATAGTATTTTTAGTACTTTTCTTCCTTTATCTGCATAGTTTCACTTAACATAAAATTCTCCAGGTCAATCCATGTTGTGGCAAATGGCAGTGAATTAAAATCTAAAAAGTTCTGAAAACTGAGCAAGTGGAACCTTGAAGGAACTAGAGTGCAGCAGTACAGCAGAGAGAAATTGTGTATGAATCAAATAGTGACACACTGTGAGGGAGCTCATGGCTCAAGTGACCAGGCCTCAGCAATAAACAAGGGCTAGCACCAGAGTTTCCCAAAGTGTAAGCCCTCAGCCTGAACACAGAGGAAACCACCCCTACAACTCAGCTGAGAAAACGGGGGCTTGCTGCACAGCCCCCTCTAGCATGTCAAGATGAAAGAAATAAGGACTGTGAAAGGAAATGAGAAGGCAGTTTCTCCTTCTAGAGTATCATGGGCCATGCCACAACCAAAGGCCATTCACTGCCTGAGAAACCAACTCTCCTAGAAGAGGGGCAGACATAGAGGTGATAGGGAAGAAGAAACACCCTCTCAGCACTGCCAAACCAGCCCATCCTCCCTGGCACAGCTGCCCGAGGTGATGAACGTCCCATTCTGAGCGCGACCACACACTTACTCCTTCCTGTTCCTGACCTTTGTGCATCTGCATTCGGTCTAGTCAGGTGGCCTAAAGCTATCCAGTAGCAAAGGAAGCCCAGAAGACACAGGACTTATCTTAGGTGGAGGCAGAACCTGAGATGGACAGTGTGATCTCCTAGGAGATGCTGCAGCTCCTGCGCGCTCTTTGGCAGTTTACTTCAAGAGAGAAGCCAAGATGACCGGACCACACATGGCCCCTCACACTGTCCAGCTCAGTAAGCTCATGGGTGGATCTAAGGCAAAGCCACACAAATTTTCACTTGATCTCAATTCTAATAAGAACATTAATTATCCATCATTTTCTTGTCCTTTTACAAAGGGATGACTAGAGACAATTCCAGCAACATCTTACAACTATTCTGTAAAAGCTTGTTAAGATGTAGTTGCTACAGGGCCGGGGATTTAGCTCAGTGGTTTCGCTGCCTGCTACGCAAGTGCAAAGACCCGAGTTTGATCCCCAGTACCAAAAAAAAAAAAAAAAAAAAAAAGATGTAGTTGCTACATATTCTTTTTCTATCAGAACAGGAGACTAAGAGGCGAGGAAATAAGCAAAATACTCAGGGCCTTGAAGCATGGAAGCAGAGGCAGGGATATTGTCTCTTTTCAACTTTCTGGGATATGTTCCTCTGACTCCAGAAGCTGCTGCTAGAGTTCAGAGTAAACATCATCAAACTACTTTTTCAAAGTGAAAAGCAAAGCTGGCACATGTGCACAACTGATATGAGTATGAGGTCGGTACCTTCAAGAGGGGATGATGCACTGTCACCTCCAGTTCGGCTAAAACATGAGCAGCGTCCTTACTGTCCCCTTGGACCTCCAAGTCCTCCTCAGGGATGGTCTCCCAGGTGCCCTGGTGAGCAGCCAGCGTGTGTACTAGTTCGTACTGTCCAGGGAGCGCCAGGCTGACCCGAGTCTGAGTCCCATAGGTGAAGCGGAGTCGCCGCAGCTTGCAGCTGTCTTCGCTGCTCAGCCTGGTGGTAGGAAGCATCTGCACCCCCAACAGCAGGTTCAACAGCTGGCACTTGGCATTGCAATCCTGACCAAGGATGAGTATGCAGGGGAGGCAGTCCACAGTCTGCTGGAGGTGCTTCTCCTCCTTAGGTGGGAAGGAAATGCAGCTCAGCTGGCCTGGTTGGAGAAGGGGGGGAGTGGGGAAAAGGAGGAAAGAGAGAAGAGTGGGGAGGAATTAGAGAGACTCACACAGAGAATCCATTAGGATTCAGGATCCTAGAGCAGTGGTGGCGAACCTATGGCACACGGCGGGATGTTTGTCATTGAAAGCTCTAAAAGTCTCGCCATCACTGTCCTAGGGGAAACATTTCCAGGAAATCCTCAGTTAAAGGAGATATTAGGAAAACATCCCAGTCAGAAAATGTTCTTCAAATATCAAACTAGCTGCTCTCTCCAGCTGTCCCCAAGGAACAAGAAGTTACTTCTTCCCAGAAAGGTGGCAGTGGGATCTTCCCTCCCCATCCTCTCCTTTCTGATCCACCAGAGATGACCGAAGGAGTTACAAGGACCCCGTCACAAACACAAGAGCAGGGCCGGGGATTTAGCTCAGTGGTTCCGACACCTGTCTCACAAGTGCAAGGACCCGAGTTCAATCCCTGGTACCAAAAAAAACAAAAACAAAAAACAAACACAAGAGCATTAAAATGACAGTACCCAGGACAGGAGTCCAAAGAAAAACCGCACCTGAATGTGTCAAGAGTAAAACCTCCCTTCTGACAGAAGACCTAGCCCTTGAACATTCACGGCCCCTTTCCATGTCTCTACCACACACGATTTTGGCTTATGCTTCTCACTTAACGGCACACTGTGTAACTAGATGCCTGAGCTGATCTGTACATACTTACGTACACTGAAATGAAAAGCTCCGCAAGACTGCACGAGCTCCAGAGTATTTTCAGTTCATCTCTCTGATAGCTGCTGACAGCATCTCAGCTGCTGAGCCGTCTGCTTCCTTAAATCATGGGGTGCTCAATTAGGATCGATACTTCTAAGCAAGTCACATTCCTTCCACTTATGGATGACAAGACCCAGAGTAAGACAAAGGGCCTTTAACTCCTGCTGGGATAAAATCCAGGGAAATCTAGAAAAAGACATGATCCATCTCAAAAACATTTTCCTTTCAAGACAACCGCCACTAACCTAACTGACTAGCTTCCCCAAACAGATTTAAACAGCACTGGAGAGAGAACAAAAAGCTTCCTAAAATATGCTAATCTCCGAGTGGGGAAAAGAATTAGAAATCAGTGCCCTGAGATTTGCAGGGTTTCAATTCAATCCTTTCCCACTCCTTCAGCACCAGTCGCCTACATCTAAGATTCAGAAAGGCCAATCTGTAGTGTTCAGTCAACACTACAGCACAATTGAAGTCTTGGGTGGTACCACTAACTGAAGGAGTATTTGCTTTAGTCACTACGCCACAAACCACAATAAACCACTTGTACGCTGACTGTTCAGCCCATGTAATTGACACAAGAGGCCCTATTCAAGAAAAGGTGGCTCTACTTCAGAATGTACCTGCTACTATCTCAAATCCTTTTCTTTCACAAATGGCACCACCAAAAGGGTTTGAAGAGCTCTGTGTTTCCCCAGGCTCTTCTCTCCATTGCTTTCATGTCCACCTTCAAGTGCATCACTCTGGCCCGCACACATACATTAGCAATACCAGACACTGAACCAAGGGAATCTCGTGGGAAAGAGTCTCCTTTGAAAAGGTGAATCTAGAGTATTCACTGAGTGCCTAATTCTCTCTCTACTAAGTACAAAAGTAAATCACCAAACCGGGTGTGGTGGTAAATGTCTGTAATCCTAGCACTCTGGGAGGCTGAGGCAGGAGGATCACAAGATTGAGGCCAGCCTGGGAAACTTAGCAATTTAGCAACACCCCCACCTGAAAACAAAAACTAAAGGGCTGGGGATGCAGCTCAGTGTGGAGCCCTTGGGTTCAATCCCCAGTACACCTCACCACCACCACCAAAAACGAAAGAGTAAAACACCAGGTTACTGGTCTAATCTATAGCCTGCCATTTAAAACCACAGATGCATAGTTGTCTGTGTGACCACTTAACATGCAGCAATGGGTTAATCCTGAGTCCCTTTGTACCTTGTTCACAATTATAGATTTATTACAGCTTATTCTGTTTTATAATCTGTCTATAATCATTAAAAGCACGAAGAACCATCCTACTGCTCTCTGTATCCTTAACACCCAACACGACCGACACATAGTACGTGCTTAAAGTTATACATCTGTCTGTTAAGTGTAAGAACCTATTTAAGATGGAAAATGGTCCACAAAAACCCACAATTGAGTCCACAAAGTATTCCGAAAAGCACACTGATGAACAGTTTAAGGGGAGCGAGCTCAACGTGGAGAGAAGATGTGGACAAAGAGCAGGATTTCTTCCATTCACCTTGTAGAATACAACCACCTCCTCTCAGCTGGGGCAGGGAGAAGTCTGGCCAGACTTCATCTACTCTCCCTAGCTTTCCTTCTCCCAGTCCCCCCAGATTCTCAATTCCCACTAACAACCTTCACATTCCTGTAGTGCATGTTGATCATAATAAAAAAGCAACAAAGCAAAGTGAGCTTTGTTACTGCTACTATACTAGTGTGGATAACAGGGAAGAAAAGCAACTGTACCACTCTTTAGGACCAGAAGGAGAGGTCAAACCCCTGAGACTAAGTTTCAGCTACAGGAAAGCCAATAAAACATGCTGTATCAGCCCAAACTATAGCAGACACACCCCATTATTCATCTGACCCAAATTACTACCACCCCTGCCCCATCTCTCCTGCAAAAACAGTCACTGCAAATAAGCCTGCTACTGTCAGAACAATCAAAGACCAGTCCAGTAGGAAAGGGTGCTGACGTTGAGCCAGGTTCTCTGTTTCCAAGCACTCTGCAAGGGCTCCTCCTGTAGCTACTGCCCTGAAGAGAGGTCCTTCCTCAAGGTGGACATTGCTAGCTGTCTCTGGTGTGCTTCGTTTCTTGGTGCTGGGGGTTGAACCCAGAGCCTTGCAGATGCTAGGCAAGTGCTCTGGCACTGGGCTACATCCCATCTTTGTGTGTGTGTGTGTGTGTGTGTGTGTGGTGGTACTGGAGATTAAACCCAAGGCCTTCACACTGAGATACATCCCCAGTCTTTTATTGATTTATTTGTTATTTTTGAGGCAGGGTCTTGCTAAGTTGCCGGGGCTGGCCTTGAACTTCCTGTGATCTTCCTGTGTCAGCCTCCGAAGTAGCTGGGATTCCAGGCCTGTGCCACTGTGCGCTACTTATTTTTCCATGCATCACATCCAAGCCTTTTGTTTCTCCCACAAATCATTTGCTTTTTCATCAATCTCCAAAATGTCTATAAGATTTGAACTAGGAGACAGATAGAAATGAGCTGAAAGAAGATGGTTTTCCAGCTTGCTCCTCTGGGCACAAAGCTGGCTCAGTGATGAGGCGTGCAACATGGAAGTGGGAACGCCACTAGAGCGAGGGCAGGTTTTCTGACCCTGGGCTTCGCCACTGACTAGCTCTGCGATCTTGGCAGTCCACTTGCTCTTTCTGGGCCTTGAACTGTTCATCTGTAAACTGAGAGAGTTAGATTAGTGCATATTTGGCATTCTTTTCAGCCCTTAAATTCTAGGTCACTGTCCGTTTTAACTGTTGAAAGAATAAGGATGTAAGGGAGATGGCAGGTTGGTCTGGTTTTTACTTTACTTGAAAGTATATGTGAATTTAATTATGCAAGCTCACCCTGGATTATGGCAGCTACAGATCAAAAAGCTGACTGAACTAGCCAGGGGCTCTGGGGACCTACAGTGCAGTCTTAGCAGTCTCCAAAGAAGAGATTAAAAGCTGTAGACGGGCAGTAGGAGGGAGGAAGGAAACCTGTTTTAGACCTGGAGCAGCTGCCTCACTGACAGTCAAAGGACTTCTGAGTTAATCAGGCTTTCTTTGGTAATTAATACAGCGGCACCTGCATAGGAGCCGCCAGAAGGTAACAGCATGGCTTCTCAGCCGGCGAACATTAACCCTGCCAACTCTGGCTACAGGAAAATTCCTATCAAACTGTCTTAAGTGCAAACCAAGGCTTTTCTTTTTCTTTTCTTGGTAGTTGTTCTTAAGTACAGATTATCCCGACAAAGTTACTTCTAAATAAAGGTTTCAAGTTAGAAGGGGAAAGAGAACAGCAACTAAAGGAGCAAGCGATCTTGTTCATTTGTTCTAGGTACCATCTACTGATTGATCACTTTATTTGCCTCATCTCATTTAACTGCTCACAATTGTACCACAGGAGGTCGATTATTATCTTCATTTAAAAATACAGAAAGAAGGCTGGGGATTTAGCTCAGTGGTTTCTCCGCCTGCTGCGCCAGTGCAAGGACCCGAGTTCGATCCCTGGTACCAAAAAATAAATAAACAAACAAACAGAAAGAGAAGCTTAAAATACGAAATAAAAAGCCCAGGTTTCATCTAAGCAGATGAAAGGTAGAACACAGATCCATGCAGGAGCTGTACCTTCGACTTGGCGCCAGGTTAATATTGGGCGGGGTCAGGGATGTAGTTCAGTGGCACTGGGCCTGCCTTGAAACTGCAAGGTCCTGAGTTTGATCCCCCATATAAAAAAAAAAAAGAAGGGGCAGTAGACAATGCCCCTACCACAGTGCTTCCTAATCTTGGGCCAAATGCACAAAATTCAGTAATTATAGGACCTTGGTTTAAAGCAGACTGACAGTCCTTCTGAAGTTGCCCCAAACCATGAGGACAGTTGGTGCACACTTTCAAACTGTTACCATTATTCTAGCTAAGATCTCTAGTTCCTTTTCTAAAAGAAACGTTAAGCTCTTTTCAGAGAAATTCTTATCAGTCAGTGTATGCTACTGTTCGGGCTTGAAGTTAAGATTATTCTATAGAGGGAGGTCAAGGGAAGGAATGCTAGTAAACTATTCATGTCACTAGTGACCTGTCAGGATAGATACTCTAAATTGCTTCTGCAGTAACAGCCATAGATTTGTATCAATACACCAGCCCCCTTAACTATCTTCCATCCCAATATTCGTGAGAGGTAACCAAGGGAAGGGGAAAGGGGCAGCCTATGGCCAAGGGAGGGAAGGCAATGTATGAAGCAAGTGAAGTGGAACTCTGTACCATTGCCACCTCATACTATTACAACTTGTTGGGACTCAGAAAACAGTACCCGAAGTATGATACTCTGGCCTGCTGGAAGGAAGGCCTTAGGAACAAAACCTCCCACAGCCTCTCCTGCCCTTCTATCTCCCATCCTCTTTTCTCCCCCAGAGTTAGTCACAGAAACCAGAATTCCTATTCCCCAAGGCAGGTCATAGAAACTAGAACCTATCTCCCCCAAGATAAGCCATAAACCCTAAAGTTACTCTCTCCCATCTGTCTTGATTCCAGAGGAGTGTCGTCTCATACTTAGAAGGAAGGAAGGTGACAAAGGACACGAAGAAGCTGAACAGGCCTCGCTGGGCTCCCAAGTCTATTCCTATCAGATCCTTTGTCTGTCTGTTCATCCTATGGCTGTCTGTTCTCTGAACCTAACCATTAAAGTAAGTTTTCCCTGGATCTTTGGCTCTTCATTTCTGAAGGTCTGTGCATAAAAATTATGATTGAATAATTTGTTACTGGGCAGGGGATGTGGCTCAGTGTGGCAGCATTCATTTCCTTAGCATGGGTTCATTTTCCTTAGGCTCTGGGTTCAATCCTCAGCACCACAAAAAAAAAAAAATCTGTTATGCTTTGCTCTTGTTAACCATCTTTTGTTACAGGACGGTGGGTTGGGACATTATAATGGGTGAGGGAAGACATCACACCTTTTCTACCTCCACAAATCCAGAGGGTTGACAAGGACTTCAGTATTAACTCAGGTCTCAAAAGAGCAACTACTACCATTCTTGTTCCCAGGACCCAGGCTTTCCCTCCTTTAGTAGTTGTGGGGTTTTTTGTTTTGGTTTATTTGTTTGTTTTTGGTACCGGGATCAAACTCAGGACTTTGTGCTTTCAAGGCAGGCGCCGGAACCACTGAGCCAAATCCCTGGCTGCTTGTTTTTGTTTTTTATCTCATTCCTTTCTTTGGTACTGGGGATCAAACTCAGGACCTTGCGCTTGTGAGGCAGGCAGCGGCACCACTGAGCTAAATCCCCAGCCCTATCTCACTCTTAACATTGATCTTCTTTGTATATAATATAAGCTTTTATGGTGAGACACTTTAAGTCCTCTCTATCAGCAAATGAAATATAACGGATTTTATAATTAATTGAAGCAACCAGTAACACAAATATACATTCCTGCAAACAAGTAGTGATATTTTATTTTGTATTCACTATTTACATTTGTTTATTTGTTAATGTTGTACTGAGGATGGAACCCAGGGCCTTGTGCATGCTAGGCAAGTGCTCTACCACTGAGCCACATTACACCCCAGCCCCTTGTATTAACAATGTACCAAAAGTAGAGAAAAGGAAAAAGTCTAAGATGAGAAAGGAATATTATACAGTCTTTCCACTAAAATCAATTCTACTACAAGCTTCAAAGTATGGAGATACAAAAATCCCAAGAGCAGGGCCAGGGATTTAGCTCAGCGGCACCATCCCTCCCTTGCAAGCGCAAGGTCCTGAGTTCAATCCCCAGTACAAAAAAGAAAAGTAAAAAAGATCCCAGGGGCTGAGAGAGAAAAAATTCTAGACAAGAAACACTGATTTATCATTCCCAAACAAGCTGTCTAACTTTGGCTAAATTTACAAGATTCTGAATGACACAGAAAGCACCTCAATTTAAGGAAAACATATGGTCAGGTAGTCTAGTTTCAGAACCTTTAGGACCAAGTAGTACAAGGTACTTTCATGAATGCCGTTTGAAATTTAGAGACTTGAAATGCACTTGTGGAGCCAAAGCTCTTGTTGGAAGCAGAAAGTCAAGCTGACAGAAGTGTCTCTAAATTATCCCAGCTGGTAGCCATGGTAAGATTGCTACCAGGCTTTTTTCGTTTGTTTTTTTTGCTACCAGTTTTTGTTTTTTACTTTTTTTTTTTTTTTTTTTTTTGGTATCAGGGATCAAACTCAGGACCTTGTGCTTACCAGGCAGGCAAGGCACCACTGAGCTACATCTCCGCCCCGATTGCTACTGGTTTTTAAGAAACAGAGTGTCCTGGTCCCTGGGAAGATGGAAACAACCTCCCCAATGGCTTACATACACACACACACACACACACACACTCATGCATGCACATACCAGAAGCTTCATGTGAAATTAGATGGCATGCAGCAGCCTGCTGACAAGTTCTTTTCTGAATGAAAGTGCTCCTAAGGCTGGTCATGCTACAGAGGGAACTGGAGCTGGCAGCTAAAGCTGTAATTTACAGGATGTGGAGATGGAAGCAGTTCCTCGAAGGAAGCCAAGGCCATGCTTCACAGAAGGCTTGGATTGAGTTGTGTAAAAGCCAGCATACAGTAGCTTATAACCACTAAGAATGCTTCAAAGGGGGGATGTGTCCAGCCAACACCAGAACCAGCCTGAACGAGGGCTCACTGACCAAACTGGGGATAATACATGCATTAAAAACCTTAACATTATAGGAGTTACAATCCACTGAAAAAATCCCCAAGTCCACACTGATATAAATAAAGGAAAAAGAAAGCTGCCCTTTATGGCAGAATATGAACTAATAAATGTAAAAGGATGATGGATATAAAATCCACCACTGAGGGAGTGGGAGTTGTCAGTGGATGCTAGGTCTAGTGGAAGATAAACAGGTATCAGTGAAATCTCAGAACACCTTCCCACAAGACCAACCAAGTGCAAAGAGGAAAATGGCGAATTTAAGGTGGCAAAACCTGAAGACACACACGAGTAGTGATCAAGCTTAACATCTCGGGGCGCTGGGGGCGTGGCGCCTCCCACGGGCAGTGTGCATCTCAGCACTTCTCTGCCTGCTCCTGCTCAGGACCTGGCTCCAGTGGGAGGAAACAACCTCCAGACCAAGGCGCAGGGCAGCACAGCAAACGTAAGCACTGCTCTCACACGTGTCAAGGACACAAATGTCAGGGAAGGCCAAGGAGCTGTTCGAGACTGAGGGTCTGAAGATACATAACAACTAAATGAACATGGGTTCCTGAAGAGCCCCACATAGAGGAAAGTCACTGGTGGGACAGTTAGCAACACTTGAACGGGGTCTGAGTACTGAATCCATGTTAATTTCCTGATCTGGAGAGTGCGTGCTGAGATGCAGGGGCATGCATGTCCCTGTGTGGGAGAAGGGCACACTGGAGTGTTCAGAAACAAGACGACCTATCTACATCTTGGTGTCAAAGGTCTGAACAGAGGGCTGGGAATATAGCTCAGAGCTAGAATGCTTGCCTAGCAGGCGCTAGGGCTTGGGTTCCATCCCCAGTACTGTTTTTACAGCTTCTTTTATTTTTTTTATTTTTATTTTTATTTTTGGTACCAGGGATCGAACTCGGGACCTTGCACTTGCGAGGCAGGCACCAGAACCACTGAGCTAAATCCCCGGCGGCCCAGTACTGTTTTTAAAAAAACGTTCTGAAAAAGACAAAACATAATATATAAGAGGGGAGGAGCTGGTTACAGATCAAATACATTCAAATGTTAACTGGGAAGACTGAATGAAGCAGGTACAAGCGCTCTTCAGGTTTTAGCAACCTAAAGCTATTCAACTCTTTAGCTCTTTGTTCTAGCAACATTTCTATCTGTGTGAAATCATTTCAAAAAAATTTTTGTGATACCTAGGAAAGTACATGCAACTCTGGACTCAGCAGAAAGACAGGAACAGACAGAATTTTACCAGACAAGGAAAAACAGCAGGAAAAATTACATGAAATATATAGTGATAAAAGAATCTGAAAAATAATTTCTTCACTGTCACCACTTTTGCCCTACGCATTACCTTTTCAACTACACTGTTACTGCTCAAAGTCTGGAGAATTCAGGCCACTCATTTAGGTAAGCAGTTAGGATCAAATGAACAGTTTCAGTTTTGGTTTCTGTTTTATTGTGACAGTGGGGATTGAACCTAGCACCTTGCATGGACTAGGCAGGTACCTACCACTGAGCTGTGCCTCAGCAGAGGGTCAGATTTAGAATCCAAAGACACAAGGCTGAGCACCATAGACCAACTTCACGCTTCTGCACAGGACACTGATGAAAATCACCTGTCACCACCCAGTGCCTCGACTAAGAAGCCACCCGAGGAAGCCTGACCTCTCTCTCCAGTGGCGCGTTGTGTATGCAGAAGTAGAGAGAACACAGCCCTCTCTTGTAGGGTGCAGGCTGCCTCTGTACCATCCTCGGCTCTTATTCTACACTAACAAACCAGTTTTCCAAGGTAGAGCAGCAGAACTTCTTCAATTTTCTCCATAGATCAGGCCAGTTGTTCAATCAGGAAATACCAAAATAGGTTTCCCTAGTAGAGTTTTTATATGCCCAAAAATAAAAACAACTTTTCTCCTGCTTGTTACTTTCCCCCACATTTCTCTTTGTATTCACTGATCTCCATAATATTAAATACTAAGGCTACAGTATACTTTATGGAATATACCTAGAACGTAAACTCCACATTGGTTCAGCTGCAGTTCCCCTTGTCTGGATGAAGACTATTTGCTGAAACTCGTCTTATAACCTAGCTGCATTTGTGACATGGCCTTAATCCTTGTACTGGAAAAAGCTTGGGATTAAACCCAGGGATGTCTCACTGAGCTACAACCCCAGACAGGCTTTTTTTTTTTAATCTTGGGAAATTCTTTTGCCATTATATGGACTGGTGAGGGCAAAAAACCCTAACCTGAAATCTTATCTTTCGTGAATGAGGCACCAAAGCTCTTAATCTGATAAAGCTAAAATTAGAAACTTCTTATACACAAGTAAAAGGGATAAAAGCACTTTATTTTTTTAAGTCAATTTTTAAAATCAAAGGCTTTTATGAATACACAACCAAGACATCATTCTTTGGGGCAATTCTGACGCATCCTTTCATCAGACACGTGACAACCAAAACAATCCCCAAGCCGGAGCTCCCATCTTCCAGCCCAGAGAACAGCACCCCAGGGAATGGAAATGCATTAGAAGAAAGCCAGCTCCAAGGAGAGCGGTGGGCTCAAGGCTCTCACAGCCACAAGGTGCAAGGCTCTGAGGAATGGAGCTATCCACGCTGCCTACACAAAGGACAGGAATGCGTACTGCGCATGATGGGCACTTCAACCTGCTTTGCTGCAAAAGCAAAAAGGCACTTATCTCGACTGGGCATGGGGCCACACGCCTGTGATCCCAGTGCTCAAGATACTGAGACAGGAGGCCTGCTGTGAGTTCGAGGCCAGCCTTGGCACACAGTGAGTTCAAGGCCAGCCCAAACTGCACAGCGAGACATCCCCCCCAAAAAAGGGAGGAGGCAATGAAATATTAATATTAATCCTCTTTTTCTTTTTTTCTTTTTTTTTTTTTGGTACCGGGGATCGAACTCAGGTCCTTGTGCTTGCGCAGCAGGCAGCGAAACTACTGAGCTAAATCCCCGGCCCTGTGCACCCATGTTTGAACAGTTTGTAACAGCTAAAGCTTGGAAACAGCCCAAGTGCCCAACAACTGGAGACTGGATAAAGAAAATGTGGGTTTTTTATAAAATGTAGTACTACTCAGCCATAAAAAATGAGAAATTAGAGACATTTATAGCTAAATGGATGCACATTGAGGCCATACTCTTAAGTGAAATAAATAGGACACATATGTGTAAATACCGAATAGTTTCTCTTGTGTGAGAAACTGAAAGTGTAAATAAGGACTAAAAGGTATAATAGATAATGTGAGATAAGAAGAAAAGGGGCAAAGGGGAAGAGAAAGTGGGAGGGGTAGGGGAAAGGAAACAAGGGAATGGAATTAATATGAGAAAATGAAAAAATGGAAACAAAGTCTTTGTAAATAGGGAGGGATGGAGGGGTTGAAGGGAGGGCAGGGGAATGGGGAAAAATAAGAACCAAGAGAGATTATGTAAAGGTGCAAATTTCCAATGATGAATGTCATTATACTGTATACCTAAAATGTGCCAATAAAATAAAATTTTTTGAAAAGAATCAGGCATTAAAGATATGTGGAATGAATGAATATTAAGAATTTACTAGGGCCAGGGATTTAGCTCAGTGGTTCTGATGCCTGCCTCGCAAGCGCAAGGTCACAAGTTCAATCCCAGGTACCGAAGAAAAAAAAGAATTTACTAGAGGCTGGGGATTGGGGATTTAGCTCAGTGGCACTGCTCCTGCCTTGGAAGTACAAGGTCCTGAGTTCAATCCTTGGTACCAAAGAATTACTTCCCATATCATGGTGAAACGCTGGTCTACTGGTACTGCATGTAACGCGTTCTTTGTGACGTGAAAAGAATTCCTTGGGATCCTGACATAGGATGTAACAGTGGCCTCTTTGGGCACAGTGGCACATGCTTATACTCCCAGCTACTCAGGAGGCTTAGGCAGGGGCCTCCCTTGAGCCTAGGAGTTTGAGGCCAGCCTGGGCAACACAGCAACCCCATCTCTCAATAAATAAGTAAGCAACTCCAGCCTGATCTTCTATCATTCCTTTCTTAGTGGCCCAAATAATAACAATATAGGTGATGCTACAAAAATCCTTATCTTCTATAGGGGAAAAATATCTTTCTGGTGTGGGAATTATATTGCATTTAATTCCAAAACATCATTCCAATATCTATCAGCCAGAAATAATTTAAGAGATATTTATTTACCTATTATGTACAAATCACAAAGATGACTGAAACACTTTATCCCTAGGGGCTCAAAATCTAGTCAGCACGATAAGACACACTCACAGCGCTCTTACCAAAAAACAAAAGGAAATAAATAAAAACATGATCTCAATGGCTAGAGGCTATAGAAACTGAGTAACCAGTAAAACGTAAAATGCATATTTCCTTTTGCTTCAGTGACACTTTCTGAGAGTTTATTTTCAAAAGACTGTTCTTGAAGTGCACTCATCATAGGAAGATTCCTTGTTCTCTGTCTAGTGAAACAGAACAAATCATGAAAAAACCCAAGGAAAAAGTTGGCAGAGCAAAACAGAATTGAACAACTACAGTAGATTTTTATTTAAATCTATGCTTTCTTTAAAAATTATTTGCAAGACTGAAGAACCACCATACTAAAATAAGTAATGACTTTAAGACTAAACATGTTGCAACTGATGATAAACTTTAAGGTATTTTTCTCTTTTAAGAGCAGGCAGGATTTTAAACCCCCCTTTTTTTTTTGGTACCAGGGATCGAACTCAGGACCGGTGCTTGAGAGGCAGGCATGGTGCCAGTGAGCTAAATCCCCGGCCCTTTACAACCGTTTTTAATCGCAAGCTGCCCTGTGCCATGGGAAACAGATTTTCCCAGGAAAGGAATGTTAGGAAGGCGAAAGGCTAAAAGGGAAAGAGGGCAAAGAGCCATTGTGCCTGGAAGGCCATTGCCTCCCAGGTTCCTAATTAGCAGCAAGGGGCCTGATACAGCGCTTGTTGGGTGTGGACAGTAGAATACGGGGCCCGCACGGGCTCCGTCATGTTCCACTCCATGAATCTGATAAAGCCTCCCACTGAAGTAAATTATGGTTTTGCAGCAAGCTATGGAATCTGCATTATGACTCACTTGTAACAAGTCTCTCTGCTCGGAGGCCCATGGCCAGGTCAGACAAGAACAAGGAGCCACAGAAACAGGACTGGACTCCAGGCCTGAAGACCTGGGCCTAATCTGGCTCCAACTCAAAATTATTCTGACCCACATCGTTCCTCCGTGCTGCCTCTTACTCTTCTCCAACCCCAAGTTTCAACGTCCGACTCCGGTATTCACCAGCTGCGCACACACAGTTAAGCGTACTTAGCGCTGACTTCACACCTTAGCTTTTGTGCACCTGGCCTCACATGTCACAGCTTTGTCTGGTACGCAGTCACTTCCATTGTGTTTAATGAGACAAAATTAACCCGTTATGCGTACAACTCAGTGGGTTTTACTATGTTCACAAATCTGTACAACCATCACAGCTGTCTAATTCCAGAGCATTTTCAACCACCTTAAAGAAAGCCCATGCCTCCAGGGATTTAGCTCAGTGGCACCATGACTGCCTTGAAAGCGCAAGGTAGTGATTTCAATCCTGGTACCAAAAAAACCCCAAAAAGCCAAACCAAACAAAAAAAGAAAGCCCATGCCTATTAGCAGCCACTCCTGACTTTCCTCTCCGCACATTCCTTGTCAACCACCAGTCTACTTTCTAGCTCTAGGAATGTGCCTATTTTGGGGTGTCTCATACAGATAGAATCAGTTTATGGTACTGTGTGTCATTCCTATTTTATACCAGAACCCACAACTCAAACAGGTCAAGTTGTGCGAGTCCCACGGCTGGTAAGTGAATGCTTGGGCTTGCTTCTGACCGCTGTATGCCGCTTCTGTAGGGAAGGAAATTGAGAAAGACAAAGTCGGCCAGGTCCAGGGATGCTTGTAATCCCAGCTACCCCAGAGGCTGAGGCAGGAACATGGAAAGTTTGGGCCCAGCCTGAGCAACTTAGCAAGACCTTGTCTCAAAAAAGATTAAAAAGAGAAAGAGACACAGAGAGAGAGAGAGTGAGTCTTAGCTACACTTGGAAAAATGAAGTTTTATTAATCTAAGGTAATAAAAACATGTAAAAGCCACAATTACAGCACCATCTCCACTGAGCTTGAATGGAAATACACGGGCAGCTCTTCTAGACAGCTCATGGCAGGGCCAAGGCTTTAGCCTAGTGGTGCCGCCACCTGCCTCGCATGCAAAAGGTCCCAAGTTCAGTCCCAGGTACCAAAAAAAAACCACAACCCACAAACCCAGCTCATGGCAAATTACTCGAAAGCACAGCCATCCCACCACCAGCTCTGTTACATCCTGTGGCCTGGCTTCTCTTCAGCCTTCAGCCCCATGAGAATGAGAGTGGGCTATAAAGAATCCTCTCTCCCCATGTTCTGCTCTGTGCCCAATGTCACCCTGCAGTGAAAGCACACCAGCACTTTTCCCCTTTTAAATCTGACATTCAGTTTCTAATACTAGGTATGATGAGAAAAAGATGAAGAATGTTGTCACACCTGGCTGTCAGCTAACCAAAGGCAGAGAGAACTATAAAAACCTAACAATGGGGCCGGGGATTTAGCTCAGTGGTTTCGCAGCCTGCTGTGCAAGTGCAAGGACCCGAGTTCGATCCCCGGTACCAAAAAA
This sequence comes from Heterocephalus glaber, assembly GCF_053883595.1. Lineage (NCBI taxonomy): Eukaryota > Metazoa > Chordata > Mammalia > Rodentia > Bathyergidae > Heterocephalus > Heterocephalus glaber. The sequence continues at coordinate 41,086,681 of NW_028258372.1, forward strand.
AACCCCAAACAAACTAACAATTATAATTCACATAAAATGCCTATCACCTAGCCACACCATTGCTGTTTTTTCCCCTGCTTTATGTACAGAATGTGTATAAAGTTTAGATTAGATTAGATAGTTGTAGCAAAGTTCAGGTCCTCCTAGTTCTTTTTATCCACCATCCAACAGAAACAAAGACTATTATGATGATAATTATAATTACTTTTTTTTTTAGGAGAAAGGCATATCAGGAAAAACCAATCTCCACTAGCTCTCTCCAATGTCTCTAACTCTATCCACTGTAGGTACCCCACCGACCAGCACACTCAAGGCACTCAAGAGTCTACTGTATAATAGCGAATATTTACCTGGCCACCAGGCACTATTTTAAACACAAACGTGTATTAGCTCCCAACCATCCCACAGGTAAGTACTATACAATCACTGTCTCCACATGAGGACTGCGGCCCAGGGAACTGTGATTTGCCCACAGTCGCTGTTAGCAGGGGGTGGAGCCAGTGTTGAAGGAAAGCAGCACAAATGACAGCATTCCAACAAGACACAGTGGAGTCACAATTTCTTAAAACTGAGAGGTTTATGACAAACTGCAACAACAGGAACTCTATTGCATCACAAAACAAGAAAAATATTTTTTCCTCTTCTACTTTTAAATACTCCACCTTGCCTTTCTTCAGAAGGGCTCAAAGTCTTTATCTCATTACTGCTGAACCCTCTGACCAAAAAGTAATAATAAAATAAATTTTAAAAGAATTTAAAAGACAGAAGTGGTCTAATCCCCTGAAGTTATGTGAAAAGAAGGCCAAGGATTTGGGCAGCAGAGCTGAATCAAAGAAACTTATTCCCTATTTAGTTTTCTTTATACAAGTCAAGACACTCTTATTTTATTATTTGGGGGGGGGGGGTTACTGGGGATTGAACTCAGGACCTTGCGCTTTCAAGGCAGGCAAGTGGCACCACTGAGCTAAATCCCCAGCCCAAGCCAGTCTTTTATAAAATCATTTTAGAATTCCATGCCTTTTTAAAATTCTAAAATAACACACACATATATATTTTCTACATTCTCCTGAGTGAATACAAAACTATCAAAATTAAGAGGGAAGTATTATTTTGTTTCTTTCTAGTACTTTGTGGTTAAAAATGAAACAAAAATGTTTGGTATTATATGGCACTATAAATATTAATATAAAGAAGCCAGGCATGGTGGTGCACACTTGTGCACACTTGGGAGGCTGGGGCAGGAGGAGTGGGCTACTTGGAGTCCAACATGGGCTACATACTTAGTTCAAGGCCACCCTGAATTATGTAATGGGGTCAAAAACCAAATTTATTTATTTACTTGGTCAAAAAAAATCAAATAAATAGTACATAAAGAGACATAAAAATTGTCTTACTACTGTTGCCATCCTTATTGTCCAATAATTTCAAATTTATGGTTAGCCCCTAATCTGCAATTCCGCAAATGCCATACTGCATCCAATCTAAAAGCACAATTCCATCCTTCAATGATTAAAACTTTCTCGAGGTTTGTTAGCTTAAGAACCGAGTATTCCTTTCCTTGACATTCCAAGCTCCTATTAATCAGAAACCAAGGTTCCAAAAGAAACCTGAGACTGTCTCTGAATGACTTTGACCGGATTGCAAAGATAGCCTGCAAAAGGGGAGGTCAAGGGCTAGCTGTCTTTTAAAGAATAGTTTCCACTAACACAATTATCAAAGTAGCTGGGAAGATGGCATCCCTAAAATACACCCAGCAGTTTTCCCTAGCGCACGCTTGCCCCCCAAAATAAAACCCTCCACTGACCTGAAGGGAAGCATTTTCCTGAACAAGATCAAATGGTTCCCAATCCCGTCATCTACACTGTCCTGGGTTTTTACCTGGGACACACAGTCATGAGAGTGAAGAGCACTGAATACACAAAGATGAGTTCATAATGCAGTCAACCAGAAAAGCCAGTGCGGCAAAAGACAAAGGTGTACTTGTATTTCTCAAATTGGCTTTTAAGGAACGAAAACGAGAAGCAAACAAGATGTCTTGGAAACCGCCATCCTGCTAAGGTGAATCTATTCTCCAGCTTCTTTTTGTAGGAGAAATTCTAAGATAGTTGTGTAAAATAAGGCAGTAACTGGGGGCTTTTCAAGATAACCTTTGAGAAAAACTTCGGATCAGGAAAAGTTGCAGAAAAGCACTGCCAAGGGACAGGGTGAAAGCACACGTGAGGGGAGCCTCCCTGAAAACATCAGCTCTTCTCACCAGCTGTTTTCAGGGAGCCTAAGAAACCAGTTTCCTCTGCAAGTCCATTTCTAGAACAGACGATGTCACAACCACAACTTCAGAGAAGCTAGTCATCACCCTAATCCCCTGAAGTAAAAACAAGAGTTTTTAAATTGGCATTTAGGCCAACTAACTGGAATGGTATCATTTAGGACCCTGTCAGAATCTTACAAGCTCATTTTTATCACCACTGTTGGAGTCTTGAGTTTAAGATAGTAAATATACGACTTGGGGAATCTGAGGTCCACACTAACTTGGAACAATCTATTCAACTTGCAACCTCAAGTTCAAACTTGCTGTCAGCGCCTAAACTGATGTTTCTGAGTATGTTTCAGACCACCTGCACCGGAATCCCAAGGCCTTTTCACGTTAGATTCTTAGAACCCACCCACCAGCCTCCTCAATCAGAATCTGCATGAGAGCCGAGAGGGCATTTTTAATCAGCTCATAGAGCGATTTTAAGAATCACTAAATTAAGGGCCGGGGATTTAGCTCAGTGGCACCATGCCTGCCTGGAAAGGGCAAGGTCCTGAGTTCGATCCCCGGTACAAATTTTTTAAAAAAAAAGAATCACTAAATTAAACGCATGGCCATCTTTGCCATGTTGTCCCTTTTCCATTCCAAACTATATTCTAATAGGCACACAGCAGTTACTACATCCTCCAGTTCTCCACGGATAGCAGCTTAAAAGGAAACGAGAAGTTAGATATTGAAGACCGTGCACGATTTTAGGTGGTTTGGGGCCTCTGACACATCCCAGAAAGAGAATTATGTCCAGGAGGACCAGAGCAGCTAGTTCTTCAAGGGCTCAGGACCAAAAAACGATCCCTTCCCTCTAACATCTTCACCGTAAGCAGCATCTCCGGCCAATACCTGCCGCCCACCAGATACACTTCCTTTGCCGCTCTCAAGCCTATTTAAGGTACACACATTCCTGCTTCAAAGAGCTGCCTCACGACTGGTGTACAAGCATTTTACACACTAACACACACACATGTACACATCCCACTACAGTGCCAAGGCTGAGGAATCGGACACCCTGCCGACTGCTGTCCTCCATCCCTCCACTGAGGCTCGGACCACAACTGCCCCGCCCCACCCCGGCTCCCAGCAACTTTCCCCGCCCTCCCCGACACCGGCCGGCCCCGGCCCCCCGCCCCCCGGTCCGGCTCCCGCGCTGGGGGCCCGCACCCCCGTCCCGAAGGACGCCCTCCCCCTCCAGTGGCATCTCGGACGCGCCGGCCGGCCGGGCCCCCGGTCCGCGTCTTCGCGGGGATGTTTTGCAGGCGAGGGCTGCGGCCGCCCTCCCTCTCCCTCCGTCTCCCGGGCCTGTATCCTTACCCGCCGGCAGGCCGATTTCGGCGACATCGCCAGCAGGGCCGGGCTCGGGCCCGCCGCAGCCCGCGGCGCAGGAGGGACAGCTGTGCCTGTGCCAGCACTTACTGTCGCGGAAGAACTTCTGGGTTTCGTCCAGGTTCTGCCTCAGCCTCCCCAGGTAGCGGCGGTAGCGACCGAAGCCCCGGCACAGCTCGCGGATCATTCCGCCGCCGCCGCCGCCAGGGCCGGGACCCGACACCGGCTCGCTGCCCCACGGCGGCGCGGCGCCCTCCATCTCCGCAGCCTGCGTCCTCGCGGCCCGATCCTGGCCGCTGGCCCGCCCTTCCTTCCCGCCCCCCAGTGCTGAAGGAAGGTGGATTCCGCCTCCTCACGCCCCCGCTGGCCGTCAGCCGCGCTTCCAGCCTCCGTCACTGCCCGGGCAAACAAACTGACGTGCAGGGCGCCGCACACGGAACCTTTCCCTCCGCTCTCGGAGGGGAGAGGGAAGAATCACGGAGGGCACCCGCCCCGCGCAGGCTCCTGGGACTTGTAGTTTAGGCTGGGCCTCGCGCCAGAACCGCGAGGCTGGCCAGCCTGCGGATGCAACTGATTCCCCTTTCGTAAAAACCTCACCTGTTCTTGTACTTACATGCTCTCTTCGTTTAGAAAGTGTGTTCCTAAACCGGTGGTGGTGCACGCCTGTAAACCCGCCACTCTCGGGGTCTGAGGAGGGAGGATCTAAAGTTCGATTCCTTACTTGAGAGACCGGCTCTCAAAATTATAAAACTAAAAAGGGTTAGGAATGTAGCTCAATGCGAGGGCCCTGGGCTCAATCTCGGGTACCACACACAAGAAGAAATAAAACTGTGTTCCCGCTCCCTGCGTGAGTGGCCCTGAGGACAGGGCCAGCAGAAGTGGGGTGCCTTATTGAAATCTGAGCAAAAGATTTTAATAGCAGAGAAAAGGAAGGAAGCAAGACCGAGGCCAGTAATATCTCCATGGTGACTCTAAATGGCTCTCGGTTTGCGGACACAGCAGCTACTGGAGAATCGGCCGAAAATACCTTGGGGATAGTGAAATCGCTATATTTGTGTTGCTTTCTCCTCCTACTTTCCTCCTCCAGATATAGGAGGGAGGGTTCGTGAAAGAGTCAATAAGACCCTGAAACTGAAGTACAGTTGGTTTCGTGGAGGAAGGAGACTGGGCCGGTAAGAGGAAGCTGAGGTTTGTAGCCTTCCGAACCACTTCTGATTATCTTAACGAGGTTTCTGCCAATATTCAAGGTTTCCACTGACTGTTTCGGACCCCTGGACACAGTTACGAAGTGGGCAAACTTTTTTTCTTCTTCCCGTTTTCTCTCTCCTCTTCATCAGGCACAAAGCCCCATCTATGTCTTTCTTGGGTGGAAAGATTTCATCTTTACCCAGGACAGACATCTCTGAGACTCTAAGTGGTGTTGTTCCTCAAGAGAATTGAAGGGGAGATTTGAGTTTGGCCCTGGACCCACACTTGCACTCCCATGGCCATGCCTTGCCTTGTAACCCCAGGCAAGATCCTGTCCTCACAATGTAGTGAGGTTTGGACTAGTTGATCTTTTCCTCTCTCTGAGTCCTGCTTTAAAAATTGACCTCCAGGGGCCGGGGATTTAGCTCAGTGGTTTCGCCGCCTGCTGCGCAAGCTCAACGACCCGAGTTCGATCCCTGGTAGGACCCCCCAAAATTGTCCTCCAGTCTCTTGCCTCTGATCGAATCTTGAGTTCAGGTGCCCTTAACTAAATGATGTCAGGATACTCAGATGGATTCAGTGTGAAGTGTGAAGGCGTTCTCCTTCCCAGGACTTTCAGCATATTCTAAAAAGAGGTCACTAATTCGAGTCTGTGCTTGGTAACCATGATGACTAGCTGTGAGGAGGAGGCTCATGTTCCTTCCCATTTACTCCCGGTCTTACTTGGTCACCTTTTCTCCACGGGCTATTCCTCTTCTTTGCAAGGTGGTATTCCCTGCACACCACACACACACACACACACACGTGCGTGCAAACACACACACCAAGGCTCAGTGAAGCAGAAAGGAAAATACAAAATGGGAGTTTAATACAACGTGGTTGGTGCTATTTCTAAAAATAGAAGAGATGTAGCAAAGTAATGTATGATTGATTGCTATACACAATGATTTCCAGAAAAGGGAGATCAGATGAGAAACTGTGTAGACTGGCGTTTTCTAGAAAAGCAATCTACCTTAAGGGGGGGGGCATATTTTGGATAGATGGAAGTAATCAGAGAGGACATTATTTAGGGATTCGTTTTATTTTAAAAGCCCTCTATTGATGGATCTTTTAGGATTTTTGCAGTCTTTTAGTATTACAAACAATGCTTCAGGAAATAGCTTTTTATAAACATCATTTTGAATCCCCCCCCCGTATGTGCGTGTGTGTATGTGTGTATGTATGTACTGGGGAGTGAACCTAGGGTCTCGTTACTCAGCTATATCCCCAGCCCTATTTTTTTTTTTTAGTTTTGAGATAAGGTCTTCACTAAGTCACACAGGTTGGGCTCAAACCTGTGATCCTCCTGCCTCATCCTCTAGAATGCTGGGATTGTGGGCCACCACAACCAGCCTACTCTCGGTTGTTTTTTTTTAATCTGCTGAGGAAAAACGATATATTTTGTTATTTAAAAATCAAAGGATACGTGCTCGCTTTGGCAGCACATATACTAAAAATCAAAGGGTATGATGAGTCCTTAAATCACAATAACCTCCAGCAAAAATACATATTTTATTCAAATATCCAATTCAAAGGACAAATGAGAGCATTAGGGATTCAAGTGGTAAGAAGAAAGGATTTAAATTAGTGTAGGAAACTGTTTCCCAAAAGTGATGAGAGCTAAACATTTAATGAAGATAAACATACTTTAGTCTCTCCTAGATCACCATTAAAATGGGAGTAAGGGATTTTTATAAAGCATAAAGTTACAGTAATGCGAGTGACCAAAAATTTTTAAAAAGAGAGAGTAACCAATAGAAAAGAAATTGGCAGGGGATTTAGCTCAGTGGTTTCACCGCCTGCTGCTCAAGCTCAAGGACCCGAGTTCGATCCCTGGTACCAAAAAAAAAAAAAAAAAAGAAAAAGGAAAAGGAAAAGAAATTGGCAGAAGGTAGAAAGCAAATGGACAGTATTAACTAAGTTACCAGCCTGAGAAACCTGAATCCTGAGCATGAAGTGGGAAAGCTGAGACCCGGCCTGCCTCCCACAGCAGAGGGAGGCATGTGTGAGCAACGGTGGCAGCAGCTCTCTGCCGACTTCGGAAGTACAGGAGCTGCCCTATGCGGGTGGTGCAGGGACCCTGAGCAGGAATTAAAGGATTTTGAGAACTGTTTAAAACCAATGAAGTCCTTAGGTCCCCTTAATCCTCCTCCCAGGAACACTGAAATATGTGCTCTCCAGAGAGGATTAAGGAGGAGCTATGAGCAAGAAGAGCAAGTGAGTATACGGACCTCAGAATTCCAAGGATTTACTTGCCAAAGAGCAAACTGGAAGCAACTTCTTCAAGGAATCTGACCAGGCCAAGACTAAAAACTCAAAGACACTGACAACAGAATAGAGATTTTGAGGATTTCTGGGAGCAGGCAGAATCCGGCTTACTCGCTGTAGTATCTGCTGCACCTCCTAAGTCACCCAGTAGTGTTCATTAGATGTTTGTTGAATGAATAAGCGTTCACTGTAGACAGTTTCAAATATTCAGGAAGGCACAAAGGAGAAGTTAAAAACCACTCATAGGGCCAGGGATTTAGATCAGTGGTTTCACTGCCTGCTGCGCAAGGACCTGAGTTCGATCCCCGGTACCAAGGAAAAAAAACCACTCGTATTTCTACTACCTAGAAAGAACTGGTAGATTATATTTGTATCTATTAATGTTGTCATTGGAGGAAGAGGGGTAGATGAGAAATATATTGGTCTTTCTAACTTTACTTTTTTATTACAAGTTCTTCTTGGTTAGATGATTTCTAAAGAAATTCTGAAGACTTGTTTCTCTTGTTCATGTAGGTGGAAATCAGGTGCTTTTTATAGGTCACCAAAACACATTAATGTTTAATTTTTTCATGTGAATTAACAGGATTACACATATAAAGCATGAGTATTCCCTACTAGGCAGCAGAAAATCATAATCAAATCCAATAATTTTTTTAAAAATCACAAATTAGGGGCTGGAGATATAGTTTAGTGGTAGTGCTTGCCTAGCATGCATGAAGCCCTGAGTTTGAGCCCCAGTGTCACAAAACAAATAAATAATGTTTAAAATGCCACAAACAGAAGACAAAAATGCAACAAACAATTTTGCATTTCTGAATTTTTCAGAGGTATTTCTTCACTATTCAGTCAGTTGTCATCTTTTAAAGTAAAATTGGGCTAACCAAAAAAGGACAAAAATTATGTAAGAAAATGCACTTCATTTCTTAATTTTTCCTGCAAATTAAGACAAGCTCACCATTATCAAGTTTACCAGAGTAGCATATCTCCCCCTCCCCCACTCAATACTGATTTTCAAGAGGACGTGCCTGAGAACCCCTGGATCTAGATTACGCTGGGCAATCTTGCTCTCTTCCGTCTGCCTGTGTGTCTGTCCACTGCTGGCAGTGTTGCAGAACAGTGCTTTATGAACTTTAATGTGCACACGAATCACATGGGGATCTCGATAAAATACATTTCTGAGTCAGAAATTCTGCCGTGGCCCTTGAGAGTCTACAGTCCTCACAGCTCCCGGGAGGGGTCAATGCTTCTGCTCTGTGGGCCTCACTTTGAGCAGCCAGGCTATAAGGAAATAGTCCAGGAGTTGGCAAACCCTCCTGACTGAGGAAATGGGTTTTGCAGTCAAAGCAACCTGCATTCAAATCCTAGTTCTACCCCTTCCCATTTGGATGCCCTTGGAGACATGTCTTATTTTTTCTGATTCTTTGTTCCTCATCTGTAAAATGAGGATAATAGTACTGCTTTATAGGGTTAGTGTGAATATTAAAAAAGTTGCCAATTCAACCTCTAATTAGGTCAAAATAAGTTTTTTGTTTCTTTCCTTCTTTTTTTGTGCAACATTATCCTTGTTTATTTTTTTGTACTGAGAATCAAACTTGGGACCTTGAACTTGTGAGGCAGGCACTGGAACCACTGAGCTAAATCCCAGCCCCTCTTTCCTTCATTTTTTAGTTCTGGGGATCAAACTTGGGGTCTCATCCATACAAGACAAGTGCTCTACCACTGACCCACACTCCCAGCCCAAGATTTTTTTGTTGTTGTTGCTTTGGCTTTGTTGTGTTAAGAGCAGTGTGTTAGCTTTCCATTGCTATAACTAATTACCTGAAAAAAAATTCTTTTGGAGTCTTTATTTTTTGAGGGTTTTTTTTTTTTTTTGAAACAAAGTCCTGCAATGCAGTTTAGGGTTGACCTTGAACTTGCTATGTAGCCCAGGCTAGCCTCCAATTTACAGCAATCCTCTTGCCTCGGCCTCCTGAGTGCTGGGATTACAGGTGTGCACCACCACACCTGGCTGAAAAAAATTAATTTAAAGGAAGAAAGGTTTATTTTGGCTTGAAGCCAGGGATTTAGCTCAGTGGTTCCAACACCTGCCTTGAAAGCGCAAGGTCCAGAGTTTGATCCTCAGTACCAAAAAAAAAAAAAAGGTGAAAAAGTTTATTTTGGCTCATGGACTCCAAGATTTCAGCCTGTGGTCTCTGGGCTTTGTTGTTTCTGGACTGTGGTGAGTCAGAACGTCATGGCAGAGGGTGGATGGGAGAGCAAAGCTGCTCACCTCATGTCAACCAGAAAGGGGACAGAGAGAGAGAGAGGAGAGGGAGGGAGGGAGGGAGGGAGGGAGGGAGGATAGAGGATGGGAATGGGGCCAGGAACAAAATATACCCTGCTAAGACATGCTCCCGATCACCTGCTTCTTCCAGATAGGTTTCATCTCACTGTTTTCCTCACCTCCCAGTAGCCCATCAAGCTGTGGAGTCACAAGTGGATTAATCTGTTCTTGAGGTCAGAGCCCCCTGACCCAATTGCCACCCAAAGGCCAGTGAAACCTGCTGCACTGGGGACCAAGCCTTCAACACATCAGCTTTGGGGAGTCCTCTAAGATTGCAGAATCTGACACAGTACAAGCACACAACAAACAGCAGCTGCTTTTACACTCCGTGTTATCATCATTGCAAACCTGAGTTCTGGTCCTCACTTGTGACTGTAGAGTCTTGAGCAAGTCACTGGCCCCTCTGAGTCTTGGTTTTCTCTTCCATCAAATGGAATAATAATAGTGCCCACCTCAGAAATTATTATGAGGATTAAAATGGGGGAAAGTGTATAAAATGCTTAGCAAAGAACCTACACAGAGAAGGCACTTGATAAAAATAACCAAGATGGGGGTGAGAATTTAGTTCAGTGGCACCGTGCCTGCCTAGCAAGTGCAAGGTCCTGAGTTTGATCCCAGTATAAAAAAAAAGTAGGGCCAGGGATTTAGCTCAGTGGTTCTGGTGCCTGCCTTGCAAGTGCAAGGTCCCAAGTTCGATCCCGAGTACCAAAAAAAAAAAAAAAGTAACCAAGATGGTGATGGTGATGATGATGATGATGATGATGGTGACAATGATGCGCCATCGTAAGCCTCGTGTCCATCCTGGCTCTATGACTTTTTTTAAAAGGAAGAATTCTAAACTAGGCATGGTATCACGTGCCTGTAATCATAGCTACTCAGGAGGCTGAGGCAAGAAGATTGCAAATTCAAGGCCAGCCTCGAACTTAGGGAGACTCTGTCTATATACACAGACCGACAGACAGACCAACAGAAAGGGCTGGCGACATAGTTCAGCGGTAGTGCCCCTAGGTTCAATCTCTAGTAACACAGACACACACACACACACGAAGAATCCTATAACCATATTCAGCCATATCCAACTGGGCTGTGGGGAGAACCAAATGAGACATAGTAAATGAAAGTACATTGGAATAGAAAATCTACAAAAATTTAGGGAAAACCAAAGGAGTCAAAGAGACTTTGACCTGAGTACTAGTTCTGGCTGTGCTGTTTATTTATTTTGTGATTTTTAGGAAATGACTCTATTTCTTGAAGCCTTGGTTACTTCATCTTTATAAGAGAGCTAGTAGCTGGGCGTGGTGATGCATGCCTGTAATCCCAGCACTTGGGAGGCAGAGGCAGGAGGATTACCGTGAGTTTGGGGCCAGCCCAGGCTACAGAGTGAGTTTAAGGCCAGCCTGAACTATATACCAAGACGCTGTCTCAAAAAACCACAAAGAAAAAACCAAACAAAAGAGAGAGAGAGAGAAAGAGAGAGAAAGCTAATAGTAGCCATCCCACAAGGTTGTCAAGATTAAATGGCAATGTATAAAGTTGTTGACATCTTTCCTGGCACATAGATAAACTTAAGAAATATCTTCTTTTCTATGTATAGTAACTACTTCATTTAGGATTTTGTATTTTTTCCAAGGAGGATAGTATTTCCAAGAATATTTTGGTTTGCTTATGAGATTCTCTGCGTGAAAGTTTATTAACTTGAAGATGAAAGTTCTATAAAATTGAACTCCTGAATGCATCCTATTTAATTATACATCAAGTATCCCAATGCTGAATATTTCATCAGTGGCATCCCTGGCTGTTAGGATGCAGAGCATGGGGAGGAGAAACAATCAATTAAAGGGAATTTGGTATAACCCCAACAAAGAAAAGCTATGTTCTGCTGCCAAGTAAAAGAACAAGGTTTTCCAGAAAAATTTTAAAATAACTGATCCAAAGCTTTCCAAAAGAAGCTCTGACATAGTTTCAGCACGATTCATTTTCCATCAGTTAGAATAGTAGATTGGTATTGCTTTTCCAAGTCCAAATGGTTATGTCCTTTCTCCACTATGCTACCTGACATCTCCATGGAATCCACTTTGGATATATTTCCTTACCAATCTACAATTCAGCTTTGTAACAGGTCATATTCTTGTCTCTAGACTAATCCTGGGTGGAGAAAGATGGATAGATAAGAAGCTACCGATACCCTTTGCTGTGTCAACAGTATCCTGGTAGAGGCTTTCTAGAAGATTCTGAAGTCTGAATTTTCAAAGATTCACAACTGGCATAGTTTGTATCTACTTCATTTCAAGTGCCAAACACAATGCTCACCAAAAACAGCACACTCAATATATATTAGATGAAAGAAAATATTTAATTCCATCCCCTGCCTAGCCTCTTTTCTCAGAAATCTGGCTCTGCACGGATGGGACAGGAGTGACCGCCACCTAACAAGCTTCACTTGAGCCTCCAGGTGCCTAGAAGGTAGTCACTGGCCCCTTGCATAGCCGCTCCCATGTCTGTCCCTTGTGTGTGTGTGTGTAGGGGGCATCATTTTCCCAAAATTGATTTCAGAAGCACTGATTATTAACACCTTTCTGAAAACAGGGCTTAGTGATCCATTTAGGCAGGTTTCCAGATTCCTTACCTAGGGAGTATGGAAATTTCTAAGAGTGGGGGAATAAAGGAGGAAAATAGGATTGTATTTAAAAATAATACAAACAAATTCACTTCAAGTAAAATTTTCAGTGGTCCCACATTTTAGCATAAAGCTTATGATTATTTCTTAGCATACTGTACTGTCTTTATCCAAATTTTATCATTTGTTTTGGATCATCTTTAATTCTTGCAATGACCTGGGAAAAATGGATATTTTTAGTCCTATTTTACCCATGAAAAAAATGAGATGCAGGTTAAATGATTTGTCTAAATTCATATAACTAATAACACAGATTTGTCTGACCCCAAAACCCAATTCTAGCTCAACACACTTTTGTGCTCGAATGCTTTCATTTTACATTATTTAAATCACTTTTAATGTTTCTATATACTCACTACATTTCTTTTTAACAGCAACATAATATTCCATTATATTGTTATGTTATTGTTACTCATCCACTTTATTCTTGGGCATTTAGTTTGCTTCGGGTTTTTCATTATTACAAACAATGCTGCTATAAACATTTTTTTTTTTTTGGTACCGGTGATCAAACTCAGGAACTTGCACTTATAAGGCAGACACCAGAACCACTGAGCTAAATCCCCGGCCCTGCTATAAACATTTTTATTGTTGTTGTTCAAGTAGCTTTGTTTTCTTCTTTTACTTCCTAGAGATAAATTCCCATGTGGTGAAAGATTACAAACATCTATTTGGCTCCAGCTATATATTACTAAGTTGTCCTTTGAAAGAATTGCGCTGTGTCAAAGCATCTTGAAAGAGAGTACTAACTTCTCTCACCAGCCCCTTGTGGGAGACAGAAGGCCAGCCTGGGCAGAGTCACTAATGACAACAGCCCTTTGTCCCTCCATCTGCATGGGTATGCCTCAGGGCCTTATCACACTCCCTGAAAACGATTTGTAACACAAGTATTCATATTCCAGAATAAGATCTCACATGGGATGGTGTGATTCCTCCTTCCCAGGAGAGGCTTCCTTCCTTAAATTACCTTTTTGAAGTCATAAGATCAGCAGAAGATTTTTCAAGCAACTGACACTTTCCTCTCAAATCAGTTAGTAGCCCTCCATTCCTGTGTTGGAGGAACGTCTGATGCCTGGTAGCAGTGAAGCTTAGACATTGGCTCATACTTTGCCAATCCAAAGTTGGTGCGAAAGCCATTGGGATAAATTATACCAAGGAAGGGAAGTCCTACCAGAGCTGGAAAAGGCTCCAGGAACTGTAGGGAAAGCATAAAAGCAAGGAAAACTGTATTTCAGCTGGTGGAAGACTGTTTTGAGATTACATAATTAATATCTCTCCATGTTAGTTATCGAAAAATGGCAAGAGCACCACTGAAAGATATTGAAAGGTTCAGATCTAAATTATAATAGGGACTCAGATAATAGATGTTGTTGTTGTTGTTGTTGTTATTATTATTATTATTATTATTATTATTATTATTATTATTTGGTACCGGGGATCAAACTCAGGACCTTGCGCTTGCAAGGCAGGTGCTGGAACCACTGAGCTAAATCCCCGGCCCTAGATGTTATTATTATTAATACACGTGGTAAGCACAGTACAGACTAGGTCACAGTACAGCAGGCACTGCAGGAAAAAGTATGAACATGACAGCAGGGTGAAGTGGTTTGGCCATCTCCAAATGGACAGGTCATTTCAGGGAAGATTTTATCCTCTTTGAGCTTCAGTGTCATCATCTATAAAGTGGAGGTTATGACTCTTGCCTGCAAACTTTGTTTCACAGAGTGTAGGCCGTGTGTAAAATAGATGCTCAATTTATAGATCTGCCAGTAAATGTGATCCATCAAGTCTCCCTCTACACCAGCGGTTCTCACATTTAAATGTGTGTATCACTCAGGATACCTGTTTGAAGAGCAGATCTTTCAGGCTCCACCCCCAGAAATGTGTTTCTATTACTTTGTGCCAGAGCCCAGGACTCTGAATGTACTGTATAACTAAATTCTAAGGAGATTAGGTTGCTGTCAGTCCACAAACCGTACTTTGAGAAGCACTGCTCTACAATCTCAGGGAATAAACTAAGGAATTTTGTATCAGTAATATGCCACGAAAGCTCCAGAGCATGCAGAAGTAAGGAGATTCAATTATTGAATCTGCTTTCAAGATGATTTATGGAGTGGTTATCTACTTTAAGAAATGAGAATTTCCGCTGCCTGCCTTGCAAGCACAAGGTCCCGAGTTTGATCCCCAGTACCAAAAAAATGAGAATTGCTCTAAGGCAATATTCATCCCTTTAACCCTTGTGATATGGATAAATGTGTGTGGACAACTCTCTTCTCTGGACTGTGGGGCTTACCTCCTGCCTTCTGCCACCCGGAGCAGTGACAGGGACTGCTACTGCAGTCTTGTGTTACTTCACAGTGGATTTGGGTCTCATCTTTCCAACCAGACTTTAAGTCCAAAGGCAGAAACCAACGTCCTGTACAGTCCTATATTCTCTGTAAGCACCTGTAGAGCCTTTGTGCAGGGCACGTGTTTCAGAAAGATATTTGAATGAATGTAGATGTGTATATCCAACTGTTCCTTCACCTAAGAGTGGCTCCAAATTATTGTTGTGAAGTGGGTGAACTATTAGGTACTTGGGCTTTGGAGTCAGGCAGATCCAAGTACAGTTCTCAGCCCCGTGTAAGTGCTCTACCCTCTCTGAGCCTCCTTACTCATTGTGCAGTGGGAAAAACTGACGGGCAGGCTATGGTGGAGACTTAGAGGATACTTACAAGTTTCCTAGCAAAATGCCTCACATCTGTGGTTCTCTTTAAGGGCCAGACATTGCTGAAAGCTCCTGCTGTTATATCTAAAAGTACTGTATGGAATAGTAGACCAACTGCCTTAGATATTTATCTTTAGGTGTAAGATAATAAATAACTGATTCTCTCTGAGTCAAGTTGGTATTTTCGCTTTCTTTCTTTGTAAGGTCTAGAAATTTAAGCTTCAAGTAACAGATTGTCCAGAAATTTGTGTGGATTCCCCTTACAGATGGGAAAAGACACAAAGCAGGTGTTTTACCAGTTCAGGCTTTCACACAGAGCAGTACAATCAGGGTTAAGTTGATGCATCACAAGCCTCCTCTGTCCACATGATTATCATGACTTTTCTCCCATTGCAGAGAGGCTTCCAGCCCCCAGAATAAGGAATATGTGCCCTACCTGAATGAGAAGCAGAGACTTTCAGCCTTTCCGTCCATAGATAGGACATTCACCAGCCTCAGTGGTATTATACTCACCGAAACTTCAAGGGGATCACAAGGTTGGAAGTCAGAGTTTGCTTACTTCATTGAAACATTGCCATCTAAGCATCTGAGATTCTATGCTATGGAGGAAATAATACATACAATTTCTGCATGAATATAGTAATTGGAGCTTTATTTCTAAAGGCTAAAAATTGAGACAATTTTAGTGCCTAAGAATAAAATGGGAAGTGGTTAAATAAACCCTGAAATGTTCATTTGATATATTAAGCAGCTATTTAAAATGTTTACTTATATATACAGAACGTGACTAAGCAATAACATATGGAATAATGTGGGAAAAAATAATAGCACATAAAATGCTTCTGAGTATGCTTTAAGGAAAAAAGGATAAAAAAGATAAAATTCAGTTTAGGCTCAGAGCTTTCCCCAAATCTGAAGGGATACTGAGCCTTCCTAGTCCTCCCTGCCTCTTACAATAGCCAATAAAAACCTTATACTTAGGTGGTAGGATTGTGACATCATCAACAGTCTAACCAATCTCTTTGTTGATTATTTGTACAGTTTACACCTCCATATCCAATGAAACTCAATTTCTTTTAAGGACAACATTGAGTGTGGAAGTGTTATCCTTCCACAGAAAAGGAAGAAAATTACATTCACAAAGAGATATTTCTAACGATAATTGGTATAAAAATGGTGATTCAAATTATACCTAGCCCCTCTATAGAGTATGTTTACCTTCTAAACACTCTGCTCAGAATGTTAAATTTTAAAATAGCTCTCAGACAACTACATTTGATGTTTAACTGTTTTTAAATATTCCTTTAGGGTAGAAAACAAAATTTTCTTGGGTAATCTAGAACCTCTATTATTAGCAAAAAGATAAGACATTTATTTCTCAGACCTAATTGTTTCTATAAAGAGAAGAATAACTCCACTCTATACTTACCTGTTGATGTTGGCATTTTATTCTCTATAATGAGTCAACAGTTTATCAAACTACATGAACTGGGTGTGGCAAGGATGCTGGATTCCATAAATCTGTTCTTCATCCTCCTTCGTTTATACAATTAATGGTTAAGCAAATTCAATACGGCCAAGGGTGAGCCTCTTCATTACGTCAGCCCAGGTTTCTGTTCATGAAAAGTATTTAGTGGGCTAATTTTGCCTTTCTCCTATGATATACAGCGGGTGTGGACAAGTTATTTTGTTTCATAGGTTTTCTGAGCACTTATCATGTGTCAAGTATTTTCACATGCATTATCTAGCTTAATCTTCACAGTAACTATGGAAGGAGATAGGTTTTATTAGCCCTATTTATAGATGAACAGACTGAGGGTAGGAGAGGCTAAGCCATTTGGTTGCCCAAGAAATCACAAGGAGTAACAACCAGAATTCTTAGATGAATTTTCTGACACCAAGACCGTATTCTTCCCACTTCACCATGCTCTTTGCTTATAATTAACTAGATGTGCCAAAACACAAGGGAAAATGCTACTCCTACATACCAAATATAACCACTTGCATTGTAAATCTGCAAATATTTGTCTTGTTATGAGTATCAAGACATAATTCATAGTTGTATTTTCCCTAAGGAACATAGACCAGTAGAATGATCCGGTCTTTTGAAGAAAATTTCAATCAGCCAGAATACTTCTAAGTCCTACAAAGTGCACAATAGTTTAGTACTACGGCTAATGAAAATTTGCGGCTGGTTTCGAATCAGCAATTGTAGGTTACTCAGGAGTCTACGCAAACTACCTGTCCAAACTTCTCTGGCATCTGCTTGTTTGTTTTATAGTTGTGACTCAGTGAATTCAGAAATGGGTGGGATATGTCTGAAGCCCCATTGGAGTGAAATGTGCAACCCTTTTGAAACTGGATATCTGGGATAACTGCTATGGACCTTACTCTGTGCCAGGCAGTGTGTAAATGCTTTACCTGATAGGCAGGTTCTGGGATTATTGCCACTGCACATAACTGGAAAACTGGGACACAGCGTTCAGGACTGGGAGGATAGCTCAGTGGTAGAGCACATGATTAGCATACCTGAGGTGCTGGGTTCAATCCCCAGTACCAAAAAAAGAAGAAAAAAGCTGATTTTGTAAAACAGACCAAAGACTTTCTGTTGACCTACATCACACCTTGTTAAACATGGGCACAACAGGAAACCCTGCTGTCATATTGTAAGTGTGCAATAATATATAAATCTAAGTTAAGATCAACTTGAATCTAGTATAGAAATGAGAGCAGGCACAGTGGTGTGCACGTGTAATCCCAGAACTCTGAGAGACTGAGGCAGGAGGATCCCAAGTTCAAGCCTAGAGTAGACAACTTAGAAAGATCTTATCTCAAAATAAAATAAAAAGGGCTAGGGATACAGCTCTTTGCAAAGATCTTGCATCCAATCCTTAGTATTGGGGAAAAATAAAAGAGATATGATTTAAAATTAATGCTCTCTGTTTCCTTGGAGGTTCATGGAGAATCCCTCCACTTTTCTTCAGCTGAAAATCAGGTCACAAACACGTGTCACTGTCTAGTCACTATTTGGTCACCACCAGTTGCCACCCAAGACTTCCCCAGGATCTGCCGGGCCACCTCTTACACCTGGGGGGGGGGGGATCTTCCCCACAGCTCTGTCTAGTCGCGCCCACGACGCACACTGGCATTCTGCCATTCCCCGTCATTGCAAATGCGGAGGGCTGATTGCTTCGTGTTTCCACATGGTGCCTGACACTGTGTAGTGGAAGTGGGGGGTGGCTCTAAGTTCCCAGCCCATCCGAAATTTCTATCTGCTAAAAATGGAGCTGCTTAGTTTAGCTGTTTCAGTTTAGGAATTTAGAAAGTAGCTGCCTGTTGGGAGTAAATTCTTAACAACTTGGTGTCTTCTAGGATACACATTAAATCGAGTGGTTGGAATGAGAAGATAGAACAGAGGCAGGAAACTTACAGTCTAGTGGCACCCAAATGGCCCCAGGGGTGTGAAGAAGCTTGGTAAGCTGCAAAACCCTTCAGCGATCATCGCAGTGACTCAGACTGAGAGCCGCCCTCACCACAGGCTAGGCCAGTGTTTCTCAGACGTTAGAGTGTATCAGAATCACCCGGACCCCTCCTCCAAACATTTCCGAACTACTGATTCAGGTAGGTTTGTTGGTGTCCAAAAATTTGTCTTTTTTTTCTTTCTTGGAGACAAGTTCTCACTACCTATGTAGCCCAGGCTGGGCTACAACTCTCAGTAATCCTCCTGCCTCAGCCTCCAAGTGCTGGGATCACAAACTCGAAGCCCCCACGCCCCAGCTAAGAATCTGCACTTCTCTCAAGTTCCTGGGAGATGCTGTTGCCCTAGGTCCAAGGACCACACCTTGAGGACCACTGGTGGCTGGATAAGCGTGGCCCATTGTAACCACAGGAGGTGTGCAGTTTGCAGATAGAGTTATCATTACTCCAGCTCCCTTCTGCCTCCACTGTTCTCAGGGGAGCTTGGTTGAGGCAGATGGAAAAACAGGTAGCATTCCTTGTCTACTCTTCTATGTGTATCAACCTCTTGCCATTTATATCCATTCTTGTTTAAAAGCTGCATATTTAAAAGGGGCATAGGGTTGTGATTCAGACCATGCATCCTAAAGGAGACGGTGCCTTTCTCTTTGGTGGGATGAACATAATATATCGTGCAAAGTTAGGACAAAAAGAAAAGGCAGTGATCGTAAACATCCCTATTGTGCCCCTCCCTGCCAAATACAGCGAGGGAGGGGATCCCAGGACAGCCTTCCCTGGCAGGGTCCCTCAGGCAGCCGCCCACACCCGGTCGGCCTCAGCCCGCAGCCCCAGGCCCTGCCCTTCGCAAGGCTGTAAAGCAGCGCACTTGGCCTTCCCGATCGCTCCCGGTGGGGGGCGCGGGGTGGACGGGGGGGTGCACGGTGCAACCAACCGGTGGCCACCGCCCCTTCACCCCCTCAGGCGTTCTCATTGGCGAGTTGCCCTGTCACTCCCTCCTGGCCCCGCCTTCCCCGTAGTGGGCGGGGTAGGTTGCGCGCTCGCGGCGGGCTCCGGCCGCGGTCGCCGCTTTGCAGCAGGCAGCACCGCGAGCGAGAGGAGGCCGGGCACGCTGCGGGCTCCGCGGCCGGCCCATGCGGGCGGGGGCCGGTGGCAGGGCCGGGGGCTGCGGCCGGCGAGGTCCTGCCCGGCTGGCTGCCCCGCGCCCCGCCTCGCCCAGCGGCCGGGCCGGCAGGGAGGGACGCGCGGTGCGCTCGGCTCCCCTGTGCCCTGCCCATGCCTTGAAGCACAAAGTTTAGGGCTGGGGGCTACCTTCCCCCTCCCCCACAATGACTGCCCAAGGACTCCTGCCGCCCAGCCTCGACAGTGACCTGCCTTCGCTCCCCAGGTCGGAATCAACTATTCCAAGATTCCCCATCCTCCTCCTCCTCTAAAATACATATTTTTTAATACAAGCAATTGTGATCTGCTGGCTCCTTTCCATAATAATTTAGACCTCAGGCCTCGTTTCTGAGTGTAAGGGGGTGCGGTCTCCCCCAAGACGGCGCCCTGGAAGGACAGAGTCCCCTTGCAGACCCACACACACGATGAAGAGGTGCAAATCGGATGAGCTGCAGCAGCAGCAGCAGCCGGGCGAGGAGGATGGAGCTGGGCTGGAAGAAGCAGCTTTCCACCTGCCGGGCGCGGACCTCCGGCCCGGGGAGGCCGCGGGTGCTAACTCCGCGGGCGGGCCAAGTTCAGATGCGGGCGCCGGGGCGGCACCCAACCCGGGTCCCCGAAGCAAGCCTCCTGATTTAAAGGTGAGCGCAGACCCTCCCCTGGCAAGCCCAGCCCGCCACGTAGCTTTCCCCACCCCACCCAGAAGTGCTTTAACTGGATCCCAGCGATGGGGAAGCCAGGCGAAGGTCAGCGAGGATAACGGATGTGGGGCTAGAATCCTCGAGGCGACATCAGGTGCCATTTGTGCCTCTGTCTGTCAGCTCCATTTCAGGCCTCTGTTTGTTTCCCATTATTCCCCAGACGTTCTAGTGACTCACCCATCTGAGATTGTTGGAAATAACGTGTGTGAAGTGCTATTCTCAGACAAAGGGCTGGAGAAATGCAAGATGCTAACTAAAAAGTTGACATCACTCTCCCTCCTGTAGGATGGCAGGGGAAGAAAATTGCAGCGTGGGAGGCCAAGTAGGTGACCATTAGTTTCTTTTGCCAATAAGTCTCTTGCCATTGGGATTTTTGTTCACCTTCCTGGTTGATGCTCAGTTTGTTCATCTATGAAAGGCGGGGGGGGGGGGGGGGGGGGGGGGCGGGGCGGGGTGTGTGGGTTTCTTGCCGTTAGGTGGAGCCCGAGTTTAAGCTCGTGCTTGGAGATCCCTCCCTGTCTGCTGAACCAACCCCCAGGGTGGAGAACTGACAGGTGGCCGATCTGTGTTTGGGCTGGTGGGGGGCCTCGGTTGCACACACAAGTCGCACACACGCTGAGCCTGAGCCAGCAGCTAGAACCAGAATCCGAAGGAGCCGTTCACATGGAGCTGTTTATTTTCCAGCCTGAGGTTGTCCAGACGATTGGTGAGCTGTATTGAATGTGTCTCGGTATCAATTAAAACAGCAGCCTCGATAAATAATGCACCTTCACTGGAGCTTCCCCCGGGACGGCAGACTCCTGCTTCTCAAGCCAGCTCCTGACAGGGCTGATCGAGATGTCAGCTGAAGGAAAGAACTTAGGTGTCTTGGAGGTTGACGCCTCAGGGGGATTTTCTCCGGAGAGGGTGCAGGGTCTGGGCTAGCGGACCAGAAAGGACTCCCATTAGGTTAAATAAAGCCTGTATCGTATGGCAGCAGGCACTAAGGAGCTCACAGAGTAAGCCAATGACATTCCTCATTTGTCCTCAGCGGCTGGGAGTCAGGAAGTCAGAGCGCAGGTGAGTGTGTGCTTTTACCTGTGTGTGCGCTGTCTGTGCTCCTGTGTTCCTTGGGAAAGGGGACAACTAGCTCTTTGTCGTGTGTACTTTTAAAATGAGCGGTAGTTATTCAGATCTGCCCTTTTTAGAGGCTCGGGCTAGCCCCGTGTGTGTCTAAGGCGAGCTCTTGTTGATGGGCTGTGCATCAGGCCCAAGAACTCCGTGGTGTCCATCCATCTCGTCTACCCTGGTGGTCAGGAGCTGTGTTTCCTGTCTTAAGGGAGATGGTGAAGGGAAAGGGTTTCCCTAAATGCTGTTGGCGGGGAGGCAAGCCTTCTGCTGCAGACTTCCGCCTCATTCTGGGCTGGCCCAGAGGAGTCAGCCGGCAAACCCTAATTCTTGGAAAGATGGGACCCTCACTCTGAGTCCAGCAGAGGCAGCCTTGGAAACTCCCTCGATACGCCAGCTGCATCCATTTCCCCACATACCTTCCGGAGTGAGGTTGGGCTGGCTGCTCCTTGTCTCTCCAGATAAGGCTGCCTGCAGCTCACTGTTCCCACCCTTCTGTGTCATTTTTTTCTCCTTTTCGGTGACACCCTCATTCTAGTTAGGGGCAGACACAGCAACAGTTCTATACTTGATATTTAGTGCTGCACTGTCCTGAACCAGAATTGAGAGCAGGTATGAGAAAAAGACACCCCCCACCCCTCAAAAAACAGTACCCAAGAGGCAGAGCTCAGCACTGTGCACCCAGGCTGCTGCTTGTGGGAGGGAGGAGAGACATGAAGAGCCTTTTCCTGTTTACCTCTGCTTGATCACAACATGTTGGCTGGGGTGCTTCCAAAGCAGATGTGGATGGGGCCCAGTGCAGTTTGATTTACTTTGTGATCCCAGGCAAATCACTCAACTTTTCTGAATAAAGGGAATAGGAATGTTGGAGTGTGTCCAAACTTGTTTTCCAGTGCTGGAAAAGTTGTTTTCCAAGACTGACACAGTTTTCCAGGTATGGAAAATTTCCATCATTGGCTCTGGACTTGGGAACGGCTCTAGAAATGGTTAGATGTTAATTGGCTCTAGCTTTGATGGTGGTACCAAAAGGGGGGCCGTTAATTATGACTACTTCTTGCCCTACACCTGTGTTTGGCTGAGGCAGATCAGCAGTTCTGGCTTCCTTTTCTTTTTCATTTTGAACTTTGGAGATCAGAACCACTTCTGCTTTCTTTTGATAGTGACAGGCGTTGTGATGGATTAAGTGCATTGAGGGAAGTCATCTCAAGAGAGGGATAGAAACGTTAGTCTCTGTCTAAAGTGCTTCCATGGGAAAGAGGAGAAAATTTTAGTTCCTACCAAAGAGAGCTAAGCAATACTTACATAGTGACGGCCAGCAGTTTAGGGAGCTCCTCTGGTCTTACTAGTCCTTCAGCACCGTGGAGGATCATACTGTGCCTATGAATTTCTTCTTCGGTGTTGTGGATAGCACCTAGGGTCTTGTGGATGCTAGGCAGCACTGCACCACAGCTGTGCTAACCCCCAGCCCTGTAACTTCCTTCTGTGGTAGCCTGGGATCTGTGATTATGTTGTGGGGAAATTCGACCAGTGAAAAGAAAGAAAAATGGTTAAGCAGCAGTCTTCAAACCATAGCTGTAATAGAAAAATAACCTGAGAATGAGCATCGACCCACAGGGGAGGCGTGTGCAAATATTTCAGAAGCCTTTTCCACAACTCAGAGCATTCATGTGTTCTTAGGAGGACATCTCAGCAGACAGTCCTGTACCAGGAGTCGGACAGTTTGGTGGCCACTCGTGGCTTGGAATCCTGTTTAATCACTTGGGTTCTTGTCTTGATTCATTTCTTCTCATTACCTAGTTCTTTGCTGCCAGATTCCCTGCTTACTGGGAAGAGATGCTGGGTAGCTGGCCACAGAGACTGCTGGCCTACCAGAAGTGTGAGTGCGCCGGTGGCCTCCAGCTGGGTGACTCATTCTCCAGCTCCAGTGAGGATGACAGTAGGGAGGAGCTCCTCCGGGACCTCAGCAGAAAGAGACCCTGTTAGAAATACAGCATCCGATGGGTGTGATCCAGGCTACTCCAGAGGCTGACGCGGGGAGATCACAGGTTGGAGACTGGCCTGGCCAATTTAACAAGACCCTTTCTCAAAATAAAATTTAGATAGGGTTAGCCAGGCATGGTGGTGCACGCCTGTGTAATCCCAGCACTCAGGAAGCTGAGGCAGGGAGATCATGAGTCAGAGGCCAACTCAACATATCTGGCTTGTTTACTTTTTTCTTTTTTTTTGAGGCTCAGGGTTTTATTAAAATTTGTGGCGGGTCTCACTGTCTCATTTTTTTTCTTAATGAGGGAGAAGACAAGCTACATAGTGGGCGTGTGGGTGGGATGCAGGTATGTGTGCCCTGGGCCTCTGGAGGGTCTGATGATGGAGCATGGCTGCCTAAGACCTTGCTGCAAGAATCTCTCCTTGTGCCTCAGGAGTGCTGTGCGTTAGGCTTGAGGATCCCTGCAGTCAGGTGGCAGCTGGACCCTGGGGTGGATTTCACCCGGGGAGGTGGATTACAGTAGACCTGAAAACAAGGAAGTGGAAAGTGAACGTTGTGAGCAGTAGGCATTGACTGCCTCCAGTGAACTCCCAGGTCAGACAGGATAAAATACTTGCAAGAAAGCTACCACTGCAGGACACCTGGATTTAAGGGTGCTTCGAGCATTTTGTAATGGAATCAGAAACATAGGTAATCTGGTTTAGAGCAATTTTTTAAAATTTTGAAATGAAGGCCTTACCTTGTTGACCAGCCTGCCTCAGTCTCCCAAGAGCTACAATTACAGGTGTGTACCACCACACCCAGCTTAGAGCAAGTGATTAAAGAAAGGGCAGAACTTTAATTACCAAATAAGAGAAGGGCTTTCTAACTGCAGAAGTGAAGTGGCACCCATCCAGTCTTCAGTGGGGCTCTGCCCTATTCTGTCAGCCCTGGTGGAGAGGAGCATGCAGTTCGGGCTTCGTCCTACCGGCACCCAACTGAGGGGCTTGGGGTCCCGAGGCCCAGGACCCTCCCCCTCCCCACCCGCAGTGCTCCAAGCAGCCTTGTGTGTGGGATCTGGGGGAGCAAGCGATTCTGGGAAAGCATGTGGCCAATGAAGCTCTCTGTTCTCCTGGCACATGTTGGCATCTGGATTCATTCCCAACTGCCCTCCTTGTAACTCAGTATTTACACATGTGCTTCTTTTTGTGTATCTAGTTGTGTGCTAGCTGCCAATCCCATTAACAAGAGTGTCTCCATCCAGGAGTTGAAACATTCCCTAGAACTAGAATTTGGGGCTGAGGTTAAAAGGAAGTGCTCCCGGTTCAGTTCAACTCAGTTTCCATCTGTCCCTGAGATGTGACATCTCCCTTGGAAACCCCCATGGACATTTTAGAAATGAGGCCACAGCTGGACAGGGTCCACCTTTGTCGGCCAAACACTGGAGTCATTTTCCATGTTAAGGAGTTAGAACAAAGCTGTCAGGGGATAGCAGATCTGTTTTGTGACCGTGTTAGAAAAATAATATTTGACTTTTCAAATCAGCCAAGTGGACTGAGTGATATCCACCACGGAAAACAAGGCTGGCTGTGAGGCCACAAACCCCCAGCTAAGGCCTCCCAGAACCGTTTTCGAGGACAGTAAACATCCTGGCCTGTCGGTGTATGTTCGTCTCCTTCCAGCCAGCTCAGTGGTGACCGTTGCTAAGACAGACTGAGAGAAGGCTTCAAGCTACAGCAGGGGGATCCGGGTTAGACACAAGAAAAAACTGCTTGCTCGAACATTTTAAATTTCAGGAAAAGGTTAAGTCTGGGGAAGAAGCAGTTGTCTTTATAGATTTGGGGCAGATAATTAAATAGCAACCACCATGTTAGCACTGAGATCTCTGCCGGATAATATTCAGGATGCAAAGATGTAGACAAGGCAGTGAGCGATTAATTGCAGAATGAGTGGTGCAGAAAATGAGCGCTAATGAGTTCAGTGTGGAGTGTGATCGCGGCAGACTGGTGGATCAGAGGAGGCTTTGTGGAGTGGGGAGATGGAGGAGGCAGAGAGGGCACAGCGTGGCACTGACTAATAAAAATCTCCCATGCTGTTGTGAGTTCTGCCCAAAGACCCTGTGGACAAGGTGACCTTTCCTGGCTTGCATTGGCCCGGGGCAGACTTCTCTAAGCAATAAAAGAGTAAGGAATTAAAATACAACTGGGATGGAGGAATCATTTGCCCTAGAGGTGAGATCTGGTTGTGTGTGTGTGTGTGTGTGTGTGTGTGTGTGTGTGTGTGTGTGTGAGAACTGTGATGCTGGGGAAGAAAAATTATTTCAAACATCTTTCACCACAGTGTTCTCAACAGAAACCCCAAGCAGGCCTGACGCATGCAGGCAAGCTGCTCCCACTCCTCCATCATTGGAGTCTCCGGCCCCAAACCTGGGGTAATGGCTTCTCTCCCACACCTCCCTCAGAGCTTCTCAAGGGCGACTGGAGACTTCCACAATCCACTCTGGATCCTGACAGTAGAACTCTGTGGGATTTTTACAGCAATTAGTTCTCTAATGCTGGCCCTGTTTCCATAGAGACCCTATAAATAGAGGGAACGTTGGCGACCTAGGCTTGCAAATGCTCAGGGTGACCCAGTCACCCTACTGAACCTTCGCAGCTGAACCTTTGGTGGGCAGAGGGGATGTTGGGAGGAAGGGCCATGTGGTCACCAGGTGGGATAATTAGCTCTAGGTTAGTGTGATTTTCTAAGATCCTGTCACCTTTTCTGGGACTTATTGCCAGCACAGGGACCTGTAGGAATTGGAAGCTGCTTTGGGCTGTTTTTAACCACATTGCAGGGAAGACACTGTGGCCTGAGGCCTTTTCCTTTTGGCTTCATTAAGCTGTGTCGGCAGAATTTAGAGCCACTTCCCCTCTGGGGGACCCACACCCGGGGAGGAAAACGGATGAAGCCTAACTGTTCTGAAACCACAGGGTTCATTGGAAGAATCAGAAACCATGCAGCGGCCCTGTTCTGAAAGGACAGTGCCACCCAAGGAGCGGGTCCTCCCCAGCCCTGGGAACCGAGCCAGGGCAAAGTACAGTGAAACTCGGCTGTCTCCCTGCTGTCCACCCCTCATCCAGGGCACCATCCTTTCTGGCCAGCTCCGGGGACCCTCTTGCTCCTTTGCCTTGGAAGACAGAACTCTGTGTCCCACCTCTAACTCTGCAGCGTCTCGGGCCTCTTTTACCAATACATGGCTTCGTTTGGCCACCAGAAAGGTTTTGGCAGCTGGAGAAAAGCAAAAGTCAATGTGGAAAAGCAAGTGACATTTAGTAGCTGGAACCTGTTAGTCAGAGCAGGTGGTGCTTTCTGTTGCGTTGGTGGCTAAGTTCCCTCAGCTAATCACCATGGTTTTCCTCACTTCTGAAAATCGGGGCTGCTTATGTGTATGTGCTGAATTTTTTTTTAAACACTTACTGTGTTATATCAAACTTATTAACCATCTCCTCCCTGACACCCACATGCAGAAATAGCCCAGCTGCTGTTCTTGCCTCGCACCTTGTATGTGAGGGGAGAAAACCTTCTCCCCATGTCATTCTTTGACTCCTTCTTTGTTCTTTTCCCTTGTGTCTACTGTGAACTTTAACAGAGTCCTCAGTGCTGCTGGAGCAAAGGTCCTGTGGTCGCTTGGCTGCCATTCCTGGCTTTCCTTCACCTGCAGAACAGCTGGGGAGATGAGAAATGAGGATCTTGTGGCTAAGGGTCTTGGCCAAGTCCCCTCAGGTGGCCTGAGCAGGTCCACAGTTATAGCTCAAAGGACCTAATTGCCCTGGTCCAGGCATTTTTTTTTTATGGTACCAGGAATCGAACTCAGGTCCTTGAGCTTGCAGGGCAGGCAGTGGAGCCACTGAGCGAAATCCCCGAATCCCTGGCCCAGTTTTGTTTTGTTTTGAACCTGCCTTTGGTACTGTTCTGGGACACAGGCAAAAACCATGTCCACTTTAGTCATGTGCTCAGTATGCGGGCCAGCAAAGGTAAATTAGACTAGATGTGGGGAGCACACCTTGTGACTTGGACAAACCCTTAGCTATCCCGTGTCTTGGTTTCTTCGTCTGCAAAAGGGAGGCAGCAGTCCCATGACCTGGCACATCCCCAGCTCCCGAGATTAGGGTAGTACCAGGTTAGAATGACAGTATAAATTGGAAAGCGATTTGACAAATTATCCTCTGTTTTTCTCCAGTGCTAGAGATTGAATCCAGGGAACACTACATCCCAGCCCCCGGTTTCATTTCTTTTCTTTTCTTTTTTTAATGTTGAGGCAGGTTCTTACTAAATTGCCAGGCTGGCCTCAAACTTACACTCCTCCTGCTTCAGCCTCCTGAGCAGATGGGATTACAGGCATGCACCACCGTGTCTAGCATGTCTAATTTTTAAAATAAGTTGGCCAAGGGTCAAAGAGAATGTGGCAGATGGGGTCCCCAGCACCTCCACCCAGTTCCCAGGGCTGGGGAGAGGAAATGCTAGACGCCCGAAGGACCTCTGCTGACATCTCACGAGGGGAACCTCTGTCTCCCTGAGTGCCTAAGAGCGGTCTTGGTGCTGGAGAAGCCAGTTTAGGGATGGGGAGAGAGGGGAAGGGACCTGGGAGAGAAGACTGGAAAAGACGGTGCATAATGTGTAACGTGACCGTTTGGCAGAAGCAGCTGGGCCTGGCCTGGGTGCCTGGAGGGAGGAGGTCTTGCATCAGCTTGGGCCTGTGGAAGAGGGCAGTGTGCTCTCTGCCCCTGAGCTCGAGGCCTCAGGATCTGGCCTTGCTGAGCTCATGGCAGAATGCGCTCTACCGCCTCTCTGCCTTGGACATCTTGGGTCTGCCCAGAATGGTCCACTGGGCCTCGGGGTGCTGTTTCTGGCTTGCCCAGAGGAGATAATGACTTTGGGGGAACCTGGCACTGTGTGACCGTCCATCTCCAGGGCTGCCCCAAGTCCAGTTCCTTTTGTTTGTTTTATTTTGTTTTTGTTTTTGAGACAGTGCCTTGTTATGTAGTTCACGCTGGCCTCGAACTCTTGGTGATTTCCTGTCTCAGCCTCCTGAGTGCTGGGATTACAGCCGTGCGCCACCACACCTGGCAAATCTAGCTCTTGAGAAGGAGTAATTTCCTCGTCTAAGTGGGAATGATACTGTTGTTGCTCTTGTTGGTATTTGAGGAAATCAGAAGACATCAGACATCATCTGTGCAGGAGAAAATGAGCCTCCAGAGCCGCCGCCCCTCAGCTCCTGGTGAGGTGTTGAGGTGTTTCTTGGCCTGTTAAATGGGTGGTGTTAGGGCCTGGCCTACTTTGAGGGTTGTGGGAGAAGCTCACCCAGGAGGAGAAAAGTGAAAACCCTGCACTTTCCCACAAGTGTAGATAACGTGGTTGTTTGCACAAACTCTTAGCACTGAAGCATAAAGTAACATAAGATTAGGGTCAAGGGTTGCAGAAGATTTAAGATTGTTTTCGCTTGGCTTCTGTGTGGTCTAAGTTTTCTGCTCTGTAAGTTTCAGTCTCAGGGGAAAGACCCTCTTTTGGATAACCAGTTCGGATGTGGATGCTAAAGAATTGATTACTGACCAATTACAGACTACAAGATGATGCTCATAAAAAAGTAGTTTATTTCATTGCCAACAGGGCCAGGAACAGAAAATCGTACTAGGGCTGTATAGACAAAGGTTGGTTTATTTATTTCAGGCAACAAGGGTCACAGGATAGGCATTCATGACTGCTTTGGTGGTTCTACAGGCGGTCAAGTTCCCAGGTCTGTCTCTTGGGCTGTACTGTTTGTATGGAACCATCCTTAACCGTCACCGTGTGTTGGCAAAGTGGCTGCTGCACCTCTTCACATTTCAGCTGGGAAGAAGTGGGAAGGGTCACTGCCTTTATCAGGAAAGCAAAAGCTGCCCCAAGAACCTTCTCTCTGCATGTCATTGCCCCAAATTGTGTCAGATGACTACTCCTAGCTGCAAGGGAGTCTGTCAGAGTAAGACTTTTTAGAAAGGAAGATTTGGACCTGTTGTTTGGTTGGGAAGAAAGAAAAGGAAATGGATGCAGGGCAGGCAGTTAGCTGTGCCTGCTCCAAGAGTATAACCCGATTAAGGGGCCCTGGTGTTTCCAAGGAATATCCCAGTGAGACCTGTTTGGCAATGAGTGCTTAGTGACCAGAAAGAGCCAGTGCAGCTAGAAGGAGGATCTAACATGGAAAGAGGGAGGCGCTGGGGATGCTGACATTGATCTGGAAGGATCAAACCTTGGAAACCAAGTGTTACTTATGTGTGCTACTGAGCCCCAGACTGGCCCTGAGAGCATCATTCTTTAAAAAAACCTGTATTTGGGGGTACATTTCTTTGGGAATGAAGGAGTGGGTCTGCCACCTTTGAGAGGGTGCTGGGGATTGAACCCAGGACCTTCATACTGGGCTACATCCCCTGCCCATTTTTTACTTCTGTTTTGAGACCAGATCTCCCTGAGTTGCTAAGTTGCTCAGCCTGAACTTGAACTTTTGATCCTCCTGCCTTAATGTCTTCCCAAGTACTCAGATTTCAGGCATATGCCACCACACCCAGATTCTGTCCTCTCTTATGAGGGTGACTTTTTAGGCATCATCCTTAGAGATGCTCCAGATTCAGATGGCTGTAGTAGCTCTGCTGTTCTCCCAAGAATAGGCTCTTCACCTTCACCCCCCAGCTGACTAGATGTTCAAGAGCTTTCCACTCATGAGAGTTCTCCATCTTTCTCCCTTAAGAAAATCCAGCAGCTCTCAGAAGGCTCCATGTTTGGCCACGGCCTGAAGCACCTGTTCCACAGCCGCCGCCGTTCGAGGGAGAGGGAGCACCAGGCATCTCAGGATTTCCAGCAGCAGCAGCAGCAGCTTGGCATGTCTGACCATGACTCCCCAGATGAGAAGGAGCGCTCCCCGGAGATGCACCGAGTCTCCTATGCCATGTCCCTGCACGACCTGCCCGCTAGGCCTACTGCCTTCAACCGTGTGCTGCAGCAGATCCGCTCCAGGCCCTCCATCAAGCGGGGTGCCAGCCTGCACAGCAGCAGTGGGGCCAGCGGGGGGAGCAGCAGCCGGCGCACCAAGAGCAGCTCCCTGGAGCCCCAGCGAGGCAGCCCCCACCTGCTGCGCAAGGCACCTCAGGACAGCAGCCTGGCCGCGATCCTGCACCAGCACCAGTGCCGACCCCGCTCCTCCTCCACCACCGACACCGCCCTGCTGCTGGCCGATGGTGGCAGTGTGTACCTCCTGGCCGAGGAGGGCGAGGGCATCGGGGACAAGGTGAGGTGGGGCATGAGGAGGGGCCGAGGGACCTGGGGAGCTCAGCAGCGTTATCTGCCCTGCTTGCAGGAGTCAGGGGTATGACTAAGCTAAAAACAAGGCATGAGTCTTTACATGGCTGATTTTTGCTTGTTTGTGGGTTTGTTTTTCAAAATGATTTTTGCCTAGGCTGATATTAATTTTGGTTTGTTTTCCTTCAGCATGCTGTGAAGAGGAAGTTGAGAGTAGTAGTTAAAAGCACAGACTAGAGCCAGCCCTGGTTCTGCCACTTACTACCTGGATTAGTCACTTAACCTCTTTGTACCTCAGTTCCACCAACGGAGAAGGGGATAATGGTCATAGATTTGTGGTAGGATTAAATGAATTAATCTGTAGAATGCTCAGAATGGAGCCTGGCACAGTGTCATTTTTCTTACTAAAGAGGATAGGGGAGGAATTCATGAAAGGTCATTTGGAAAGGAGAAAGTTAGTATAACTTTGCAGAACGGATATTTATCGGGTGCCACAGAATGAAGGAGCCAGCGCTGCTCACCGTCTAGCGGGAGGACAGCAGCAAGAATGACCGTGATGCCCTAGGTGAAAAGGTTGTGTCGAGTGCTATGGGAGTGGGCAGCGAGGGCGAGGGGAGTTGCCTAAAACCTGGAGGAAAGCATTCAGCTGAATATCCAAAGAGTGAAATTTTGTGAGGAACAGGGGTGGGAGGTACAGGGTGTGCCAAACCCAGTAAACTGACATGAAGATGCATCCAGCACTTTCGGGATCTGACAGGTGGGCAGAGGGCGGATCCCAGAAGGTCTTGCCGTGTCTAGTCTGGAAATAGAAGGAAGCTGTCAGGGGCTGTTAGGCAGCAGATTGGAGGGAGGAGATCCCTCTGAGCCTCAGTGTAGACAGTGGATTGGGAAGGGGCGTGTGTCGAGTGAGAAGGAGGCCAAGGACAGACCCGACTGACATATGAGGGTCAGGTGGCCAGATCTGACCTGCACTTCTGTCTGCCTGATTAGTTCCTCCTCTTGCAAGCTCTTTTCTCCTCTGGCTTCAGCATTGTCTCCCTGCAGGTTGCTCCTACACACCTGGCTACTCACTCTCAGGCTCCAGTGGCTGCAATTTACTTTTCCCTGGGGCATCTGCAGCGATAAAGGTTTCTGGAAGGTGTACAGGAAGGTCAAAGGTGCCACAGGAGTGGTTGCGGGCAGGTCAGAGAGTGTCCCAGTGGTGGCCCATGAAGTCTTGGGTGGCAGGGAGAGGGGAAGGGCTGGTGATGTGGAGAACAGGAGGTGAGGGATGAAGGACCCAGAGAGCAGGTGCATTGAGAGCGTCAGGAAAAATGGGAGCCAGATGTGTCTTGGGGTTTAAGATTTTGGGGCTCGGAGAGGAAAGACAGGCTCAGAGTGTAGTCAAGGAGTGAATGGAGAGATACTGAATTTGACATGGCAAGAGCTGAGAGGTTAGATTGTCACATGGCAGTGAACTCCTCTGACAATCGCAGCATTTAGGAGAGAGGAAGCCTGGGAACTGGGGCTTTGCTTTGGGGGAGGATGGAAAGGGGAGCGGTCAGGAGGGTGGCAGGGAGCAGCTTTGATGCGTGGAGGGCAGAGGGGGAAGAACACCACACCAGGGACCTCAGGGAGGGCGGGCTCATCCGGGAGGTGAAGGGTGACCTGCCAAAGCCACTGCAGTCCAGTGGAAGGCAGGGCCCACCTGCAGAGCTCAGGAAGGAGGGTCCCGAGGGTCTAGAGTAGGACAGGCAGCAGAGAAGATGGCTGGAGTGGAAGGAAGGAGCGTAGGAGGAGTGATCGATGAGCGAGAGTCCTGCGCTTGGCAGATGTGAGCGAGGCCCGGTGGGGTTTCCAACATCGAGGTTTCGGGGGGCACTCGGTGTACAGCTGTTTTCACAGCTTTGTCACCAGAGTGAATCCAGCTCCCACACGTGATCTAGAACCATCTTCCTGCCAGCACTGAGTGTTTCTCGAGTTCCAGAGCGTCCTGACTTTGGGGGACATTTGGGCGTTTGTTTACCTGGCAGTGTGTGGCCGCTTCCTGCCTGGCGCTGTAGGGCGCGCGGTTTTGGTTTGGCACTTTTCCGAGGTAGGGTGTGCTTCTGTAGGTGTCTTTTCACGAGCTCATTCACATGGACCTGTGCTGAGGTAAGGGGGTTAGGGTACCCCAAGATTTTAGACAGAATTTTAGACAGTTCGAACAGGGGACAGAACTCACCCAGGGCTCAGAGCTCTTCCGAGGCAGACCCTAGGCTCCCTGCCCTTGGTCCAGGGCTCTTCCCACCGTGCCAGGCCGCCCCTGCAAGGCCGGCTGGCAGCCACAGTCAGCCTCCCGTGCTTAACCTGAGGTGATGCTTTCACATTCTTATCACCCTCGGGGACGATTCTCCAGCAGACTCTGACCACCCACTGTTGGATCACTGTATATATTCCACAGGTGGCTCTGGATTTCTTCAAGAAAGAGACTTTCCACAGATTATTGCAGTCTGTCCATAGTCAGAGCCTCACTTGGCCAGTCAGTCACCAAGCTGCCCCTTCCTTTCTTCAGTACATGGTAGGCATGGTTAGCATGGACCTCCCTGAGCGAAAGCAAGGCCCCTCCTCTTGTGGAGCTGACATCCTGATAGGAGGAGACAACCATTGAATGCTTGCATACGTGTTTGGTGGTAGTGGGTGCTAAAATGGAAAATAAAAGCAGAGTGATAGGGTACAGAATGGTGGGGAGAGGTATGCTGTTTTGACAAGTTGGTCAGAAAAAATCTCCTGTAATATGAGAGAGTACATCCTGTGGATCTCTGAGGAAAGGCAATTCAGGTAAACAGAACAGTGGGTGCAAAGGCCCTGAGGTAGGAATGTGCTTGGGATATTCTGGGAACCTGCAAAAGGGTCATGGTGACTGGAGCAGAATGAGCAGGGTGGAGACAGTAGAAGAGAATCAGGCTGGGGGGTGGGAGTTGGAGGGCTCGGGGAGGATACAGACTTCGGGTTTTTTCTTCTCCGTGTGTCACTAGAAGGCTTGGTACAGGTGAGTAGACACTGTTTAAAAGATCACTTGGGCTGCTGTGTGGAGGCCAGACGATGTGACAGTGGAGCGGGGAGTCTACTGAGGAGGCTGAAGGAGCACTCCAGGCCGAGGTGATGGAGGAGTGGCAGCAGGGGGCGAAGTGGCTGGACACTGGGTTTGCTCAGATCTGGCACACGGGCTTACGGTGCATCTCGTGTGGAGCTGGGCAGAAAGGAGAGAAGTCTCAGGTGGCTCATGGGCTCTGGGCCTGGCAGCTGGAAAGAGGAAATTGTCACGGACTGAGGAGAAGGGAAGTGGATGAAGGGAGCAGATGTTCCGTGGTGCAGAGTTGGAGTGGGTTTGGGTCTGTGGAGTGAGACGGCCATTAAACATCCATGTGGAAATGCCAAATAAGCAGTCAGATGAACGTATCTGGAGTCCTGGGGAGACAGCCAAGCCGGAAGCCCAGTTTCGGGGGCTGTCGGCATCTGGATAGTATCAAAGGGATGGGACTGCACCATTTGCAAGCCCAGTTCCCCAGGGGAGAAGTGTTTCCACAGGGTGTTTTAGATTCGTTGGCTGAAGGGACCGTGGCCTTGTGAAAGCAGGAGCGGGAATAGCCCTGCGGAGTGGAGCGGGTTGTGGAGCCCGAAATGAGAGAGCCCTCGGTGTGCAGCCCCAGCTGGGCCCTCCTCGCACGGCTGAGTCAGTGCCCACAGTTGGAAAGCTCAATTAGAAAACTCCTGCCACAAAAGTTGTTAGTACTGCGGTATTTTATGAGGAGGGAAAATGTGAGCCTTGCAGCTGGTGGTTGCCAAGGGCTCTCCAGCTGCTGAGACACAGGAGGGTGTGGGGTTGACAGTGGGCCCTGCTGGAAACTGGCAAAGGGTCAGTGTCTGCTGACCGGCCGTGCAGGGTCTGGGGGCGCGGGCCGGGTGCATCCTGGGAGCTTGTGCGCATGGCTCACATCTGGCCTTCACACAGCGAGGGTTGCCTCCTTGTTATCTGTGGAAGACCCAGCCCAGAGCCTCTGCGGTGACCCGACTTTGGGACGGTCCGTCCCATGGGCCTGGGTGATGATGGAGAAGGTTGCTCCTATGCCCGGTCAGTACGCTTACTTAGAAACTTCAGCTTTGTCACGTGCCTTGCCTGGTTGCTCTCATAACATTCTGTAAAGTTGACAGCAGCTGTCATCATCTCCATTTTACAGATGGATAGACTGAGGCCGAGAGGAAAAGAGGCATCCAGGCCTTGGCAGGGAGAAAGCTAGCTCCTGGGACTCTGTTCTGTCTACAAGATCCAACGGAAGTCCCTGAAATAGCTGAGGGACTGTTTTATGCAACGCTGCAGGAAGGTGGTTTGTGGAGCCAGAGAGATGACTTTGTCTTCCTAGTTACAAGTCTTCCTGACCTGGAAGGACATGGCCCCGGGGGTCCTGTGCCCTGGGAAAGGGGTGTCCCAGTGTTTGGAAATCCCTGAAGCTGTCAGCCAAGTCTCCCCGACCCAGAGGCCTTTGGATGGTGCGGGAAACAGGGTGGTTCCACCCTGGTCTGGGCATGAATAGGAAGTATTCTTCTCTCTAGTAAACACAGCCCACGTGCTCTCTGCAGGCTCCCTGGTGATTACTAGCATCTATTTTTAATTCATAAGCCTCCCCCAGCCCCACACCCTTTGCCATTGTTTGGAACTCACCAGCTGGCATTCGGACCAGAGTGGGCCTGGCAGGGCTTGAGTTACCGAATCACACTGGAGGCAGCTCGAGTTCCTTGGCTGTCCTGGAGAGGCTCACCCCGGCCCTCACCCTCAGAAAGCGGGGGACATGGAGCCCCAAGGAGAGCAGGGTGTGACTGGACAGATAGGGCCTCCCAGTCCAGGAAGGCAGCTCAGCCTTGGCTATGGCAATTTGACTCTCATTTGTTCCCTTCAAATCCAGTTGAAGTTATACCTCAGTTCTTTCCCTATAAAAACAAAAAAGTCCTCTCAGCCCCACCCTTCTGCATTCTACTGTGTGTGTGACACTGAGGAAGACAACCATGCTGTCTTACATGTGTAAGCTGGGGAAAAGTCAGTTTGCTGGTACACGGGCGTGGCAGAGGCATAGAGAATGTGGTGACATCTGTTCCCCACTGTGTGCAGTGCTCACCCTGCCAGGAGGTCTTGTAGGCCAAAGAGGGAACCCGGGCCAGAATGGGGCACTTGACTCCTCAGAAAGCAGACAAATCCCCCACTTCTTTCTTTCTTTCTTTTCTTTTCTAAACAGCAGCTCCTGGAATACAATGTGGGGTTGGGGCTTGTATTCTTTTCCACTCCTCCCCAATCCCTGGCTGGGCATTCCCCCCTGCAGCTTTTTCAGAACCTCTGCCCAGCTGTCCTTGCCCATCCTGGGCTTGGGCAAGGTGCAGCCGGCTGGAAGGCGTCGAGAGGGGAGTGGCAGAGAAATGTTGGCCCCAACCTGGGCCTGGCCTTGCCTTCCCCTCCTTCGTCTTGTGGCTCAGCAGCAGCATGGGGCAGGGCCAGGCAGGTGCCCGGGCATCCTTAGGAGACCGCTCAGTGGCAGGCAGATTCTTCCTGACAAATCAGCCCCCTGCCTCTTGAGGCAGGCAGGTTGGGGAGAGGGCCAGGCCCCGAGTCGTGCTGTAGGGTGAAGGGCGGGGTGGAGGATGCTTCCCCTGGCCAGAGGAACTGCTTATCATCGGACCCAGGCAGATGCCACATCCTGTCCTCAGCAGGCTCCCCACCAGATTTGTTCAGCAAGATTTCTTCCCCACCTAGCATAAATAAACACCCCTGTTTACCCAAAGGGATGGCAGTGAGGGGCCACCTTTAGCTCCAGCTCTGGCCAAGAAGCCAGAGATGCTGGCAAGTGCCCAGGAACCCTGGTTTATTTATGTCTGGGAGTGCGCTGGCTTGGGAGCAGGAGGGCTGGCTGTGCTGAGAGAACTTTCCAAACATGTCCCCTAGGGAAAGTGAAAGGTCCCGAGTTTGATCCCCGGTACCAAATAAATAAATAAATAAATAAATAAATAAATAAATAAAATGTCCCCTAGGCAGCTGGCAATGGCAAGCCACTCTCCTGGCGGCCCCTGCTGTGTCTGAGCTGTTGGCCTGAGTCCACACGAGGCCTCAGGAGCTCTGTTGCAGGATCAGCTGTGTCACAGCCTGCTCACACAGGTACCTCTGCTCTGCCTTCTGAGTTACACAGCCACATGCCCAGGTCTGCAGAGGGCTGCTGTCTCGGTCCCTCTCCTCCACTCCATTGCTTCTCCCCTTCCCTCCTCTCTCCTCCATGTGAAAAGGTCCCTCAGGCAGAGGGAGACCCTGAGGTAGCCGCCCAGCTCCTCAGAGGAGACTTCCAAGGCCATCCTGCTACCAGATGCCTGCCAGGCCAAGAAGCACTGCACTGTGATCTGCCAGGAACCTTCACTCCTCGGCTCAGCAGTAGACCTGCCTGTGCCTGGAGAGCCAGGATTTCCCTTCCTTTAGTCTGCCTTTAATTCTTCTGTTCTTGGCGTTGTCAAGGACCTGTCCAGTCAGGACAGGGGCCGCAAAATGAGCCCTCTCTGCCCCTTACTCTGACTCTGAGATCATGAGCAGCAGCATCCTCTTGGCTTTCAGAACCAAATCAGGTCTCTGTTGCCCCAGCAGGCCGATGGCCTCTGGAATCAGCCTGTATTCATCTTTTCCCTGCTGCTGTTCTTTCTATCTCTGGCTGGTGAAGCACAGAATCGCCCAGGACCCTGGGGCGAGGCTAGATAACTTCCTAGGTTCCTAGCCAGGATCAAGGTCATGCCTCTTTAACCCCTTGTCACTAAGCCCAGGCCAACACTGAGAGAAGAGCTCTTTGTCTGTAGGCCCTGGGGGCTGAGATGATGCCAGCCCAGGCAGGTGGGAAATGCCAGCCAGGTGCACGCACCTACCTCGGCCTCGGCTCCCTCAGACATGCTGCACACTGCGCCACAGGAAGGTGTGCTCAGGGCTCAGGTGTTGGCCCCCACACCAGCGCTGATGACAGCTGGCAGCAAGAAGCCTGTCATTGGGCTCCAGACTGTATGGAGCCACCGCTGGGGATGTGGGCATGGGTCACGGGAGTTGGTGCAGTCTCCCAAGTACCGGGCACCCTCTTCCCTGGATCTGCCACAATCCCGAGATGAGAAATGTGACCCTGGTCCCCTCGGTGCCAGATGAGGCAATGGAAATACAGCACCATTAACCTGATCCCTGCTACTGCCTCTTCTTTTCTTTTTTCCGAGGCACAGTTTGGACTTTCTCTGTTTCTACCCGATGACGGAGCAGAGGGCTCTGAAACCAAAGCACACCTGAAGCTCCCACCCCACTCACTGCTCCAGGCCCCGAGGGGATCCACGCCTCCCCAAGCTGCTCCCGAGCAGAGCCGCAGTGGGAGCTGGGAGTAATGCCTTCTCCCACCTCCCCTTTCTCTCCAGGCACAGGTGCTGGGGTGTCATAAGCAGCTTCTCGGGCTTCTCTGGGCTCACCCTCCCCCGGTCCCTGTCTCCCAAGTTCCCCAGAGACTAACTCAGAGAGCCTTTGCTTCTTTTGTCCTCTTTGACCTTCCCTCAACTCTGGATCTGAAAGTTCTCACTGCATCCTTTTCCTCTTCCCCATAGCTCTCCAGATACCCAGCTCTTGGGACCCCAGGTCTGCATTGTTACCATAGCTAGTGAATAATTCAGCGTGCTCAGCAAAAGCTAAATCAGATCCATGGTGATACTGTGAACAGGAGGCCTCCTTGGGGCAGTAGAAAGGCGAACCCTGGCCTGGAAAGACAAGTACCCTGTAATATTAACTGCATTATATAAGGTTTCTTCACTGCCTGAGAAGGCAGCTTCAGACCCAAATATTATCTGGGCCTTGCGCCCGTGTACTGACTTCTCGGGAGCGTGATGGCATGCCCCCTAAGAGGTGCCAGGCATGTCCCTTTGAAAGCTTTCCTGGCATCAGTGGTCAGTTGAACAGCAGGCCACAGTTTGCAGAGTGCTTTCATGCACATTTCTCATCTAATCACATCAGCTCGTGGTAAGCCCAGAGCCTTTGAGTCAGCAGGGGCCCCACAGGAGTTCTGTGTTTCAGTCCTCTGCTTTAGAAAGGAATCATTCTCCATTGTGCTTGGCAAACAGGGTGGGGGGGCAGGCACTGCATAGCCTAAAAATCGCCCAGAAGGTAGATGCTGCTTCCTTTCTGGGCTACTTTAACTTTCTTCTGGGCCTGTTCTCAGTATAGCCTCCTCTGGGGAAATGGACTGCCTATAAATGTGTGAAATCATCATCTTTTCTACCTGCCTGGCACAAATTTTGATCTGCTTAAGATAAATGATTCTCTTGACTCCTCAGGATCTGGGCTCATGTCTGTGGCCCAAAAGGACCCTGGACCGTCCGTGGCATTAGACCAGCAAAGGACCTGCAGGTGAAGGAGGTGACACCTTCCTTCCCGGCTGAGAGGCGGGCTGGGTGTGTGTGCTCTTGCCGTGCTGCAGCGTCCTCCCCACCAGCCCTCCTTGCTGCTCTTACAGCAGCACCTGGGGCTGTGCCTCCCCACAGGCCCCTAGGATAGGCACCCACCTTGGTTGTGGGGTACAGCTGAGGAACATTAACCTTCCTCTCTCCTGGCCCCAGGGGAAGGCAGGGCTTTTTGGCAACCTGAGTTCCTGAGAAGATCCACCTCTGGCTGGATCTGAAAGTGAGTGTCAGGGGAGGGATCCTTGAAAAAATGACTGCTTCCCCAGTTTCCGGGAGGGCTTGGTGACCATCAGAAAAGAAGCCAGCCTTCCGAGGAGGAACCCTTGCTGCAGATTTTCACAGTGCTTAGGGGGCCTGAGAGTTGTTTAGTATCTTAAATTCTAAGGTACTAAATTTAGCAGCATAGTCTTTGCTCCTAAAGCCTATGACTTCTCAGGCTTCCCACCGTTCACAATGTGTGGATTGTGCACTAATTTAATTCATTAATTTGTTGAGCTGGGATTGAGCTCAGGGCCTCATGCATGTTAGTTAGGCAAGTGCTCTACTGCTGAGCTAAACCCCAGCCCAATTTTTAAAAATTTTTATTTTTAAAGACAAAGAGTAATTAAGTAGGAAGATTTTTTTTTTTTAAAGAGTGGGTGGGAGGGGGACTGGAGAAAAACAAGACAAAGGCAAAGAAAGTATTTAAAATTTGAAGACTACTAAAGAAAGAAAGGGTGTAGCATCACAAGGGAAGAAAAAGGATATGGAGGAGAGGAGGCGAAACTAAGGGGAATCCAGTAAAGGTGAGTGCTGAGCCCCACCGACCTGCAGAGGAGAGTTGTGCCAGAACGTGGGCTTTCTTCCAGCCTCCCTTCCCGACAAGAGCCCACCTGCTGCCCCAGGTGGAGGATCCACTCGGAAGGTTGGAGAGAGTAAGGTCAGAGACCATTAGCTGCTGTGCTGCCCTGGCTGGGGGGGACCGCCAGAGCTCATCCGGAAGTGCACGTGACACCATCGACCCAGCGGCACCTTCTCTGCAAAAGGAGCTTGGCTTTGTGCCTTTCAGAGCCTGTCACTCTAATGCTCATGCCAGTTCTTCCAAGTCCGCCTGCCACTCTCGGCTCTGCTCCCTACAGCGGTTACTGCTCTGGCCTTTTCAGTCCTAAGCCAAGTCTTCCAAGTATGGTGTGGAATCCTGTGGTTTGTGCCAGGTTCGTGCATGCGTGTAGGGGTGTGTGTGCACACATTCACATGTAGTAAGGAGGCCTCAGGACTGGTCATCTATTTCAGTGAAACCTACGGTGTGTCTGGCATCGCCAGTAGGGTCCTGGGAGGTAACATCCACGTGCACCATCTACAGCTGTGAAGCTGGGTGCAGCTTCCGAGTCTCTGAGGCTCAGCTTATCCCCCTGCCTCGTGTCTGGATGCGCGGTCTCATTCCCGCAGCCCTCCTCCTGTCTGCTATGTGGCTGTGCCTGCATCCCTTGCAGTGTGAAGAAGCACAGACAATACCTGTCCAGGCTGCACAGCTATCGAGTGGCAGGATCGTGATGTGCACTGGGCACACCGGTGATTCCGGGAGCCTTCTGCCAGCCCCTGGAAGGAAGGCGTGTCCCATGCCCAGGATCCCAGCCTTGGCATGTCCTCCTGCCCAACACGTTCACCTTTAGTCCACACACCACACACTTCTCCATTGCGAGTGTGGAAACAGAGGCTCAGAGGCTATGGAGACTCTACCCGGGTCCTGTAGCAAGTATGGAACTGAATCTCAGAGCCAGGGTTCTGCACTGCCGTGAGGCCTGGACCCTGGCTCCCACACTCAGAGCTGGAAGTTCTGTGTCCTTGGCAGGTTTGGGAACACTTCTGTATAAAGACAAGAGCAGCTCCGCAGAGGGACAAGAGTCTCCCTCCTGCTGGCTTGCCTGGCAGACATCTTCGGGTTCCTGTTTGTTCCTTTTCTCTTAGCAGACCGTTGGCTCTCTCCCGGCCCTCCTCTTCCCGATGTTTGGTTATTGTGCTGATGGCTAAGTTGGTCTTAGAGACCCTAGACGCCCATGTAGGGGAGACTCTTCCAAGGGTCATCTTTGTGGTGCTGTGTGGCCTTGCAAGACCAAAGTTCCTTTCCCTCTCTCCCTTATTTTGAGACTAGATCTTTCCCAGGCTAAGTTTGAATTTGTGATCCTCCTGCCTCAGCCTCCTAGAGTACTGGGATTACAGATGTGCACCACCATGCCCAGCTGTAGGAGCTTCTTTCTGCTCTTCTGAGCCTTTATGATGCCAGTAAGCCTGGGAAGTAAGACCTATCATGCAGAGAAAGCTCCAGACCTGAGCCCCCCACTCTGCCTCAGTGCCCTGTGACCACTGCTTATAAGGAAAGGTTAAAAAATCTTAGCTTGGTGGGGCCTAGAAAGAAGAGGGCAGGGAAGGACTTTTTTAAGTGTGAGAATACCAGGCGTCTCTGTTGCTAAGGACAGAATTGCAGCAGGTGGCCTGCCTTCCATTGCAGCCACATCAAGTAAATTGATCAGCCTTTATGGTACTGGGGATTGAACTCAGGAACGTATGCATGCTAGGCAAGTGCTGTACTGCTGAGTTCCACCCCAGGCCCCTTCAGTCAGTCATTCTACAGTGTCAGGATTGAGGGGGAAGGACAGCCTCCTGCTATGCACAGGGAAGGGCCCAGATACACATAAGACCTAGTCCCTGGCTTCCTCACAGTTTAGTAGGGACAGTTAAGACATCGTGTTTACAAATAACCACTATACAAGAAGAGCGCTTGGTGCCAAAGCATAAAGATGGAGACCCAGAGGATGGAGCCGTTTATGGAAGCGGGGAGTTCATGTACAGAAATCTTCCTGGCCCTGTAGGTTAGAGCTGGCTACAGAAAGTGGGACCTATGTGATGTGCTTTGTCAGGCTTCCTACATCACAACCCCCAGGCATCGGCTGCCACACGTTTGTACGGTTTTCCTGAGCCCAGGGTCTGGGGCCTCCTGCTCTGGGTGATTTGGGCTGCAAGCCTTGGAACTGGCCCTGGGGATAGCAGTGGGCTCTGCTTATCTCTTCAAACCTTCTGGACTTGCGACTGCCCCGTCACCATGATCCATGTTGCCCCTCAGTATTTAAGCTCTGAATGCCTCACCAGGCACAAGGAGATGAAGAATCCACATCTTTGAACAGTGATTCTGCTTTGAGAAACTGCTGCTAGAGACTGGGCAGGATCCAGGGCTGCGGGGCACCCAGTCTCCTCACTGCTTACAGTCCTCAACTGTGGACCTCTGGCCCCTCTGCTGGCCACAGGATCTCCTCCTGGTACTGTACAGATGAAGTCCAAGGAGAAAGAGACTGCTGTGAGTTTGCCATCCGTTGTAACTTGGATGTTTTTACCTAGGCAGTGCTTCAGGAGAGAGAGCAGGGAGTGGGCAGCAGGAGCCAGCGGAGAAGTGGCCACAGTGGTGTCCAGGGCAGATTGGATTTCTGGGATAGGACTTTAAGGCTGAGGACTTCCCTTTGTGAAGCTGGCTGCTGTTGGACTTCTCCAAGCAGTTAGGAAAGTAGAGAGGCTGCCTTGGGCATGATGGCGCTGTAAGCCAGCGGACAGGGCAGCAGGGAGAGAAGTGGAGGACCCTGGGGGAGCTGGCTGTACTCGGCCTACCAAGGAGCCCCCTCCAGCTCTTCTTTCTGGCCTGGAAGCCAGGCCGGGAGGCCCACTTCCATTTGGAGCAGGAGGTCAGTGAGGCTGTCTGCTCATGGGAGGGTTCTGGACAGGAGGGGCAGGTGGGCAGTCTGTCCCCTCATGCCCCAGCCCACACCCTGGCCATGCCTGTCATACCTGGGCATCCTCATGCACACACTGGCCTCCCTATGGCAACAGCTGGATTGGGGAGAGGCTCTGTATCTGAGCGTGTCCTCCCACTCCTTCGGCCATCCTCCACATCTCCTGCCAGATGGAAGGAGCAGCCTTGAGCCCCAGGGGAGGGGGAAATCCAGAGCAATCCACCCCTAATCCCCTTGGGGCCTCAGACTGGCAATGGCGGCTGCAGAGCCCAGGAGCTCAGGCATACCTGCCTGCAGGCCCCGGCTTCCTGGGGCAAGCCCAGTGCTGCCCAGGGCCCGTGACCCCGGGGCCCTGGCACAGAGCTCAGACAGCAGGAGCCTAAGAGCTCCTGGTACCTTGTCGCCAGCACGACTTTGGGAAACGGTGTCCAGCCAGGTGAGGCCCCAGGTGGGCAGGAGATGTCACATGTTGGGTGAGGGTGGGGGAAAGCATTTCTGGAGTTTGCAGGTGGCTGTGCTTACTCTCTGGGTTCCTGAGGAGTGGCCCCTTCTCCTCTCCAATTATAGAGAACCCCTTGTAGGTGCAGGAGAGTTGGCATGAAATTCGTGGGAGGGGTGCTCATGCTGTGATCGCTTCCGATGAAGGAGAAAGCACAGCAGAGAGGGCTCTGGGGAGGTCCAGGGTGCACTGATTTCTTGATGGTCCATAGGACAATCCAGGAGCAAACTGCTTGACTTTTGGAGAGTTCAGAGGATGGAGGACAGAGGACACCCCAAGGTGAGAGGGCAGTTCCAGGGGCACAGCCGGGGCTCTGTGGGAGAGAAGAGACCAGAGAGTGGGACATTTGGGTGCCAAAAGGGCTTTGTTCTCAGCAGGGAGGGTCTAGCTCTGACTG
This sequence comes from Heterocephalus glaber, assembly GCF_053883595.1. Classification (NCBI taxonomy): domain Eukaryota; kingdom Metazoa; phylum Chordata; class Mammalia; order Rodentia; family Bathyergidae; genus Heterocephalus; species Heterocephalus glaber. Next base: position 41,130,339 of record NW_028258372.1, read on the forward strand.
CACTGAGGGGAAAGAGCTGGAAGCCAAGGTTTAGATGGGAGGAGGAAGGGACAGTGGCCCTCGGGCAGGGCCAACTTGCTGGCTGCAGGAGAAGGAAGGGTGATAGTAGGTAGCCAGCTGCATGCTGCCTCGGGATGGGTAGGTGCTGCAGAAAGGGCCAGTGCCGTAGTACGCACCCTGAACCCCTTGTAGTGATGTGCAAAGCTACCGAGGGCTCACCCTGCCCTCCCCCTTCCATGTGGTGGCGGAGGCTCCCTGCCGGCCCGTTTTCAGCTCTCTGGGGAACTTAATGCACCATGTGTGCCCTCCCTGCTCTTTGGAGAAAGGCCCCTTAGGGTCCCAGGCACCTATGAAGATTGATTGGGCCCTTTCCCTCCATCCCATCCTTTTCCCACCTGGGAGCACTTGGGTCAGCCAGGATGATGCATCCACAGTGGGACTGAGCGGCTTCATGTGGCTCACATGTCCCCACCAGGAAGAGAGAGCCACCAGCCCCACAAGGTGATGCCTACTGGGCTGGGAGAATGGGGGCAGCCCCAACTTGGGGACCCAGCGTCAGAATAATTTCTCCAGCCTGCTCTGTCTGGAGTGTAGGAGTGTCTCTCCCAGCGTCCCCAGAAGGTCAGGCTGCCTACTGGGGCTGAAGGACTTAACTGACCATGGGCTTCCCTCTCCATCCTGTCTGAGTTGCCTCCCTTTCCCTCCAAGACCTGGTAGAAAAAGGGCATCTGAGTGTCCTCTGTCCCAAGAAGCCTGCTGGAATCAGTCATTGGGTAGCAGTCAGCAGGTCGAAGCATTGCTCCTGAGTCACGGGGCCTGTCAGCCCTGGGGCACACTCGCCCACTGGGCTCAGACCCAGCCCGCAGGAACAGTGCCCTGCATGGCTCACCTGCTGTCAGAGACACATGGACCACCTGCTCCATTGTTCCTAGGGTGGCAGGGCTGCTTTCTTCTTCTTCCTCCTCCTCCCCCCTTGTAAGAATGACCTTAATGTTCTTTCCAACTAGGACAGGAAGGCCCTTTCTTCCATGTCAGCCTGCTGTGAGGACCCTAACAGGAGCTCCCATGTGAATCTGGGAAGGGGCTTCCAGCCCCTCTGTGACGGGATCACAGGTGTGCGGCGCCCTCAGAAGTGGTCATTGTTTCTCTGGCCCCTCCTGAAGTGTTTCAGGCATTTCTCTTGTTAAAGAGAACTGTGCGTGACATACAGGCCACAGTTGACATCACTAGGACCTTTCCCTCCTCCTGAAGCTCCACTTGTGCCAGGCACTCTGAGCTGACACTGTCTCCTGTGCACCTCCCGATCTCAGGGATCCCAGCTGTAGGACTAGTGTTCAGGAGGGACACCAGGCGACCCATGTCCAGGGCAGAGGAGGACAGTGAGCTCAGGCCCAAGAGGAGGCAGCCCCCCCAAGGGTCATGGGGGGCCAGGGCTGGGGTCCCGCTAAGCCAGCACCCCTGTAACCTGGCAGCGTGCCTAATCCAGCTTTGCTCAGGGTTGCAGGGAGGAGGCAGGGAGGCGGAGCTGTCAAGGCCGCACAAGGGGTGTCGCAGTATGTGTGGGCCGTGGGGAGGTCTTGCCAGAGCCAGGAAAGAACAGGGAAAGTTGGTTGCTAGACACTAAGAGAGCATCCCAGTACTTCTTAGGTCTTTATATATTTTTTTATTTTCCTTTTCATACCGGTGGTTGAACCCAGGACTTCATACTAAGCTACATCCCTAGTCCTTCTTTTAATTTTTCAAGACAAGTTCTCACTAAGTTGCCCAGGATGGCTTTGAACTTGGGATCCTCCTGGCTCAACCTCTCAGAGTGCTGGAGTTGCAAGTGTGTGCCACCATGCCTGGCTTAGATCTTTGTATTGAAGTAGGGCTGTGGCTCCAGCCATGCCTGGTGGACATGGCATGGCCTCACTGACTGTCTGCCATGGCCAGGATTACAGAAAAAACATGATCTTCCTGCCTATTCTGTTAGAGTCTGCCCAGCCTGACTCAGGATTAATCCAGGGTCAGGGGCTGTAGAGTGACCAGCCTGTCTCAGCAAGAGGGAGCCATGACTCCAGGTGTGGTGCTGGAGGATGGGCATGGACAGAGCAGGTTGACATGGGCCAGGTGAGGCTCTGCCTATTTGGAAGAGGAACAGTAGTACCTGGGTAGCCCCAGGCCTGCTCCTGGCTGGGGGTCCTGGGAGTTTCCACCTGCTTCTGTCAGGGTTGAGTAATCCATAGCTGTGGTCACTCACCCCAGGACAGGGCGCTCTGGGAGGGACTTCTGCTCGGTGGACAGGGCACACTGAGGAAGATCCAGCCCTGCCCCAGACCCTCTCTCTACTGGGGCACTGGTTGGAGATCAGCACCAGCCAGTGGGACCTGACCTTCCATACCCACAGTATGCAGCCATCACCTTCTTCTGTTCCAGAACATTTTCACCCCCACCCCAGGGAAACCCCAGACCCACTAGGCACAGACTCCCAGTTCCTCCCTCCCCCAGCCCCTGGCAGCCACTAACTTGCTGTTGTAGGCAGCCTTTTGTCTCTGGCTTCCTTCACTTAGCAAACTGGTTTTAAGATTCATCCATGTAAAGCTAGATGTGGTGGTGCACACCTTTAATCCCACCACTCAGGAGGCTGAGGCAGGAGAATTACCATGAGTTCAAGGCCAGCCTGGGCTACATAGTGAGACCCTGTCAGAAAAAAAAGAGAGAGAGGAGAGAGAGAGAGAGAGAGAGAGAGAGAGAGAGAGAGTGAGGGAGGGAGAGAGAAGGAAAGAAAAGGAAGGAGAAAAAGGAAAGATTCACCCATGTTATAGCATCATCAGAACTCCATTCCCTTTTATGGCCAGGTGTGATCCATTATATAGAACACACATTTTTTTACCCATTCATTGGTTAAAAACAGCCTTCTGAGTTACGTCCACTCTTTGGCAGTTGTGAAGAGTGCTGCTGTGAACTTTGTGTCTAGTGTTTGTGTGAAGACGAACTTTGGGTATTCAGCTCTTTGGGGAATGTACATAGCAGTGGAATTGCTGGGTCGTGCAGTAATTTTTTGTCTGGGTTTTCAAGGAACTACTGCACTGTTTGCCCTAGTGCCCGTGCTACTTTACCTTCCCACTAGTGATGTGTGAGGATTCCAACTTCTGCACACACTCACCAACATTATTTTGCTTATAAAAATGTATTGTAGTCGCCCTAATGGGTGTGTAGTATCTTAATTTGCCTTTGCTTCGAGCACTTGCTGCATGTCCTTTATTCACAGTCTCATTTCACCCTTCAGTATCCTTTAGGGTAAGTGGAATCACCCCCCTTTTCCAATTGAGATAAGCAGGTCTCACGAAGGTAATGGCAGCCGGAAGTGGTGGTACATGTCTGTAATCCCAGCCCTCTGGGAGGCCGAGGCAGGAGGACCACAGGTTTGAGCCCAGCCTGGGCAGCTTATGACTTAGCAAGACCCTGTCTCAGCATAAAAAAAATTAAACAAGGGCCAGAGATAGAGCTCAAGGATAGTGACACACACAAGGAAACACACAGTAACTGACAGAACCAGGGTTCTAAATCTTACCCGCTGCAAATTTAGTCTCCTGTTACCTTACACAGGCCTACATCCTGTCTCATAACCAGTCTCTTTTAGGAAATCTGTCTCCTCTTAAGCTCTGTCCTCTTCCTGATCCATCACTTGGAACAACAAGCTCTCATCTTCCTCTTTTTCTCTAATTTTCCTTCTCTGTTAAAGCAGAATCCTCTGTACCTCTGTTTGTCAGCCAGTCCCTGGGCTTCTTTTGCCTTGGTCACCCTGTCTCCCTCAGTCCTGATCCTGAAAGGGAGGTTGCCATGGCGTGCTTGCCTGGGGAGGGCCAGACACGGAGCAGCCCCCCTCCGCACACCGCCTCCTCCTCAGGGAGAGAACCAGGTGTGGAAGCTCTGTGACTGGAGAGGGACCAGCTGGTGGTGGCTGCTGCAGACCTCCCTGGGGGGCGGGAAGGAGCTGGCATCCCACTGCAAGACTCTCAGGTCTAAGATCCAGGAAAGGGAAAAGGGCCCGGGGCTGCTCTGTCCGGCCCGCCCTGGGAGTGTCTGTTCTCCTCAAGTCCATGGGGTTTCACGGCCAGATTCAGTTTTATCTTCCACTCGGGACTAGACGGCTTGGCTCGGGCACCTGGGCCATCTAGGGTTTTCTTTCCGGATGGGAGTCGGCACTGGGAGGGAGGGGTGGAGGATGTTCCTTCCTAGATTTGTTTAGCTTGTGTGTGATGACAACAGAGCAGCGTGGGAAATGTGGGTTCTGCACCAGGGGGAGGCCACCCGACTCCCTGGAGAGGGCTCCATCCAGGCTGGGGCTCCAGGCAGGCTCTGCCTTCATCCCTGACCCGGTCCCGCCTCCCCGATGGCAGTGTGTGGACGGTGGGATGGAAGGAGCAGTGGAGCAGTAGAGTGGGCAGGAGCCCTAAGATGCTTTCCCAGAGGGCTGGGGGTGCAGCTCAGTGGTAGAGTGCTTGCCTGGCAGGCACGGGGGCCTGGGTTTGATCCCCAGCACTGAAAAAAAAAATCCAAAAATGCTACTTTCCTGGGCTCCAGGCTGCACACAGAGGTTGCCGACCTCGTGGTCGCTCAGTTGTCCCTTTGGCAACCTTCGGGAAGCTCTCCGAGGACGGCCATAGAGCATACACTGCAGCGAGAGCTCGGTGCCTCCCACGCCACTCATGTGCTCTCGTTCCCATGCATGTGCACCCCTCCCCCGCGTTCCCAAGGGGCCCGGTGGGTGAGTGACGTCTTCCTGGTGACCACTAGGATGAGGACCCTTCTGAGGATTTGCACCCGGCAGTGAGGCAGTGAGGTGTCAGATGGAACCGATCTGGGAGCCCTTTCTTTGCCTTGCTCACTTGGGGTGTAAAAATCCCACAGTCCCACCGTAGGAAATTCCAGTTCCATTGTTCTGGAGCGAGGCCAGGCCGTGGCTGAGGACCACCCAAGGCCCAAACATCTCAAGCTCTGGGTCTGTAGGTCTTGCCCAGGCTCTGGGGCTCGGTTCCTGACCAGATTCAAATCCGAGGTGTTTGACTCATCAGTTGTGTAGTCCTGGACAAGGTCTTCAGTTAACACCTGTGGGCCTTGGTTCTTTTTCTGTAAATGGGAATAGCCGCGCTGGCTGCCTTGTGCGACTGTTACTGGGATTCGGTGGATTTGAGTGTGGAAAGCCCCTGGCACACGTGGGAAAGTTATCGTTGTCCTTTGTGCAGGGCATTTAGAACAGGAATTCAAGAACCAGAGAGAAGTGGAAAGGCCAAAGGGAAAAGATATCACCTCCCTGGAAGTCCATGGCGCAGAGCTGTCCCCAGGAGGGACACAGTAGAGATGTTCTGTGACTGGAAGTGGGCTGTGCGGAACCAGCATTACAGACACATTGCCAAGGAGTCCCTAGGCAGGGTGGGTAGGAAGTAGCTGGGACCCTGCTGCAGGATCCCCAGGCTGGAGTCTGGTGGAGGAGAGGCCTTGGTCAGGGGAACAGGCCCGAGTGTGTCTGTTCTCCTCATTCATGGAAATTTCTCAGGCAGCTTTAACTCTGAGTTTCCATTTGTAAGCCAGACAGATGACAAACTGAGTGAAGAAAGAGTCAAGCTGCCAGAGGGGAGCCAGGGCAGGTGTGAATTTGCTATTTCGCGTCACATCCTCGTGTAGTCCATACAGCTTCTTGTCACATTCTCATGTCACATTCTTATAACTGCATACTCATGGCGTTTCTCATGAGCTCCTTCCTCTGCCCTCTGGTAGGAGGGACGGACCTCTCTCCAGACCCCAAGTCCCTTTCCCGGGTGCTCTCCCCGAGGAGGGAGTGGAGGAGGCTGGGCAGCTTCTTCAGTGACACAGGCCAGGCGTTGCACGCAGAACTTAATTTGGGGGCTGGGGCTATGGCTCAATGGTAGAGCACTCACCTAGCCCATGAGAGGCGCTGGGTTCAACCCCCAGCATTGGCAAACAAAACAGTTTTGTGTATTTCTGTCAATACTGAGTGCATTTGTTGGTGTACTCTCCTAAATAAAATTATCACAGTTTCATAGCAAGCATCCACCTCCCTGGGAGGGGAAAAAAAGGGATGTGCTGCCTAGATCAGACTCGGGATTTGACAAGTGCTTTCTGTAGGCCGCTCACTGCTGAGTGCCAGATGCCATCTGGGTCAGGCTCAGCAAAGACTCAGAGGAGATAGGGCTGCACCCATTTTACAGGCCAGGACACTGAAGGTCAGGACGGTGCAGAGACGGGCTGTTTGCTGTCACTGGGGAGCAAGCAGGGAGTAGGGTCTGAAGTCAGATGGAGAGTTAGACCCTGGGGTGGATCATTAAGGGAGACTGGGGAGGAGGCGCCTGTGTATGAAAGGCCGGACATTCAGAGCAGCTCTCCACGTGGGACGGCAAGAGGACGCGGGGAAAAGCCAGAGCAAACCCAGAGCACAGTGCGACTTCAGGAGCCCAGGGAAGGCCTCATCCTCCCAGCGTCCTAGAGGCCCCATGACCTGAGACAGCCCCAGGAGCACTGCCCTCCGTGGCTCCTGAGTTTGGCAGGGCTTTTGTTTTCAATGGTGTTTTCCAGTAACTTTGCACCTTAGCAGATATCAAGCGAGCCACTTCTGCCTGTGGTTGGCACAGGCTGTTTCCGGTTCTGGAGCATGTGACTGGGCCACTTTCTTTGTCTAACCCCCTTCCCCACATACGGCTCACCCCGCCCTGCCCTGACCCGGACTTACCCAGGGTGTGCTGTGTGTAAAAATACACGGGGTTGAGACATTTCCTGGTGCTTCCGTTGTTACATGGCCATAAGGCCCGGTCCTCGCTGCAGAGATCCTCCAGCGGGTGCACAGGGTGGCAGCCCAGGGACAGCGCCTCCGACCCTCTCGGCAGCCAGCCGGCTGGCACTCCACCTCTCTGCTCCTGTGGCCTTCCCTTCCTTCTCCCTGTCCTTCTTTTCTCCACCCCTCTTCTCCTAGCCTCTGAGTTTTGGGCCTCCCTGATGTGCTTGGGAAGTCTGCCTGCCTCGTTGGGGGAAGTGGGGCTCTCGCTTCCTTCCTGCACATCCTTGCCCTTCCCAGCCGGGCAGCTGCTCCCCTCAGGCCCCCAGACTGTTCCCTGCTGCCCTTAGCCTGAGTCACCTCACACTTCAGATCTTGGGGACCTGGCGGGGGGGCCACACTCCTCTCCCGATTCCGGGAGACAGGGAAGGGCGGGGGCTCCCACCTTCATGAAGCGCAGGACGTTGCTGACACCTTCAGAGAGCTGGAAGGTAACGGAGGGGCCTCCCGAGAGGTAGCAGCGGAGGCTGTTAGTGAAGACAGGGTGGGCGGGCAGGACAGTGTCTGGCCAAGAGGCAGCTTTGGGCAGCTCTGTAGGACAGGCTGCTTGTCCGCTGGGACAGTGGTTCATTTCCTTCCTGAGAAATCTACCCTGCGACTCCCTGATGAGGCCCCCGACCCGCTAGGTCCCAGCAAGCGTTCTGGGCTGGAGGTTCTGTCTTCATAGCTGTGTTTCTGAGTAACTTGTTAGACCTTCCTGGGTCAAAGGTTAAGCAGATCTGCAAAGACTGCATTTTAGGGATGTAGAGGACAGGCCAGCGAGCAGCTTGAGGCTCCTGCTGCTCTTTTAGACTCTTTCCCTGGAGTTTCCTCTCCATGCTGCATCCATCCCCAGGTAGCAGGCCCAAGTCCAGAGGCGTCCCCCGACACTGAGGGTACTGCGAGCTGTCGCCCGTGGGCCCCAGGTTGATCCATGCGTCCTCTCTCGCCTCCCCCAGGGTGACAAAGCAGACCTCGTGGCCCTGAGCCTGCCCTCTGCCGCTGGCCATGGTGACACTGAGGGCCCCCTCAGCCTGGACGTGCCGGACGGGGCGCCCGACCCGCAGCGGACCAAGGCGGCCATCGACCACCTGCACCAGAAGATCCTGAAGATCACGGAGCAGGTCAGGATCGAGCAGGAGGCGCGGGACGACAATGTGGCCGAGTACCTGAAGCTGGCCAACAACGCGGACAAGCAGCAGGTGTCGCGCATCCGGCAGGTGTTCGAGAAGAAGAACCAGAAGTCGGCCCAGACCATCGCGCAGCTGCACAAGAAGCTGGAGCACTACCGGCGGCGCCTGAAGGACATCGAGCAGAACGGACCCTCGCGGCAGCCCAAGGACGTGCTGCGGGACATGCAACAGGGCCTCAAGGACGTGCGCGCCAACGTGCGCGCGGGCATCAGCGGCTTCGGGGGCGGCGTGGTGGAGGGCGTCAAGGGCAGCCTCTCTGGCCTCTCACAGGCCACCCACAGTGCCGTGGTGTCCAAGCCCCGCGAGTTCGCCAGCCTCATCCGCAACAAGTTTGGTAGCGCCGACAACATCGCGCACCTGAAGGACCCCCTGGAAGACGGGGCCCCCGAGGAGGCGGCGCGGGCGCTGAGCGGCAGCGCCACGCTCGTGTCCAGCCCCAAGTACGGCAGTGACGACGAGTGCTCCAGCGCCAGCGCCAGCTCGGCCGGGGCGGGCAGCAACTCCGGGGCCGGGCCGGGGGTCCCCCTGGGGAGCCCCAAGTCCAACGCGCTGTACGGCGCCCCTGGAAACCTGGACGCTCTGCTGGAGGAGCTGCGGGAGATCAAGGAGGGCCAGTCACACCTGGAGGACTCCATGGAGGACCTGAAGACGCAGCTGCAGAGGGACTACGCCTACATGACACAGTGCCTGCAGGAGGAGCGCTACAGGTGGGCCCCTGCTGGGCAGCGCAGGGCGAGGCGGGGCAGGGAGTGGGAAGGAGGTGCAGCACGGGAAGGGGCCCCCAGGAGCTTCCCGCGGCCTGAAAGGAGGTTCCGCCTCTCTCCAGGTGCCTGACACCGGCAGCCTCTCCTCTGGGGAGACTGAGGACACAGTGACGCTGGAGCCAGCTACCGGGGCTCCAGTCCCAGCTCGACTTGTGAGGGGTTTTGTTCAGCCTTTGCTGAGACAGGGCCTCACTGTGTAGCGCAGGCTGGACTTGAGCTTCCAGTACCCCTGCCTCAGCCTCCTGAATGTTCGGGTCATAGGCGTGAGTCAGCTCGCAGCTCTCGGGCTGACTGTACCTGAGCAAAGCAGGGGACACTGTGCTGAGCTGTCTTTGAAGGGAGGATGATGTGGGTCCTGTGGTCACAGGGCTGTCGTGGAAAGGGAACCGTAAACTCAGAGTGTGACTATGCAGCAGCGGGGGAAGCCACGAGGGCAGCCTGGAATCCAGCTGGAGTCTCTGGCCCCCTTGCTCCCTGGGATTTGGGAATCTTTTCGTTAGTCAGCCCTTCTTTTTCCTTCTCCATATAAAGAAATTCTGATATGTTGAGGGAGAACCCCGCCCAAAACCCAGCCTCCCCAGAACAGTCATCCGTTGGTACTTGTACCTCTCAGAGCAGGGGTCGAGACCTCTACATGCGGGTGTCCCTGGTTCCCGGGGGGCATCTGAGGCCAGGTGAAGCACCAGGTTAAAGTCTCTCCGTAACTCCCCCCCTAAGAGCTGTGTGGTCCCAGGCAGGGTCCTAAGCCCTGCGTCTCAGTTTTCCAGTCTGTCGAGTAGGGGTGCACTGGTCCCATCTCATGGGGCCGGGGAGGGGTCCTGTGAGGTAGCTGGGTAAAATCCTTGGCACAGCGCCTGCACATAGAAGCACTGAGCAAATAGTGAGTGTACAATTAGAACAGGGCTGGACACGTGGAGTAGGTTGAGTCACTGCTGAGGGAATGAATGAGCCGGTCATGGGGAGAGGAGAGCGGCTTGGGCGCCAGGGCTGGTGTCACTCTCTCCCGCTGCCAGGTATGAGCGGCTGGAGGAGCAGCTGAATGACCTGACCGAGCTTCACCAGAACGAGATGACCAACCTGAAGCAGGAGCTGGCCAGCATGGAGGAGAAGGTGGCCTACCAGTCATATGAGAGGGCACGGGACATCCAGGTACAGCCAGGGCCTGCCCGGGTCGCCCCTAGATGTGCTGACAGAGCCGCCACTGCAGAGCTGGGGCATGATGGGAACACGGACTGCGAGGGCAGTGGGGCAGGAGGGTGAGAGTGAGCAGGCCTGTAGCTGAGGGGCACTGGGGCCAAAGCAAGCCCGCATCGAGGGCTGCCCCTGCCCCCTTATGCTGGCAGCCCCGCAAGTGAATAGGCCCTCAGTTCCCTCAAGAGGGAGCTGGGATTGGGCCAGCTCCTCTCCTTGCCTTATAATCAGGACTCACATTTGCCAGGCTCCTCTACAAAGAGTCAGAGTAAAGGGCTCTCCCCCGCTGTAGCTGATCAGCCCACCTCCCTCCTGGCCTTCGGAGAAGAGACCCAGTGGTTTGCCCCCTTTTCAGTGGGGCAGCGTGTTACTCCCTTTCCCCTCGCTGTCACAGAATGCCTGAGGCTGGGTAATCTGTGAAGCGAAGGGGTTTACAGTTCTAGAGGTCAGCTGTGCTGCCAGCTTCTGCTTACTCTGGGAAGGTCCATGGCAGGCGGCACCGCAGCTATGTAGAAGAAATCCCGCGGTGGACAGAAAGCTGGAGATTCAAGGGTCCGGTTTGCTTTTATAACAACCCACTCCGCAGGGACTCACTCTGCTGCGGCTTTAAGCCCTCCTGAGGGCAGTGCCCAGTGACCTAATTACCATCCATACCCACTCCGCTCTAGGGTTTGTTTTATTTTGTAGTACTGAGAATTAAACCCAGGGCCTTCATAATGAGCTCCAGCTCCAGTCAGCCATTTATTTTTGTACTTATTTGGGTTTTGTTATTTTTGTTTTGGTTTTTTGAGACAGCGTTTCCCTGTGTAGTTCAGGCTAGTCTTGAACTCACTGCATAGCCCAGGCTGGCCTCGAACTGCCTCAGCCTCCCGAGTGCTGAGATCACAGGCATGCACCACCACGCCTGTTTAGGCCCCACCCCTTAGGGATTCCTCCCTTTCCCGGCCGTGCGCACTGGGGACCAAGCTTCCAGCCTGTGAACCCTGGGGGACCACGTTTCAACTCTCTGTCCTTGGCTCCCTTCCCTGCAGGAGGCCGTGGAGTCCTGCCTGACCCGCGTCACCAAGCTGGAGCTGCAGCAGCAGCAGCAGCAGGTGGTGCAGCTGGAGGGCGTGGAGAAGGCCAACGCCCGGGCGCTGCTGGGCAAGTTCATCAACGTGATCCTGGCGCTCATGGCTGTGCTGCTGGTGTTTGTGTCCACCGTCGCCAACTTCATCACGCCCCTCATGAAGACGCGCCTGCGCATCACCAGCACCGCCCTCCTGGTCCTCTTCCTCTTCCTGCTCTGGAAGCACTGGGATTCCCTCACCTACCTCCTGGAGCACGTGCTGCTGCCCAGCTGAGCGGCCAGCCTGCCCTGGCCCGTGCTCCCTGGACCCCGCTGGCCACACTTCTCCAGGAGGGACCCCGGGACTCCAGAGTCCCTTGAACACCTTCATGCGTCCGGTTTGGCCTCCTCCCCAAGCTGTCCGCTCCAGCTGTGCTGTCCCCTCCGTTCCTGCTTCTGTCTGACACCTTCTCTGTGGCCAAATGGAGCAGAGGATGCCAGGACTGGATTGTTCTGATTACTTACAGGGCTTCTCCCAGCTGACCTCAGGATGCCCCAAGTCAGGAAGGCCACTAAGAGCAGGGGAAGCCAGGGCTCTGCCTCGACTTCCCTTGGAAAGAGCCCTGCTGGAGGTGGCCATGGCCTCCCTTGGAGACAGGAAGAAGGCAAGCCAGGGAGAGGCCATGCCTGCCCCGGAGAGCACAGGCAGGGGTGGCCCCCGGCCTCCAGGGCCGGAGAGCAGAGAGTGCAGCCCACCCTGCACCCTTTTTTCTGCCAGAGCTGGTTGGGGGCTGGACCCTGCCGGGGTCTGCAGGCTGCCGGCTCTGAGCTGGGTGTGGCTTTGGACTCATGTTTTCCCTGCTCCTCTCTCTGCCTGACCCTCACTGGATCTTCTGTTTTGGGGGAACAGGCCCCAGGAGCTCTGAGCCTTGGCCCAAGCCCTTCCGCCTCTGGGAGTGCGATGGATCCTATTTATTTATTTATTTATTTCTTCCTTCTTCCCTCACCCTTGGCGAGCTCCAGCGGGAGGACTGCCAGGTCTTCCCTCTGAGCCCAGGGCTCGTCCTTGGCCCGTCAGGTGCTTGCATCCTATGTAGCCTGTGGATGATCCCGACTGGGAGAAGTGGGGTGCGGCCACCTGGCCCCACTGCCCTGGGCAGCCCCGCAGCTGGGTGGGGAGAGTGTCGCCTCTTTTATACGTCTATTTATTTTGTATGTGTATCATTGTGGGGAGGAGCCGTGGCCGCTTTCTTTCTGTGAGGCTCTGAGTGTTGTGATGGTTTCTGTTCACATCCCCGCCTCCCCGTGGGCACATCCAAGCACAGGGCATTTCTTGGAACGGGATCGAGGAATCCCCCGGAGCAGGGAAAGCAGTGCCTGCCAGCTGTGTGGACCTTCCTGAGAAATAAATAGCCTCTAAATTTTCAAACCATCCTGTCTGGTGTTGCTTGATTGGGCTGTCTCCATGGAAACCACCCAGCCTCTCCCCACACCCAAGCATTCTGGGTAGCACAGGCAGGGCTCATTTGCTGGCCAGGGGCCTTCTTCCTGCAGGATCTGGATATTGAACAAAGCAAGGCTGGCTTTATGGAGCCAGCGCTCTGGCCTAAGTGACATGACACCCACCCCGCCCAGTCTCATCCCGCCTACCTGGAGTGCTTTCTGAGAGAAGGGAAATTGGGAGAGAGATTCCCACAGGTTGCTGCGGATGAGCCCCTGAAGGCCAGGGTGAAACAGTCATGCCCAAGTGTGGCCACTAGATGGCAGCAGAGTCCTTTCTCCGAACCCTTTCGCCAGGTGCAGCCCGGAACGGACATCTATTGGGGTTAGCTTGGCTTTGCCAATGCCTCCAGCCAGGGCAGAGAGCACCTGCTCCCCAGGAGCAGGAGTGTGTTTTTCGTGTATGTGGTGTGTGTAGAGGCCAGGCCCTCAGTTTCTGCTTTGTACTTGCAGCCCCATCCTGGCAAGTCCCACAGAGGGCAGGCGCTGGATTCCCAACAGGAGCCCATGGGAGTCAGAACAAGCCACCTGAGTCTCCCTCCTGGGAGGAGGGATGCTGACCTGCAGTGAGGGATTGTGGGAAAGGACCCAGCGCAGAGCCCTGGGCCCTGGACCGAAATTAGTGACCTGGCCAACTCACACCCTGCCTGGGCCTCAGTTTCCACATCTGTAAATAGGACGGGCACAGTAGCTGCTCATTTCAGCTCTGGGGGCCTGACAAATCAAAAGCTGCAGGCCTCAGGTTCCAGGGACTCAGGGATGAGAGACAATGACCTAGATGTCCCAAGACAAAGGAGATCAGCTCACAGAGGACACAGTGCTAGTGCCAGGGGGAGGGTGGCATTGGCAGTTCGACTTCACCCTTTGTACCATGTGGGCATTTAAGCTGGCGACCTTACAAGGCCTTCCAACAGTGTCCTTCCTGGGCCCTGCACCTCCTCTTCCAACCACACGCATGCATGCACCTCCCTTGGGGGCCCCAGGTGGCCTGGAGCCCGCATTCCTGAGCCCCAGGTAGGGGGTGGCTATTCCAGGCTGCAGACATTTCCCACATTCCTCCCCAAGGTCAGGTGCCTTTCCTCAATTTGGCTCTTAAATGTCACAGCCGGCCACGGTCCACACTGAAGGGAGGAGTGCTGGGTCATTGTCAGCCAGTCCTTTAGGTGAAAGGCAAACGGGGCAGGGAGATTCAGCCCCAGCTACATCTTGTGCATAGAGGATGATACGTCCTGTACATCCGCCTCACCGTGGAAACCCTGCTGTGTGGGCACTGGGTTTTGTGCCTCCGACAGCCACTGATGCTACTTTGTTGGCATCTGAGCCTCAGCTTCCTGTGTAGGACACCTGCATGCCACCTCCAGCCTGTCTCCCACTGTCCCTGGGTTCACAGAGTGAGTCTTGAAATCACAGTTGCCACCTCCACGGGGGATTGGCCTCCTTCTCTCCGCAGGACCCACTGACAGGCCTGGCCTGGAGCATCTGTCCTGCAGATGTGGGACTGAGGGCTCAGCAGGCCGGGGCCTCCTGAGCATATGCTGGGTGCACTTGTGCAGAGTCAGCCACCGAAAAGCCTTGTGGGGCAGTGGTGCCCAGCAGGTGCAGCCCTGGCAAACACCAGAGTACCAACAGCTCAGGACAAGCTACTCCAAGTGGTTCTGGGCTGCAGAGGGAGGGACGGGAGAAGACACTGGCGCTCCAGGCAAGGAAGAGAAGGAGAGCTGTTGCTGGGACACCTCGAGAGATTGGGGGCCCTGCCTAATTTCCCCATGCCTGGCAGGATCCTTAAGTGAGTCCCGATCCCAGCAGTCAGGGCCCAGCAGACCTGGGATCTCGTGCCCCAGCGATGCCACCTGGCTTCTGCTTGGTCCCTGCTGCTCTCAGAACAATCCTCTCGCCTGCCAGTAGGGGTGGATGACAGGGTCATGGGGCAGGGTGGGTGTCAAGGGCCAGCATAGTGGCTGGAACACAATGGAGTGACTAGCCTAGGCGGCTGCCACCACACCTCCTGCGAAATCTGGGGGTGTTAAGGGGCAGAGCTGCTGGAGAAGCTGGGGCCACCCCGCAGAACTGAGCAGGCCTCGGATAGTGGCCCCAGGAGACCAGTGGAAGCCCTCCTGCCCCGTCCCTCTTCTCTGGGAGCTCAGAGCCTGCTCCTCCCCGAGACCTTGCCCCTTGGTCTCACAGACAAAGCTGGCCCAGCCCCAAATCCCAGTCAGCTCTACAGGGCCTGGCCCAGGCCAGCAGCCACCACGCCAAGCTTGCGGGTGTACAGCATGGGGACCCCTCCTCTGGGCCAGTCTCAGGCCAGGGACTCTGCTGTGCCTGGAGTTGGGTGCCCGGCCCCTTTTTTAGCTGATGTCAGCCCCAGGCACCACATTTCAGGATGGAGGTGGGAAGAGAGGGCTTCCCATGAGCGTGAGTCAAAGCTGTGAGGTCATGGGCCTCAGTTTCCCCACTTACACACGCCTGTGCCACCTGCCTAGCAGGACATGGGTCAGACTCAGATGTCAGGTGTACATTCCTGGCCCCCAGGCCCGCAGCTCTCCCTTTGAGCGCTATCTGTCAGCGCTCCTCGGCCATCGGGGCCCCCCAGGGAAGGCACCGATCCGCCCAGGGCCAGGGTTAAGCAGGCCTTGGGACAGTGGCCAGCAGTGAGGCTGGAGCCAGCCTCGGGCTGGAGATAGAAGGCCTGCGGGATGCTGTGGGGCTGGGTGGAGGCTGTGCTCGCCCCAGCTCATCCAGACCTGTTGGCAGGTCCTGAGCCACCCGGGGAGCCAGAAGGGCAGTCTGGGTGGGGACAGCAGCAGTGCCCCCCACGGACAGGGAGCCCCCTGGCAGCCCCCTGCCTTCCGTCCTCTACCCCCAAGGCCGCTGTCCACAGGAGCAACCTGAGCCCAGCAGGGCCGCACAAACCACTGTCCCAGCCTCCAGGCAGCCAGCCGCTGAGTTGGCTCTGCCTCCCAGAGCACCGGGGGTCTGCCCGGGGCCCTGCACCCTTACTTTCCTTTCTTCTAATTTTCAGTACCGAGGAATGACCCAGGATCTCCACGCTGAGCTATATCCAAAGGCCGTTTTTAGTATTTTTTGAGACAGAGTCTCTCTAAGTTGCTAAGTTGCCTAGGCTCCAATTTGCAATCCTCCTGCCTCAGCCTCCCAGAGTGCTGGGTTTATAGGTGTGCGCCATCGCCTGGCTACTGTGGTTGTTCTTGCGGCAATTTCAGCTCCTGGAGATAAACTTAGAGAACAGGCTGTAGAAAGAGCTGGGTTGGGCCAGGGATTTAGCTCAGTGGTTCCGCCGCCTGCCTCACAAGCACAAGGTCCCGAGTTCGATCCCCTGGTACCAAAAAGTAAAAAGAGCTGGGTCGATCTCTGGCTGTTCTGGGGCCCGGTTCTCGGGTCTCCTGCAGGAAGGTCAGGCCACCCACTTGTCCTGGAGCTGTCTCTGGCTCCACCTGGAGTTGGGGGCCCTGTCTCTTTCTCAGCAGATGTCACCCCAGGCACCCTGACTCCAGATGGAAGTGGGAAGAGGGAATTTCCGGTGACATCGGGCACAACATGAACTCAGGCCAGAGACAAGTCGCCAGACCTGCTGTGTGTCTGTGAGGCTCCCTCCTCCTCAGGCTCAGCAAGGTGGGGCTGGGCCGGGCCGGGCCGGGCCGGGGCGGGGCAGGCCAGGATGGGACAGGAAGGCCAGAGAGCTGCAACCTGGTCGCCAAGTAGGAAGGGCAGGGTGGGGTCCCCTTCTTTCTCCATTTCCCTCTGCTGCTCGTGGGCTCTCACCAGCACTTGGCAGCCTGGAGTCCAGGTGTGCGACCCCAGACCACCTAGCATTCAGTTCATCTCCACTCAGGTGGTGCAGGCCTGTAACCCCAGGACTCTGGAAGGCTGAGGGAGGAGGAGCACAAGTTTAAGCCCAGCCTGGGCAAGTCTAGCCCAAATTTAACAAGACCGTGTTTCACACACACACACAGGTTGGGGTTGGTGATGGAGCTCAGTGGCAGAGCACCCCTGGGTTCCATCTCCAGCACCATCAAATAAGTAATTAATAAATAAATAGTGTGGGAGATACAGCCCAGTGCAGAGGCCCTGTACAAAAGCAGAGGCCCTGTACAAAAGCAGAGCAGGGCATGATGGTGCATGCTTACAATCACAGCACTCAGGAGGCTGAGGCAGGAGGATTACTGCCAGTTTGAGGCCAACCTGGGCTACATAGTGAGCTCAAGGCCAGACTGAACAACATAGCGAGACCCTGTCTCAAAAAAAAACGAAAAAGGAGGAGGAAGAGGAGGGAGAGGAAGGTGAGGAAGAGAAGGAAGGGAGGAAGGGAGGGAGAAAGGAAGGAAGGAAGGTTTCAGTACCAGCCCAGCATGCTTGCAGACCCCCTCACCGCTAAGGTGGAAGCAGGCAGAGGCCACGGCCTGGGCAGGAAGATCTCCATTCTGGTGCAAAGCATGATGGGTAAGACGCTCCAGCAGGCAGCAGAGCTGGAGCCAGGATGGAGCCCACTGCTTGCTCCAGGCACTCACAGCAGGCAGACATCCTTTGGGAGAAAGGAAACTGTGTCCCAGAACTTTCGGGGTTCGAAGGCTCCAGAGGGGTTGTTGGTGCTTGAGAGCAAACAGGGAGAAGAGCTTTGGGAGCAAAGGGAAAGGAAAAGCAATCCCCTCAGGAGGAGCAGAACCTCCGGGCACTGGGGCTGGGGCTGGGGCTGGGGCTGACACTCTGGTGTGCTCTGGGCCCTGGTGTTCCTGTCTCACACAATTGGAGAACTCAGAAAGTCTCAGTTTTGGGGACACCCCTACCCAGATGGGGGTTGGGGTACGGAGACTGCCGTGGCTACCCAGGAACCATGCCCTGGGGCTCAGGAAGACCCTGTGCTCCCACCAAGGAGGGCAGGGTTGGCCAGGGCCCTGGGCAGGAGCTATGCAGAATCGTGGGCTGACGGTGGTTTGGGGTGGGAACGGCGAGAGGTCTGGGACCCTGAGCCCTGACTCCCCCAGGGGTCCTCACTGCTGGCCCCAGGCTGGGGCCAGAGGGATCTGGGTGAGGGAAGGGGGAGGTTTGGCCTCCACTGGCCTCTGTCACCCCGGGAGTGGGGCTGAAGAGGAAAGAGACTCCAGGGCTCCCTTCCCCGGGCAGCAGCCGTAAGAGAAAGGAGGTGGCTTCCACCTGTGACCACTGTCTATGCCCATGTCACTGGAGGGTGTGCAAAGGCCCTGCCCCGGCCCCAAGGCATGGCGGTGTGAATCCCTTTGCTGCCCAGGACCTCATAGTAACACATAGTTTCTGCTTGTGCTGGTTCATTTCATACTCACACCCTGGAGAGCCACCATGAGGCTCTACTTCGCAGTTGAGCAAGCCGAGTCCCAGCAAGATGAAGGGAAGAAACTCACAGACACACGGACACACGGACACACAGCTGGCGGACACAGACCCAGGACAAACCCAGGTTTCCTAGCAACGCTGCAGCCCTCCACCGAAGCCTGACAACCCACAGTCAGGTTCAGCACTGCTTCTTCATGTACAAAGCAGGTGCCAGGACCAGGGGTGGTGGTGTAAAACCCAAGCCACTCATGCCTCAGCATGGATGAGTTTATCCTATTGAACACTTTCTCTGCTCTGTGGGAGAAAGAGGAGGTTGGAGTCTGGAAAGCAGAGAAAAAACCAGATATATAAATTTTGAGAAGTGGAAAGGGAAGATAAACCTCCTACGAATTCCTCTGATTTGCTATTTTTAACCAGGGCTGAGTCCTTTAGTTACTGAACACCTCTCCAGCCCCAGAGGGAAAGGCTGGGCTTGGAGGGAGCCATTCACATTTGAAGTCCTCACAAGGCCACGGGTGGCCAGGGTGCACAGCACTGGACCACGAACGGCAGAACATTCTATTCAGATATAATCTCATTTACAAATATTTTTCCAGCTGGGTGTGGTGGCTAATGAGGTGCTGGGATCAGTGGGAAGACGGTGAGGGAGGATATGCCATGGGCTGAAGAGAACTTCTTCAGCCAGACCAGCTCCTCTCTGGCACTCTGGGGCAGGAGGATTGCAAATTTGAGCCCAGCCGGTGTAACTTAATAACTCGGCGATGTTGTCTCAAAAGAAAACAGTAGAAAGGGCTGGGGATGCAGCTCAGTGCAAAGCCTTGGGTTCAATCCCCAGTGCTATACAAAAATAAAGAAAGAGGAAAGGACCGGTTTTGTTGGTTGGTATATGTTTGTTGTAGAAGGTTGAACTGAAATCACAGTTGGCCCCCTTCCCAGGACTAGCATTCGACATAGGTCTTTCCAGTCTTTATTTTTCCTTTAAAAGAAAATTCAAGGGGCCTGGTATTTAGCTCAGTGGTTCCGGCGCCTGCCTCGAAAGTGCAAGGTCCCGAGTTCGATCCCTGGTACCAAAAAAGAAAATTCAAGTAAGGCCACAATCTTTGTAAAAAATGCAAACACTATAGGGGAGTAGAGAGGAAAAACATTGCTCAGCATCTGGTCCCCAGAGGAGCAGTCGGCAGCCTGGTGCACACTCGGCCGAGCAGAGCCTCAGCTTCCCACCCCAGGGACACGGAGGGCCCCGTGTAACCCCAATCCTCCATCTTACTGGCTCGTGCCACGCCTGCTGCTCAAGACTTCTGGTCCCTCCTCTTCACCCACCCAAAACACCACGCGGCCACACCCAGGGAAGGGGGCTGTGAGCCTCCTTTCACCACCTCTCACAGGTATCTCAGGCTGGCAGGGCTCTCGGAGCCTGGCGCCAGAGGCCCCTACGCCCCTGCTCTCCAGCCCACTAATTAGGGGTCCCCCTGGTGCTCAGAACCTCTCTCGCCCTTGGTTTTCTCATCATAGAACAGGGACAACAGTATCAGCCTCCAAGTGGTGCTGTGACAGTCATAGGGCTGGCGACACCGCACCTGCACCCTCTTAGGGTCTTCGGCTGGGCCTGAGAACTAAGTTGACAGAAGATAAATAGGCAGGAGAAAAGCACACAGACTTTATTTTACATGTACACGGAAAACAAGAACCCAGCAGTGGCAAGACCCAAATGGCCCCGTAGTCGGTGTGACAAAGAGTAGCAATTGTGAAGAAGTCAAGAAAATGCACGGGGAGGCTAAGGAAGATGAGGTTTGTTGTTTTTTAGTACTGGGGATCAAACTCGGGACCTTGGACTTTTGAGGCAGGCGGTAGAACCACTGAGCTAAACCCCCGGCCCAGGAAGATGAGTTGTTTGAACAAGGTCTGTCTGTACAGATTCTTCTCCCCCTCATCTCCCCGTCTCTAGAAACAAGAATGTTTCTTTTCTTCTGGTTTCAGGGAGAAAAGGGGAAGTCAGTGCTCTTTGTATCTGCTAGTTTGCAAGTGTCGGTCACTCAAAATAATCCTATACCAGGGACCGGGAATTTAGCTCGGTGGTTCTGGTGCCTGCTGTGCAAGGTCCTGAGTTCGATCTCCGGCACCAAAAAAATATATATATATACCCTATGCCAAAGTAGCATGTTGGAGGGTGGTGTATTCTGCTGTCTTTCAGAGCTAAGTGAGACAATATGGGCAAAACATTTTGCACTGTGACATGGTTGTTGTTGTCATTTTACAGATGAGAAAGCTGGGCCTCAGAGATCCACTTGCAGGCGGCAGATCTGGGGTTCTAACCCGAGTCTGCCTGGCCTCAAGGCCCTGCCACTGCCCACACAGGGCGCTGGCTTTCTCACCTCAGCCCCTCAGCTCCCATACCCCCATGCGGCCAGAGAAAGCCAAGAGCAGGAGTCTCAGGAGAGCAGAAAGTGGCCCTGGCCTGACTGTCCCCAAACTGAAGGGCTGTCAGGGTCTTCCCTTCGCACCTGCCCTGGAGGACGGGGTGACCCTGTGCACGCTTCTGATCTCCATGGACTCAGTTTCCCTGTGTATAAGAACCCTGACAGTCTTGCTGTATGCTTCTGTGACACAGGGGACAGAGGCTCGGGCTCAAGTGGGCATCAGGAAGGAGGATCCACTGCTCCAAGAAGACGAGGCCCTGGTGGGGACAGGGCGGCCACTGTGCACCCCGACCTGGAGTTACCCTGCCCTCCCGGCGCCCTGGGCCCAGAGAGGGTGCAGTGCGGACAGGCCTGCTAGATGAGAGCAGGTCTGGAAGGGGGTTGGGAAGGGTGTGGTGGCAGGGCGCCTCCCAGGCTTCGTGTGATCACTGCAGGGTGTGCCCGCCAGCCTCCCGGGCCATGCCAGGCAAGCGGGGCACCCTCTCCGACAGCCAGCCCCCTGCTCACTGGGGCCACCCCAGACCCAGGGCGTGAGCTCATGTCTGCTGCAGGCCCACCCTCACCAAGCAGCCAGGCCCAGCTCTCCAGCCCTGACTGGCCGGGTGGTGGGCGTGCAGGCCCAGGGGCCGAACCCCGCTGTCCCCAGAGCTGAGAAGGCAAGGGTGGAGAACCTGTCCGCACAGGCCCAGCAGGCCAGAGGCTTTGTCTCCCCGGCCGCCCTTCCCCAGAAGGCGCCCGGGCAGACAATGGTCAGGTGACTCACCCGTGAGCCATCTTCGCATCTCCACCCTCGGCCTGGCCCAGGAGCTCAGCCCAGGAGCGTGTCCTCCTCCAGGGCAGAGGACAGACACCCATGGCGGCCAGGGCTCCCCCTCTCCTCTCCCAGCACTGCTCCCTGACGCCGGGTCCCGCAGGGCGCTGGGCAGAGGGCACGGAGGATTCGGCTGAGCAGACCGCCCATGCTGTCTGGCCCCATAAGGCTTTGGCCACTTTCCCCTGCTCCCAGGAGAGTGCCACTGTCATTTCTTCCCCGATTCCGGGACAGGGTTGGCATTCCTCCTGCAGTTATTCCTTCCTGCAAGACCAAGTATGTGAGGTAGAAGGAAGTCCCATTCCATTCCATGTGGGGACAGGATTCACTGTTAGGAAGTATTTTTCCTTCTTTCTTTCTTTCTTTCTTTCTTTCTTTCTTTCTTTCTTTCTTTCTTTCTTTCTTTCTTTCTTTCTTTCTTTCCTTCCTTCCCTCCTTCCCAGGGCCTTTGCACTGAGCTACATTCCCAGACCTTTTTAAAAACATTTTTCAGAAAGAGTCTTGCTAAATTGCCCAGGTGGGACTTGAACTTTCAATCCTCCTGCCTCAGCCTCCCAGAATGCTGGGATTACAGGTGACTTTTAGCCAAGTGTCATGGTGCACACCTGTTATCTCAAGCATTCTAGGAGGCTGAAGCAGGAGGATTACAAGTACAAGCCCAACCTGAGCAAGACAGTGAGACCTTGCCTCAAAAGCAAAAATAAAAAAGGGTCGAGTTTGCTCCTTGTGGAATCCACTGGGCAGCATTTAGAGTCCATTGTCCACTTCCAGTGCTGACCCACCCTGATGCGTTGCTCCAAGACAAATGCCTTCCATCCTTTCAGTCATTCCTCTCCTAAGACGTGGTTTGAAGAACTTTGACAGGCTGAGCATGTGGCTCAGGGGTACTAGCCTAGCATAGCTGAGGTCCTGGGTTTGATTCCCAGCCCCACAAAACACAAAACAAACAAGCAAAAAACCCAAAACTCCTCAAAGCAATGAGCACTGACAGGCTTCCCTGTGTGCTCTGGAAACAATTCCACTTATGGGTTCTTTTCCCACCATGGTCTGTAGAATGGATCCCAGCCAGCCAGAGAGGGCCAGGCCAGTGGGGAGGTGGTAAGGACTCCTGTCCCAGCACCAAGCCTTGGGCACACTGGACTCGGTAGTGGAAAGCTGGCCGTGGAGAACAGGCTGCCTGGGCACCTGCCTGACTGAGATCCCCCTCCTGGGGAGGGACAGCTGAGGGAAGGTGAACCCCATGCAGGGAGCCCCAGGGCTTGGGCAGTGGCACTCGGCAGGTGTTTAGTCTCGGGGTCCTGGAGGGTCTGATGCAAATTGTCATCCTCAAAGAAAAGCACACCCGCTCACACATTCCTGCAGAGCACGAGTGGACTGAAGCTTAGGAGTCACCATCAGGAAGCTGCAGGTTCACACAGCCGGGCTCAGGGCAAATTCCACCTGTCAATCTATAATTCCTACACACACACACACACACACACTGCCTTAGACAGAGCCTAGGGCACGAATTAGAAGAGAACAAATAGGAGGTTGAGGTCCAGCAACTTGTGTAACATCACACAGCCAGTCCAGGCAGTCATCAGAGCTCTTACCCTCAAGGGGCCTCTGAGAAGCTCAGCAGAGCCTGCCCAGCCCTGCGGATGACAGCAGTGAAGGGGCTGCCCCGGCTGCCGAGCAAGCTGGTCCGGGGCACCCCTGGGCTCTGGGGCTGCTCCTCAGAGGTGCTCCCGGCTGACTCAGCCAGAGCTGAGGTTTTAGCAATGTTTCCTGAACCCCTCTGGGTCAAAGGCAGAGAAGGGGCCAGGCTGTGGCTCGGGAGAGGGGAGGGTGGGGAGAGGCACAGCAGCCACCAGGCCTGGAGCCTGAGCTCCAAGAACGCGGACAGTCTGCTTGGCAGGTGCTCCTACCTCCAAGAGTAACCCAGGCCAGGAAGAGGGGGCCCCGGGTACAGAGCCCACCTGGGTAGGGGAGGCCTATCCCCTGGGCCTTGCTTTACTCCTCAGGTCAGTTTTAAGTTCCCATAGAATTCCTGCTCCCTAAAAGCCTCTCTGTTGACCCCAAAAGCTCTTCAGCCAGCGAGGCCCGGCCCCTCCCTCCATGTGCCCTCGGCTGAGAGCCTGCTCCCCGCCTGTGTCCGGGCCCTGCTCAGCCATGGTCCACAGGCTGAGTCCTGATTCCACTCAGCACCTCACCCTGCCTCTGGCATGGGCCCCAGCTGAGTCGGTTTAATAAGCTCTGCAGCCCAGAAACGATGAGCTGTCTTCTGCCTCCTCTTATTTGGTGACTTCCTGCCAAGTCCCAAACCTCTGTGGCCACAGGAAGACCGAGCCCCTGCTCCCTATAGGTGGGAGCCAACGCTGGGTCTTAGGCCCAACTGGAAGGGGCGTCTGACAGCTCTCCTAGGCTGTGGTGGGTGCAGGAGAAGGCTCAGGAATGAAAACTGTCATTTTCATGGCTTTGGCCCAACCACATCACTTCTCTTCACTCCAAACAGTGGCGAGACGCCAGGTGGGGACTGTGTTGGAGCTCGAGAGTGGCTCCCGCTCAAGGAGTGATTCTCCTCTCACCTGGGTTTGCAGCCTGGGCCCGGGCTTTCAGTGCTGAACTCTTCTCACAATGAACTCACCAGCCTGCATTGGTTTGAGGCGTGTGTCCCTCACTAGACTCCCAGGATCTGGAGGGCAAGGAACGCATTCTGTTCAACTCAGGATCCCAGAGGCCAGGCACCATGCCAAGTACACAGCGAATGCTCAATAAATGTTAAAGAAGAAAAGACACACCGCCACTTCCTGGGGCAGCCTGATTCTAGGGCCTCTCTCTCTCTCTCTCTCTCTCTCTCTCATCTCTCTCTCCCTCCCTCCCTGTCTCTCTCTTCAGGGAGTTTTCAGGGTTCCTTGTGCTGATCAGAGGAAGGAATGGCTCCTCTGGGTGGCCCACGAGGACACCACTTGGCCTCTCTGCTTATTTTGAACCCCAAATATACGTCTTGGGTTTTCCTGCCATTTGGCCTGAAGCCCCTACAGCTGTATCCATGCTTGGCCCCACCCTGACGCCTCAGCCTACTGTAACTGCAGCTATTCTTAGCAGACTGCAGGGCGAGAGGGGAGCCAGTGACTTCATGGCCTGGTGGTTTGACATCCTCCAGGGACTTCAGTCCTTCCGTGCCCTGCCCACCCTGGCCTGAATCCACCCATGTGACTTCCTCCTTTCAACAACAACAACACGATGCTCTTTCACTTTCCACCGCCTCTTGTGGCTTTCTGCTCATCCCCCAGCAGCCCAGGTGTCTAGGTGTGGGTGGGCCTTGAGCCTCGTTTGGGGTCAACTCCAGCCCTCAGCACCCCGGGGCCTCCCATGCCTTCAGACCTTCAAGGTGGCCCCAGGAGGGAATTCTCCTTCCTTCCCCTGCTTGGAAGCCCAACATCTGAGTCAAGTTCTCTTCCTCTCAACTAAATCTTTCCTGTTGTGAGCAAATAAAAATACAAGACACTCTTTTAAATTTGAATTTCAGATAAACAATGAGTGATTTTTTAGGAAAGCATGGTCCATACACTATTATAAAATTTTGTTTATGTTCTATCTGAAATTCAAATTGAGCTGGAAATCCTCTATTTCATCTGGCAACCCTATCTGAGATACTCCTTTTCACAACACCAGCAGTTTTCAGACATTTTGCTCTCAGGATGCCCTTGCACTGTTAAGAATTGAGGACTCTCAAAGCCAGGTGTAGCAGCACGAATCTGTAACCAGAACTTTGGAAGGCTGAGGCAGGAGGATCACAAGTTTGAGGACAGCTTGGGCAATTGAGTGACTTAGGGAGACACTGTCTCAAAACAAAAAATAAAAAATGATTGGAGATGGAGCTCAATGTGAAGACCCTGGGTCCAGTGCCCACTGCACGTGCATGTGCACACACGCACACGCACATACGCACACACATGCACACACACAGAAAAGAAAACCATTACAACTGAAAATGTAATAATATTTATTAATTTATTTTAAGATGATAGTAATAACTTACATTTTTGCTCATCTCAGCTGCCCGATATTTTTAAAATTTTAATTATGGTAAAAACAGATAACAAAATTACCCTCATAACCACCATTTTTAAGTAAGCCGTTTAGGAGTGCTACGCATATTCACACTGTTGTACCGAGATCAGTACTTACACCTGTGTTCAGCCTGCTGCGACATCACACACTGTGACACTTCTGGAAAACACTGTACACGCATGAGAGTGAGAGAGAAAAAAGTAATGTTGTTTTCATGTTATTGGCGAAGCCTAGGGCACAGCTTGTGAGGGGAACCAAGCTGATTCAGCTGAGCCAGAGAGCTCGGCAGTTCTGCCTCCCCTGGAGATCTAAGAGGCATCTAAAGAGTCAGGGGTGGTGGAACACACCAGTAATCTCAGCTACTCAGGAGGCTGAGTTCAAGAGGATCCCAAGTTCAACCCAGCCTGGGCGATTTAGTGATGTTTCAAAATAAAAAACAGAAGCCAGGTATGGTGGCACAGGACTGTAATCCCAATACTTTGGGAGGCTGAGGCAAGAGGACCACAAGTCTGAGACTAGTTTGGGCAACTTAACATGACCCTGTCTCAAAATAAAAAATAAATAAAGGGCTGGAGATGTAGCCCAGTCCAAGGGCCCTGGGTTCGATTCCCAGTACTGGGAACAGGGTCAGCTTCTCACTGTCCCACCCAGGCCTGACTATCACTGGTGAGGGACAGAGGGGACCCACTCTGCCTCCTGCCCCTCCTGGGCAGATGCCTCTGGACCTGCCGACCCTCCTGCTTGGCCTGCAGTGGCTCAGAGGACAAGGCCAAGGTCACTGTGAGGAAGGACACGGGACTCTCCAGTCGCACCCGAGCTGCCTTGGGGCCTAGGCACCCAGAGCCCAGTGAGGGCAGCTTGTTCTTTGACTAGTCTGTCTATGGTAGGATAGAAGAAATAGACAGCTAAAGAGGAGACGAGGAAAATCCTAGTTGTAAAATTGAACTTTTGGGGGTTTTTTGGTACCGGGGATAGAACTCAGGTCCTTGTCCTTGCCGGGCAGGCAGCGGAACCACTGAGCTAAATCCCTGGCCCTTAACATTGAATTTTTAAGAAAAACTGCAGCTTCAGCACACAGAATTTACTCAAGATTATAATGCCTTTTTCCTTTCCAGGAAACTCGAAAGAAAGAAAGAAAGAAAGAAAGAAAGAAAGAAAGAAAGAAAGAAAGAAAGAAAGAAAGAAAGAGAGAGAGAGAGAGAAAGAGGAGAGAGAGGAGAGAGGGAGAAGAGACGAAAAGAAAAGAAAAGAGGAAAAAGAAAATTCCTAAGGGTCTGAAAGATCCAACAAGCCTGTAGTCTGGGGCCCTGCTTTACACCTGTAAATTGCTCTTCTTGGTCCAGACCTCCACCCTCAAGGAAGCAGCTGCATCTCTCTGAACTTCAAATGCAGGCAAATGGCTCACATTCTAGCCTGCCCTTGGGCAGCCTGACTCCTGCGAGAATCCACACCCGGGAATCCACACCCAGGATCACTGTCTGCGGGCCCAAGACCACGCCCACCAGCCCAGACCCTCCCGCCTTGGCTCCCCCCCGGAGTGTGCGCTTCTCGCTGATAAACTTCCGCATGCCTCCCCAGCCACCTCCTGGCATCCCTTTGTGTGACGGAGCTCCAGGGGGACCCCGGGCCATCTTACTACACACTCTGCTCATACCCGCACCCTGGGCTCACTCACGTCTGTGCTGTACCACCATCCTGTGGGTGTCAGTTTATGGTTCCAACTTGAGTATATATAAATTCCTCGAGGGAGGGTACCGTGCCTTAGTTGTTTCTATGTTTTCTATGGCACCTAGAACAATATTAAGGCCTCAGTGTATATTGATGGGTTTATTAGGGCATGGGTTATCAAGGGTTCTCTTCTCTTTTTAATAGTCACATGAAAGAGTGGGAGCGGAGAAGGAACAAAGAAATCTGTAACTGGTGGATCTATGAGTTGTAAACTCCAGTGTTTTCCCTGGCTGAACTGCCAACTCCCCTGTCTGCAGGCCTGGGGCCGGGGAAGGCAGGCGGAGGCCCTTGGGAAACACGAATTTCGTTCCCGCTCTCGCTGCCTGCCGAGGTTTTCTGTGCTGTGTTGCTCACAGAGCAGGTTCATGCATCGTCTTGATTCATCACTGCAGTGACAGGTGGGAGTGGACGGGGGGGAGCGGCTCTCTGTCACCCCCAAGTTCTGGCAGAAGAAAGACTATGCTAACCCTGAGAGGCTGTTGTGGTGCTACCTGCGTAGGGGGTACAGTCCAGAGCGGCACTGGGCATCGGTGCCCTGCATGTATCACTTGCTGTTCTGTGAAGACCACTTGGCCAGGTCTCCTTGGCAGCTTCCATGCTGCCCGGGTGACCTTCTCCCTGAACTTGGGCTCCCTTGTGTGGCATCGCTGGTGGTGGGGAATGTGTCTGTCAGCATCCGGAGTGTTTGGTTGCTCCAGCAGCGGGGCTGTTTTTCAGTGCAAATCGGTGCACCGGTGTCTTGATTGAATCTGTCTGTCTCCTGGAGCTTTTGTCTGGCCAAGGCTTCAAGCCCTGTTGGCAAGCAAGTGTCCGGTTAGTAAAGTGAGGCCCTGACCCTGAACAGCAGCAAGGTCACAAGGCGACCCCAGCCACCACATCAGGCCCGGTCCCTGTCAGGGGCAGGGCCTCCTGCTCTCCCCAAGAGCCTTCCCTTCACAGGGGACTGGGAGGAGCCAAAGCAAGCTGGGGGGTCCTGTGGCAGAAGGGGTTGGTGCTGTCGAGCATGAAGCTGCTACTGAGCAGACGGTGACAAAACTGTGATGGTGACTGCAGCCGGGGGTCTTGCTGGCACTGTAGGCCAAGCTGGAGGACCATGCAGAATCCCGCTGCCCTGGGGAGCTTGGGAAAGTCACCTCGTCTCTGCCTCCAACTTCAGGGCAGGCACGTGGTCAATCCAGCCGCAAAAGCCAGGCGGCTCACAATCCAGAGTTCAGGTCAGTGCAGCCTGGAGCTCGCACTCTGACCCTGGGAGAGGCTGGGGAGGAGGAGGCAGGGGTCTGGGGTCTGGGGACATGCGAGAGTCCTGAACTCCAAAGACCTCGACGAACACTTCCATACCAGGAAACAGGGCTTGGTCTCTGAGCTGGGAAAGTCCTGGCCAGCAGTGTCTGTTTATCAGGGAGGCTGAATCAGATGAAATTACCTCCTAAAAAGCTCAGCTATTTCTAGAATCCCATCCTGTCAAAGCCGGTCCCAGACGCCTTCCTCTTCTGGGGGAATTCCTTCGTTCGGGGGAGAGGGCAGAGGCTGGCCCTTTCCTAGAGACCGAAACTCAGCTGGAGCTTTGTCCATTTATGGGCTGAAGCCCCTTCCTCTCCTAGCGTGACTCATTCCCAGCCAGCTGGGCACTCCTGGAGAGAACAAAAGGAGAACCTAGAAGGTGGGATCAGCTTAGGAGAGAACAGAAGGGCAGAGACCGCTGGAAGGATGGAGGATTTCTGGAGGGGGTTGGTGAGGGGAGGTTTCTGAGTCCAAAAGAGGCAGGAGAGAAAGAGGGTTACTGTCCCGCAGAAAAGCTTTATGCCCCGCGGCATCAAACTGCTCAGAGACAGGCTCCTTTGGAACTTCACCTTGGGCAATCTTCAAACTTCATTTCCATCAGAGCCGAAGGCCACACTCCTGAAAATGAAGATTCCCAGACACACACCCGCTCTGACCAGGAATGCTCCGCCCACCTGGTCTCTGCAGTTTAAAGCAACTCATGAGCCCTCTGCAGGAGCCAATGTCACATTTCTAATGTTCTTATGAAATCTGACAAAGTCTTTAAAAATGTGCAACGGCAGAGCTAGAGGGGCTTGAGGAGTCTTAGTACACATAGGGAAACTGAGGCTGAGGAGAAGTTAAACTATATAAAGACCCACTTTCCCCCAACTTTCTCCTCCTATCTCTAAGAGAAAGCCCCTTGAGCTTTATTCAGAGGAGAAAGCAGATGCCAAGCTGGCAAAACATGCCTCCCCGGCTCGAGACCAGAAGTTCTTGTGAGCAATCAATTGATCAGCACCGGAAAGAACAGCTTTCCCATTCAACATATCCTAGAATGTTGTTGTTGCTGATTTGAGACAGGGTCTCGCTACACAGTTCGGGCTGGCCTCGAACTCACTGCTTAGCCCAGACTGGCCTCGAATGCCCAGCCATCCTCCAGCCTCAGCCTCCCAAGTGCTAAGATTACAAGAGTGCGCCACCAGGTCAGGCTGTAGTCCTAGAATGTTAAAGCAGGAAGACGTCAGAGATCAGTTGGTCAGATTTTTGACCCAAAGCAAAAATTCCGGAAAAATTCCCAGATCTCTATCTCTGAAGTGTCTTTTCCCCAAATTCCAGACACCTTTATCACTTATCTGTGCTCGGAGGTCTAAGCGCCCCCCTCCCTGGCTCAAGTGTACCCCACACCTGGACCAATGTAAGGCCCCGCTCCCCAGCTAAGGGACTCCCCATCCTTCACGGATTTCAGGCTACAGCCATGGAGTTATTCTTGGCTCTCCTCTTTCTCTCTCACCCCACATCTACCCTATCAGGGAAGCCTTCTGGCTCCCCTTCGAAATGTAATCCCAGCACTGGGGAGGCTGAGGCAGGAGGATGGATGTGCACCCAAGGCTGGTCTGAACTATACATTGAGACTCTGTCTCAAAAAAAGAAAACGTCCCCAAATCTGATGACATCTCATTTCTTTCCTGCCGTGACTCCAGTAGAAGCGCCCCCACCTCTTTCCAGAGTCCTCTCCCTGCTTCCAACTTTGACTCTCCAAACTGTTCTACTCAACTGTTCTTCTCAGCTAGAGGATTTTTCTTTTGCTTTTTGAGACAGGGTCTGCTATGTAGCTCAGGCTGGCTTTGAACTCACTATGTAGCCCAGGCTAGCCTTGAACTTGCAGTGATCTTCCTGCCTCAGCTTCCTGAGTGATTTTTTGCTTAATTCTAAATTAGATCACATCACTCCTTTGCTCAGAAGATCCCAGGGGCTCCTATGTGACTCAGAATAAAAGCCACAGCCCTCTAGTGGCTCATGGCCCCACCTAGTCTACCCTTCCCAGCCCCATCTCCCTCCTGACTGCAGTTTCTACTCTCTCATTCATGCTGCCTCAGCCTCCCTGGGGTCTGGAACTTGCTCCTGCCATAAGCTGGGGGAGGGGCTATCGCTGTCCCCGTCCCCCGCCCCATCTGGAACAAGCTTCCCCCAAATAGCCACAGGGCCTAGAAATTGTATTCTCTAACGCTTCATCTTTGAGCCCCCTCCCAATTTCTAATATTTTTCTAATACTTAGAACCTTTTACTGTAATATAATTTACTTATTATTTATTTATTTTTTTGGTACTGGGGATCAAACTCGGGTCTTTGCACTTGCGTAGCAGGTGGCGAAACCACTGAGCTACATCCCCAGCCCCATTTACTTATTTATTATATTTGTTGTTTTGTCTTCTTCCACTAGAACAGAACCCCCTGAAGACAGATACCTTTGTCAGTTTTGTTCACAAATACACCCCAGAGTCTAGACTGTGTACTCCAGGCCCTCCTCGGTGGCCATCCCATCAGTCGAGACCCTGCTCTGAGCCATGGCCTGTAACCTATTCTTTCTTCCCCAAAACCCCCCATCACCTGCTTTTTTAAAAAGTGGAACTGGGGGTGCTGGGGATTTAGCTCAGTGGTGCCGCCGCCTGCCTCGCAAGCGCACAGTCGCGAGTTTGAGCCCTGGAACCAAAAAAAAGTGGTACTGGGGGTTGAATTCAGGGCCTTCGCGCTGAGCTCTATCCCCGGCTGTTTTTTCTGAGACAGGACCTTGGTGAGCTACTAAGTTGCCCGGGCGAGGCTCCTCTCACAGTGTTCCGATTACAGGTGTGGTTAATTTGCGATCCTCCTGCCTCAGCCTCTCAGAGAGCTAGGATCACAAGTGTGTACCGCCACATTTAGTTACCAGTCAGCCTTTGGCTTCTGCCCCCAGGAGTCAAAGTCCTTGGCACGGCCACTTCCCACACAGCTGGGCCACTGCTGTTTCCACACTGATGTTTTCCCTCCGGGAGGGCCCAAGGCAGCTGGCTGGATGGTGGAGGGCGTCTGAAGGGGGTCGCTGATTGTGGGCCAGGCTAACACACCATTGAGTGTCCCTCCCGCCGCAGCAGGGCAGAGCAGCCAGGCACTGCTGAGGAGGGGGTTCCGCTCAGGGATGGCGTGGTCAGCCTCCAGAGGGCTGAGAACAGCTTTCAGAACCTCTCCTGTCCCCTCCTGCGACTGGGCTGTTGACATTCCGGAAGCGCTGATGCAACCCTGAACATTCATTCCCGCAGCTGCAGCCTTCTCCCCCGGGTGGTGTCAGCTCCGAGCCTGCTTTCTGGGGTGTTTTTGGTATGGAGTGTCCTGGCAGGTGAAAGATGGGCTGTGCCGGTGGCCCCGTCAGGTCTCTGGAGCCCAGATCCGATACTGAGCCCAGATCCTCTGCCAGGGTTCGGGCTGCATGCGCCCACTCCCCCTGCCTGGTCCACTTCACCGCTGGCTCCCAGGAGGTTCAGCTGATGGACCACAGGAGCACCCAGATCGCAGGCCCAGGCCCTTGTGTTGCCCTTCCTTCGCACAAAGCCATCCCAGCACCTGCAGACCTGTTAGAAAGGGCTGGAGGGCTCTGTCCTCTCCCTTCAGGCCCACACTACATATAGGACCATCTCTGTGATCTCTTTTTCCTCCTTTCCTGCTCTCCCTCTCCCTCTCCTTTCTCCCCTTTTTTTTCCCTTAGAGACAGGGTCTCTCTCTCTGTAGTTCAGGGTAGCCTTGAAGTCACTACATAGCTGAGGCTCAAACTCACAGTGATCCTCCTGCCTCAGCCTCCCTGGGATTACAGGCATATCCCACCATGCCTGCCACTCTTTTTTCCTAGCTCCCTCTTAGGGCTTGAAGAGACCAGGGCATTTGCAGCAGAGGTTATTGCTGTACTTCTTATGCCTGGCAAAGAGCCTGGCATGTAATAGACGCCCAATGAATATCTGTACTTCCAATCACATCTACTCTTTTTTTCCTTCCAGTATCGGACTGAATTCAGGGCCTCTAAATTGAGCTACATCTGCCGCTCTTTTTCACTTTTTGTTTTGAGACTGGGTCTTGCTAAGTTGTCTTGGCTGGTCTGGAACTTGCAATCCTCCTGCCTTAGCCTCCCAGTATGCTGGTCCAACCACCTCTATTCTTTTACCCAATTCTCCAACCCCACCAAGTTCAAACTGAATCCCCTTGCGCACAAGACTGGCCCTCCCATAGATGTGGGTTTGAAATCTGCTTTTCCTACTAGGCTACTTAATTAACGCTTTTGAGTCTCCATTTCTTTTGTAAAATGAGAATGATTAAAAAAAAAAACAACAGGGGACGCCAGACTGACAAGGCTTATAACAAGGCTATAGTCAGAATGAAATGGGGCAACACAGGAAGTACTTAAAAAACGGTAGCATCCACTGCCATCTCCCAAGATGCAATTCTTCTTTCCCTGCTCCAAACTCCTTTTCAACATCAGCTGCACAATTTCCCACTGAGTTTCTTACTTGTGGTTCCTGCCCTCCGATCTGCAGCCTCCTGGAAGCTAAGGTCTAATTTATCACCCAGACTGGGCTCGAAGGCCCTCTAGGCAGCCATTTCCCATCTAGGGGGAAATTTCCCAGCAAGCTCAGGGCCCAGGCCTGTATCTCTTCTGGAGTCGCCCGAGCCCTGCGGAGGGGGCGGTGCTCAGTCGGACGGCTCTCAGGAGAAGCACCCCGATCCTCCACCCTTCACCTAGCAGTTCTTCCTGCACCCACAGGTGCTTTGCCCTCCCCTCTCTTCCCCAGACTCCGCGACGTTTTCAGCTCTGCAGGTGCAGAAAGGAAAGGTCGGCCTCCCTACTGGGCAGACGCCGACAGCTGCCAAGGACAGGTGTGCAGTGCGGGGGAGCTGAGGCGCTGGAGTTGACCAGGGCTGAGGTGGGGATAGCTGTGAATACCAGAGCAGCTCAGCGCTGCGCACGGAGGCCGAGGCCGAGGCCGGGCCAGGGCCGGCGGCCGCCCCCTGCACTTTGTCCTCGTCCCCCTTTCATTCCCAGTCCTGGAGCCCGGAGCCCGGGACTTTCTCA
This sequence comes from Heterocephalus glaber, assembly GCF_053883595.1. Classification (NCBI taxonomy): domain Eukaryota; kingdom Metazoa; phylum Chordata; class Mammalia; order Rodentia; family Bathyergidae; genus Heterocephalus; species Heterocephalus glaber. The sequence continues at coordinate 41,163,538 of NW_028258372.1, forward strand.
AAGGCGCAGGCTGCGGGGCGGGGTGCTCTGCAGGGGGCGGCTGTGGGGGTGGACATTCCAGGCATTCCTTACTTCCTCCAGGAGTCTGGAGCGGGGCGGCGGGAGCAGGGGCTGCGCGGCCCTGGAGGAAAGAGGATTTCTCGGGAGGGAGCGAATAAAGGCTGCGGGGGCGTCTTCAAGCGGCAGGGGGCGGGGCGGCCAGCCGACAGCGGGAGGGGCGGGCCAAGCGCGCGCACCCAGTTATTCCTTTAGTGTCACCACTGGCTGGAGGAGCAACCTGGGACCTCGGCAGGCCCAGGGCTTTTCCCTTTTCCACCGAATGCTCAGTGGGGTCAGACCAGAACTGCCGCCGCAGGAGACAGCGGGGTCCTGGGAAGCTTGGAGCCATTTGTATGTGTGGGAGGGGTGCTGGGCTTGAGCATGCAGACTAAGCAAGGGCTGTACCATCCAGCTGCATCCCCGCCCTTTGGGCCTGTTTTCATTGAGCAGCTTCTGTGTCCCACCAATAACAGCTCAGGCTTAGAGAACTCTGCGCACCCCCTCCCACCCCCCACAAAACAGAAGCCTTTTCTCAAATCACTATTCTGGTTTTAATGGAGTGTTTTTTTCTGGCCACAAAGGAGGATAGACAGCATCAGGGCGCAGCATGAAGGGAGCCAGCAATCCATTTCCAGACAGTGCAAAGAACATATGGGTTTGTAAAAGACTCCCTCTCCTGATCATGGGGCATCCTGCAAAAATACCTCTCTGGGGCCGGGGATTTAGCTCAGTGGTTCCGCTGCCTGCCTCACAAGCGCAAGGACCCGAGTTTGATCCTCGGTACCAAAAAAACCAAAAAACAAAGAAACAAAAATACCTCTCCGTACAGGAACTTAGACGTCATAGTGGATCTCCACCAAACATAGCATTCACAGTATGAAAAACAGCAAGATTCACCTTTTTTTAAAAAAACAGAGTTGAGAACATAAACTATTTAAAAATAAATAAGGACATCCTAGGGCCCTGAAAGCCCAGAGAAACAGACACATCCACAGTCTAGACTTCAGGAGCAGCTTAGAGGCACAGAACTTTGAGTCTCTGAGGTCCAAGGTGGGGTCCAGAGGAACCTGGACTCCTGAGGTGAGGCCAAACAGCAGCCTGAGCCTTTTCAAGTCTTTTAAATTCATAAGCAGCCACTTCAGGTAGCCGGGACTTGGAGCGGAGGATGGGAAAAGAGAACCTTTGAGGAAGCAGAGGCTGTTTTTACTCCTGGGATGCACGAGGCAGGGTCCTCCAGGCACCCCCAGCTCCCGTGGTTGGTGGGGTGGAACGGTGTGAAGACTGCCCCTGCCCACTTTGATAGGGATGAGCCCGGGCGGGGCTATGTTTAGAAGGCACCAGGATCGAAACTCATGGCAACCAGGATGCAGACCCGGATGGAGCGCTCTTTCCAGGTCCCCACAGCCCTTCCACGATACAAGACACGGCGCCTGGACCATGCTGTTGCCTTCCCATTCCTCTGTCACCTTCCTGCTTCCATCAGGCAGAAGACACTGAACCCTTGGAGCACTGGATTCACCCCCTCTCCCATCCAGGGCTCCACTGCAGACCCTCAGCTGAGATTTGGGTCCTGGGAGGAGGTGCTGTGCCCACAAGTGCAGCCAGCTGCATCTTAGAGCCTGGCTGGGCTGGGCCAACGCCCCAGGACCGGACCATCAGCTGAGCTTGGAGCAGACCCCCAGGGCCTGGCGGTAGGCCTCCGTCACCTCCTGGCAGCCTGTCAGGGAGAAGCAGCTACTGCTCAGGGGGTCCTGCTGCCAGCGCCTCAGGCGGCTGCCAGGGCCCTGGGAGGGGGGTTCCTCAAGCCCCGTGAGGTTGTCCACAGACACGCAGCCCCGAAGAGGGGGCTCGGGGAGCCGTTCAGGCAAGTCCAGCTGGTCAAAGGACTCAGAGGATAGGATGCTGTCCTCACTCACGGCCCCCGATGGGGAGGGGCGGCTGGCCCGGGCTGGGGCGAGAGGAGTGGCCAGCTGGTCCAGGGAGCCGAAGGTGGTGGGTGCTGTGAGGTCCAGGGCTGTGCGGGAGAACTTCCCGTTGACTTTGAGGATGCCCTTGGGATGGAAGAGCAGCCCCGGGGGCTGGGGCGGTGGCTGTTCATCCTGGTCCCTGCTCACAAACACATCACCTGCATCCAGGAGCTCCCCAGACTCGCTGGGCTCTGGAGAGGAATAGTAGCCTGACTCGCGCTGCCGAGACTTCTTGAGGATGCCCTTCTTGGGGAGCAGGGGGGCGGCCTGCCCGGTGCCCTCAGGAACAGTGCTGGGCTCCTGCACGTCCGTCTGTGCCCCCTCCGAGGAGGATGACGCCCTCTTCTTGAGGATGCCCTTTGGCAGCTTGAGGCTGCCCTTCCCAGGACGAGGACAGGCGTCCTCAGCCAGGTTGTCCTGGAGAGACCGGGCCATGTCATTTTCCTTGCGGGACTTCTTGAGCGAGTGCTGGCGCTCCAGGCCAGGTGTCTGCATTGTGCTGCCACTGCCCCCAGGCGCGTGCTGCCTGAGGAAGCTGCACACCTTGGCCCCGTTCTCCAGGAGTGGGCGGGAGGATCGGCGGAGCCAGTCGGACACGGAGGCACGGGCAGAGTCACTGCTGGAGTGCCCAGCCTCGCGCACAGCCTCCGGCTCCCCCACACGGGTGGCGTAGCCCCAGTTGACCCACCAGTGAGTGGCTACATCCTCCAGTGTGGCCCGGCGGGTGGGGTTCACCATCAGGAGCCACCGGATCAGGCCACAGGCATCTGGAAGACACAGGCAGGGGATTTGGTTTGGTAGAAAGGGTGCCCCATGGCCTCCCTCACTGGATGGTCCCCATTTGAGTCAAGACACCGCTCACCTTTGGGACCCGGATGTGCCATGGACCAGGGAGGTCCCCAGGCCAGCTTTCCCAAGAAGACTCTCCAATCCCAGACCCTTTGGCCCCCCTTGCTGGAATGTACACATAAAGTGGACCTTCCTTTGTCTCCACTGACAGTCAACCCTCTGAGGTAAGGACTGTGCCCAGTGGTGAACTAGGGCTCTTAGACACCTCTTCCTGCCTTTTGCATCACATGAAAGATCTCTGGGGACGAGGACAGAAGCAACAGACAATTGTACCCCAGAGGATCTAAGCTGGATCTTAGGAAGCACTTCCCAAATGGAATCAAATACTCTCACTGGGGAGGACACATCCTCTCCTTGTGCAGAGGTCTCAGATACCAGAGGTGTGACTGGAGGGCACCTAATCTACTGGAAGTCACCGTGGACTGTTGCTCTCTGGACTTTAGTGCCAGTGTTTAATTCCGGCCTCAGAAATCAGGGATGCACACCTAGGCCTAGATGAGAAACCCATTACACTCACTGACCTGAGGGCTTGGGTGGGTCTCGGTACGCCCCATTGCTGATCTGCTTCACCAGCATCTTGTGGTCCTGCCCGTCAAAGGGCATGGTGCCATGCACCAGGATGTAGAGGAGAACACCCAGGGACCAGCTGTCCACCTGAGAGAGAGAGGGAGAGAGGGATCGGGTCAGCAAGGATACCCCATGCCACAGGCTGGGGAGCTGCCAGCCTCACCTCCAGAGCTGGGGGAAGAGGGACACAGGGAGGGCAGGGTGGGGCCCGGGGATGACCCCCTTTCATACCCAGGCACAAAGATGGGACAATGTAGAAGGTGCTGAGGCTCATGGGGGAAGATGCTGCCTGTGCCCTCCCTGGGAAGGACAGCCACAAGCACAGAGCCATGGCCAGGCCAGCCCTTCTGAGTAGCCATGACAGCTGCCATGTCATTCCTGGGAGGCTGGATCGGGTACTGGGAGGGACATGAGAGGGACAAGGAAGAAATGGGGAGTCATCTAGCACCATTTCTGCCAACCCTGACTAGAGGCCTGGCAAGTCACTGTTCAGGGTCCTGAGTTTTATGCTGTGATAAAGGAATTGACTAGAAAATAGCCCGTCCATCCCTTAAGGCCTGAAGTCACAGAAAGTGACTGAGGCAGGTAGAGGAGGGGCCACTCACCTCTGGGCCCATGTAAGGTTTCCCGTTGACGATCTCGGGTGACGCATAGAGCGGGCTCCCACAGAATGTCTGCAGGAACTTGCCTTGGTGGTAGAGGTTGGAGAGACCAAAGTCGGCGATCTGCAGGATTGAGACAAACATGGATGTGGTCATACCAAGGCCTGGGTTGCTCTGCAGCTTTCAACCAGCCATTCTCTAGAGCCTGAAGAAACTCCAGCAGAAGGAAAGGGTCCCTTGGCCCTCCACCCCACACTGGACACTGTCACCATAGCTCGGTTCCTGGAAGGAAGTGCCCCAAGGATCAGTGTCAATGAACAGCATGCAGGCAGAGGTATGTGGGGGCCCAGGATGCCCAGCACTC